>NC_092630.1:83670624-84023154 GCF_039555335.1 Amphiura filiformis | reverse complement strand
GCAGAGCAGAATTCAACAGTCATAACACACACAGGTAGATACTGATATAACATCAAAATGTGGTGAAATCAAAAGTCACAGATATAAAACCAAATGTACAGTGCTGCTGAAGATGTTAGACTAGGTTTGGTAGCCTCTGGAAGTGATATGCAAAGCTTGCAGTGGGGTTAGACCCTATTTTTTCCAGGAGCAGATTTAGATCAAACCTTCAGTCATGGCAGCCATTTTTTTTTCAATATTTGGTAAATGTTTAGAAATTACTTGGTTTGCATGGAATATAAGTACAAATTTCACAGACTTGGTAGAAGCGTAAGCATTCAATGTTTTGTATATAGGTCAAACTATTACCATTATTTTCACTCATTTGTTTGTCTCTAGGTTACAAAAGGGAATAGGAAATCAAAATTACCTAAGATTATAGTCTGCCTTCCTTGAGGCAGGAGTAAAGTAAAATCAAATTTTGTGATTTCCTCAAACTCTTCATATTTGAATTATTTTGTTATGCCAGTTGTTTTCCTTGCATCATATTCATTCTGAAAATACACACTTTTATATACTTACTTTTAGAAATACAATAAAAACCAATATATAAATTACTACCTCATACCTCAAGGAAGGCATACAGACTATAGCCACCTCACAAGTCTGTGAGCCTGATTGATCTACAATATAGCAAACAAAAGCAATATAAATTTACAGGTTGTTGGCCAATTTTCCCCCAAATTGTTGAATTTGAGACGTTGGGAGCTAAAACAGTAGAAACATAATATCTACATAACCAAAATATTCAAGAGATATAAGGGTTCAGATAGCTTTATAAATTAACATTTATGGGCAATAATAATTTAACTCAATTTATGCATTTGCTGACTTTGGCCTAATTGAACATGTTGAATGGATCAGATGGTTTCACATGTCTTTATTCTCACATAGCTGTATGTTAGTGTCAACTGTCAAGATCAAAAGTTATTACATGTGTTAAATTATTTTTGCATGAGCAGAAAATGAGCTTTTGAAGGGAAAATATGCAATGTTAGTTTTACTCTGTTGAGGCAAATAATTTGGCAATCAATAGTCCATTTACTCAATCTAAAGAATGATGACTCTTTCCAATCAATGCAGGGAGGAAATATTCACCTGTTGTGATAAATATACAAGTGCAGTATTATGTAAATTGTTGCTATTCAAAATCCAAAACTGAGCTGTTGTGACTTACTGGAAATCTGAAGTTGAGCAAGTATATACACTGTGTGTGTGAACAACTCACTTGTACTAAATCCCAGGAAAACGGAGAAAACCATGTACAAGATCATGGCATCGCTAATCTATACACCAGAGAATAGCATTACCAAACACTGTGTTGTGTGTATGTCCTTTGTAACTCTGTTTGACTTTACTGCAATCATCTTTTGGTTATGTTTTATGTGTGTATTTTCTATGTATTCCTTGACAGGTCTTAATTTCTACCATCAAGTGAAGTTAGTAAACTATATCAGAAGAAGAATCCACCAGACAAGCTGTATAAGCTGTGATCAGCAATGTGATGACATCCCTAGTCTATTAGACCATATGACAACAACAAAACACATCAAACAACTTCCAAACAAAACAGAATGGGATCAACCCCAGTAAGTACTGCTTGCATGAAAACATACAGAATGGGATCAACCCCAGTAAGTACGGCTTGCATGAAAACGTACAGAATGGGATCAACCCCAGTAAGTACTGCTTGCATGTAAACATACTGAATGGGATCAACCCAAGTAAGTACTGCTTGCATGTAAACATACTGAATGCAGCTGTAAAGAAAAGGAAAAAGGGGGCTGGTTAGTCATGATACTCATTGTCATATATAGTATTATATACCTCATATATAGATTCTTGTCATCTGATTGATTGAAAGTCCAGTCATTGAATTAACTATGCCCGCAAAATGAACTATGGACCGGTCCATGGAAATGAACTATGGACCGGTCACGTGCGTCAAGATCAAACTGGCGTTTTCCCCAGCGTAAAATGATATTACGCGCGCGTTAATGTTTTCACAGCGTTATAATTACGCAGAAATCGAGATTGTAATCTGTGTGCTGTTCGCATTGAAACTATTAATTTCTCTTCCCAAAATCGATGCTTTTAACCAAACAGATGACAAGAATCTTAAGATTTGGTATATAAAACAAATATTGACTGCTTTTTATTAGGGGCATGGTTAAAATTATAGGCCCGCGGTGTTCTCAAAACCATGACTATGCCCTCGGCTCGCCTCGGGGCATAGTCATGGTTTTGAGATCACCTTGGGCCTATAATTTTAACCATGCCCCTCATAGCAGTCAATATTTGTATATTTGAATATGTAATAGAAATCTTTTTGGTTCTTTATGAGTGAATTATATCTATACGGGGGTAAGGCTGGGACTCTCACAGTCAATGTGGGGTCTTTGCATGAAAGATAGAATTTTGGACCTTATTTAGAGCATCATTGGGGGCAAGAACAAAGATATTTATGTTATGTGGTCATATACCCGGCCCAATGACTATAGAACATTTTGAGATATAGCCAAACAAAGGAAATCTTTCCCTTTGTTTCCTTTTGTTTGAAAAATCTTTAATTGCTTATATCTTTGAAATTGGTTGTTCAATTTCAATGGGGTTATCTGGAAAATGTAGCTTTGTAAATGTTTTTACTATCCTATAAGAAACTGAAAATTTAATATTTCCGAGTTCCGACTGATTTTGCTTGATCGCATCACATATAAGCTGTGCAGTTTGCACAGCAATAAATGTTGATCGTAAGTATATATTGCATAAAATCATGTTTGTATTGAGGCAGGTTAATTAACCATTTATGATGTGATTATACAAACTTCAGTCAGGTCGAAATTTTTTGGGGTATCAAAATTAATTGCCAAGGGACTGATATAAGTGTATTGAAAGTAACAAATTATGTCCTGCAGAAAATATCTGACATTTTGGACATTTTGTATGTGGAAGACTTTTCTATTCTCACCACCAGAGTGCATTGTTCCCTGTTGTAGCTGATCATATGTATAGGTTAATAAATATCTCTTGTTAGGAGTGAAATTGTACAAAATGATACACACACATACTGATGAGATGTTGATGCTTTTAATGCCCCCCCCCCCCCCCCATGCGGAACTACCCTGCAGGGGGAGTGCATTAGATGCTATCAACATCTCGGGACAAAATCCATGATTTTGCTATTCTTCTAACAAAATTGTCACTAAAAATGTCGGACAATACAAGCAAATATAAATGCATCAACCTAAAAGAAAAATGAATGCGTCGGAAAGCATTTTGTGTAGTACGCAGAGTGCGCAATCAATGCATGGTGCACATTTTTCTAACATTTGCTCTGATTGGTTCTCACTATCTAAGAGTGTATGAAACATGGATTAGTCATTTAAAATGTCAGTAATTTTCTGGAATTTCTTTGAAATAGTACTATGTAATAGTTTATACTTGTATCTGAAGCCAAATTGTTTCTATTTGATCTATGCAGGTATTTCTTTCCTACCTATGAGAATGACAATCTTCTTTGTGCGCTAGATGAAGATGATGATGATGACAAGATAGGAGATGAAAGCTCTACACCAATTATAGCTGAAGATGCACCTGATGCCAAGGACAGTATATTACTTACTGATGAAGCAGTGCTACAGGACTTACAGAACACATAACAGTGTGTTACTATAAGGCAATACAATGCAAATTACACATAATAATATTCACTTAACTTGAAAATCATATGAAATAATACGAATGTAACTTATTCCTACAAATCAGGACAAAATGAAAATTCTTTAGATTTTGATATTGCCAAACAGATTAGAAATAAGCTGAACTACATCTCAAAAGGGCAGAATTTAATAACAGTGATAATTGTCAACCGTACTGTGCTGTACCGTTGGCTACTGCACTCCGCCATCTTTCACTAGTACATATCATGCTGAACACCGGTTAAAATTGATATGCTGCCATCTAGAGCTAAAGCACTTGATTCCTTATTTTCTAATTCAAAATAATTTATGCCTAAGTAACATGAATTTATCGAAAAGACAGATCCAGATTTGGCTGTCTGCCAAATGCATAATGATATACTTTGAAGATATGATACCCTTTGCCAAGGGCTCTTTTGATATTGGTATCAATTTTCTTAAAAATAAGCAATGATTTTGTCAAATCAAACAGCACTGAATGGGGCAGGGCTTAACCAATTCAGCAGGCATTAAGCAAGTACTTTAGTGCTTTGATACATGATATGGGGGCAACATCCAAAAACAGTAACACATGCACTGAATGTTAGAAATTTGATAATTTTTGGCCCCCACAACATTGTGTTGTATGGGGCTTATGTTGGTCGGTATAGTTTGCTCAGCTTATAGTTGGTGAAAAAATGAAACTTTTAACATCGTGTGTTGATATAGAATGGCATGCACAGTTGGGCGCATTACTTACGGTAGTTGCGTAATGCGTGACTGATAGGTACTTATGTGAATTACTTTATTGATGCATAAAGTAACAAAAAAATAATTTTTGCTAATTATAAGCCGAACAAACTTTAGGCTGTCCAGGTGGTTGATCACTTGGACAAAGGGAAACTCATGAATCCACTCTGCAGCTTCGACACAATAACCAATCAACTTCAAACTTAGTAGGGTGATAGGGTATTGTGGCCTCATGAGCTGTATAGTTGTGTGTAATGTTATTTGCATATTTGTGTCATGATCCGAAGGAGGTATTTTTGACAAGTGAGTCACTATAGTTATTACCTTATACAAACATTAGGCTATCATCATGTACTAAAAAGACCAAAGGTCTAGCATACTTGGTTTTAAGTTCTGAAGTTTTGTGATGTGTATTTTCTTATGTATTATATTTTTTGCTACATATTTTTGCCATTACATGTATCTCAATTTCAAATTTGCCACCTTTGGTCACCATATGGACCAGATTGTGTCACATTTGTGAATAGTAAAATTTAGTCAAAAATAAGGAAAACCATCAAAACATACGAAATTTAACACATGAAAAGTTTATAACTTTGCAACAAAGTATGCCAGGGATTTAGATTTTTACATCAAAAAAAGTTACTGAGCAAGTTAGAAACCGGGTTAGAAATGGCAATAACTGAAGCTTCATAATGGCCTACTTTGATATGACTCTGAGTTGTGGATAATTGTGGATGTTGACAGATTAAAGATAATTGTTATAGTTGCCTGTATGTTTTGTTTTCTATATGATATTGAAAAGAAATATATGTTACAAATGAAAAATACAATAAAGTAATATCAACAAGCACTATAGTTAAAATAATGGGTTCGTGTATTATTGTTTTGTTTATAATAGAGAGTATTCTGAACATTTGGATCACTGATTGGTATAAACAATTGAATTTGTGGTCTGTAATTGGTATTATTGTTCCCTCAGTAGCTTACCTCAAGCACACTTTCCAATGGTCATCAGGCTAATGAAAGTTGATTTTGAGTTTCCTGACACAATTGTTTTGCTTAGTGATGAGGCGATTCTTTCATTTTTCATTATATTTTGCACATTCATTGTTTAACACATACCTGGCAACAAACATATAGTTAATATGACTAATAAAGTATATTGACCATAATATACTTCATTAATATATTCTTGTTCATTGATTGGTTAAAAGTAGATCACATGACCAAAAATAGTTCTACCATCAGTACTCCTATCCGTAAATAGTACTCTAAGCCGTAAATAGTATTTTCAATGTCCTGGATGAGCCGTAAATAGTACCTCCAAGCCGTAAATAGTACTTTTGACCATGCCTTCCACGTGCACGAATTGGATGCGACGGAACAGTTCACGCATACCTTGAAACTGCCATAGCGTGATTTGGCGCTGCTGTAATTAGTTAGCCCGATTTTAGCCTATTCGATTTTTTGAAGGGCAAAATATAGGTTGTGCTTAAATTGGTCGTGCTGTTCACTCAGGGTAGAAGCTGGAGAGTCAAAATGTCAAATAATTTTATTTTAACCAATCAATGAACAAAGAACATATTAATGAAGTATATAAAACAAATATATACTGCCTTTATTCGAAGTTCTGGTTAAAACTATGGTCCCTCGTTGAGATCGTTGAGATCAATTAATACTATTGATCTCACCTCGGGCCCATAGTTTTAACCAGAACCTCTCATGGCAGTATATATTTGTATACTATGCAGAAGGTATTTGTTTACACAGAGGCTACACAGGAGACTATCAAAACTAGAAAAAAGACTTAAATATGTCAAGTTTTCAATAAAATGGCCAAATAGGGAATAATTTCTGCACAGTGACTTTCTGACCCAATATAAAGAAGGTGATGCGGGCGGACGACAGGATACTCAACATCAACTTTCAATAGCTTTTTCGGGACCTAATTAGTATTCATCACACCTTTATTGTCTTGGACACATGATGAAAGCAGAAGTGCTAGCATCATCCACCACACCAATGAGCATCTCCACCGTAACCATGTCCCTGTAGACGTTGGGATTACAAGGTATTACATACAGGTGTAATATTGGACGTCGAAGGTGTCAAGTGTAAGGAGCAATAAATTGAATATGTGGCATCTGGACATTTATTAGTCAACAGGTATTAAGGTGACAGTGGCTCTAACATTGAATTATTTGAATTTATTAGTGAGATGCATAACTGGAAGTATACATAGTAATCTATCATAGAGGTCATAGAAACTCGTAATTTATTACACCAAATTATTTCAGGCCTTAAGTTCGTAAGATATCTGCATGCTAATACCCAAACAAGCTGGATGTATATTATTTCAATAAGATCGTATCTGCCGAGTCACATGACATACCATATTACAAGGTGTACACTTTTCATAAGCTATTATATTCTAAATTAGTAATATTTTGTCTTCAGGAGAAGTAATAACATTATACCAAAAAGACCATTTACTCAGTGTCACCTTGCAAAATAATTCAATCTGTTTCAGGTCAACGAACCTGATATTATATTCTAGTCACATTTACCCTCTGGACACTGTAGGTAGTAATTGTGGTTACTGATGAGAGCATGCATTACTGGTGTAGGTGGTGTTACTGATGAGAACACGCATTACTGATACAGTAATTATTAAAGCAGACAAACCACTTTCAAGTATCATGTATGCCGCCTGGTCCCTACTCACAGAGCGATCGTAAAAAGTGGTGCACGCCCTTGGCTAAGTTCACCAAGCCAAGCATGCTGGAGTCTCACATTTCATAAACACAACAAAGGTCACTTCACCTCTGTGTGAAATTGTATTTGTAACTTGCACTTCGTGTATTGAAGTGCTATTAATCACAAACTGAAAATAAAACTAAATAACAATTTTATGCATATTACCATCATGCTATTACCTGAATGATATATATCTATTTATTAAAATGATTTTATGATGTAATAATTGTTTAAAATTAGGGGAGTTTAATCTCTAAAATCAATTGCCAGCTTGGCTATAATTAATGTTCATCAACTACACGGGGAACTAACTTGTTTTGTTTACAAAAAGATATATGGTTGCGTACATGGGCGATCGAGATTTCCTGGTTGGTGATGAATTTAGAAGAATATTTGGATGCTTTTATGGAAGATGATGAAGAAGAAATTGAAGATTATAGTGTAGAAGATGTTGTAGAGAGCACAGAAGCTATTGTTTGTTCGTGTGGAAAGCCTGCAATTCAACGCACGGCCAAATGCAGCATGGTTCACTAGTACTAGTAGGCTACTACACGTGTGGAACTGACATGACTGAAATGCATGTGATGGAGAGAATACGGCTATACTATCGATGCTCAAATTGCCTAATGCAACTGTTGTGAATTTATGACACTTTTTAGGTAAATAAAAATATTTCTTTGTTCTTATAAATCTGTGTAAAACTTAACACCATCACTTTTTTTTGCATGGAAAAATATCCAAATAATTTAAATATTCACCACTTAAAAAAATTTGGTTTCAATTCAAAATGCACAAGAAAACAAATAAACAGAAAACATTCAGCAGTACCGCAAATCAATTGTATTCAGCTGAGAGTGAACGCTCATGGTTTCATAGTTTACAACTTCACATGCCATTGCACTGGCATCGTGATGTATTAAAACAAATGATTCTGAGACGTGCAAAATACGAAATTAGATTGGAATGACTCAGACTTCTGCATTTCTGTTTTACATACATCGGGTGGTTCATCGTAAGTACCATATTTTAAGCTTACAAGCTCTTTGCAAAGTATGCATACCCTGGGTCATGCAATGGTAAGCAGATATAACTGACCATGTTGGTGCCATACATTGTAGACAAACTGAATGATTTGATTTTTTAAAATGTGTATTCACCCAGCAAAATTTTATTCATAAATGTATTTTATTTTATTTTGCAGATACAGATGAAGAAATGCCCAATCAACTAGCCTTGAATTCCATTTCCCAGCCCCCTTGTCCAAGCAGACATACCCAATAAGCCAGTACTTGTAAGGCCAAATGTGGCTTCCCAACTCCCTGGCCCTGGTCAGCCTCAGACAAAATCATCAGAGAACACTTCAAGAAAACAAAAAGGTAAGCCAATGTGGTTTATTTATTTTTTTATTTGCATTAAATGTTTTTATTGCCAGGACAAACCCTTTGCCCTATGAGATTTTAATTTTCCTTCATGAAATGTTCAGGTTATTTTACCACAACGAATCTTCAATCATGATCATACTTTGCAACGAAACTGGGGAAAAATCGTGACATAAAGTCATATTTTCAATGTTTTTGTATGCAACTATGTTAAGTGTGCTTCATACATTATATCTGGAGCAATTTTTAAACCATAAATATGTTACTAGTTGCATAATTGTACAACATGACCGAAGGCTTGTTCATTATACTTCACTGCATGAACAAACCATGATAATATATTAACATGTTCCGGTACCAAGCTTCTTTTGATTTTTTATACTTATTTGTCTCACCTTATTACAGGTCCTGCTACCAGACCGTTGTTGTACACAGAAGACCATGCCAAGCAAGACTGTACAAAACTAATACTTGATGCTCTTCAACAATGATTCTTCTTCCATGACTTTGATTTAATCCATGATTTAATCAAATGGGGAAAATTAGAAAATGGGGTTAACCTGTATTTTTAAACTGGCATTATAATGAATGGGGTGCATAGAAATGGACAATTTGGGGAAAATAAACAAAGATACGTTTGTGACAAACTGATTGGTTGGTCATCATGGGAACATGACTGTTCAGCACTATTTTCTCAAAATGTGTTCATTTTAATTTTTCACAGTAATTATGATGTCATAATTAGAATCAATGTTTTACTTGCATTTTAAGAACATATACTGTAAAAGTGGAAATTTGTGCGTGCAATTAAATTTTCACACTTTGCCAATTTTGATCCGATTCCCTTGTTTTTAAATTTGCGATTTCAAGTTTCCTTACATAACCTAAACACAAAAAGAATATTCACACATTGTTATATTTGCAGTAGCAGCTTGGAACATGAAAAGTGCAAAAATAAATATAGTGCTTGAAAATGTCCACTTTACAGTATTATAAGTAAGTTTTAATTACCTTTTATAAAGGAAGTGATCAGCAATCACTGAGAAGTGAGAATCTTTATTTGAGAGCCGTTATTTATGTTTAAAAAATAATTCTCAAGCGTTATGTAACATGGTTGGGAAACAAAGTCATACTGACCGTAAAAACAGCCGTCTCTCAACACAAGATATTTAAAATTCCCGGGCACCAAAATCAACTGGTATAATGATGTCACAGTATTACAAAAATGGTTAAGGGGGTACTACACCCCTCGATAAATTTGGGTGTCTATTTTTGCATTTTTCTCTAAACTAATTACACAGTGGTAACAAAAGTTATGTATATTATAGGGGCAAGGAATCCAATTACTACACTGGAATTTCCGCTTGTCTTGAGTCACTGAAATTTCAGTGTAGTAATTGGATATCTTGCCCCAATAATATACATAAGTTTTGTTACCAGTGTATAATTATTTTTTGAGAAAAATGCAAAAATAGTCACAAATTTACCATATGGGTGTAGTACCCCCTTAACCATGATGACATTGCACCAGACGATTTTAGCACCCATGAATTTTAAATAAATTGCATGTTTAGAAGACGACCGTTTTTATGATCAGCTCTGATGACAGACACTTACAATGTATAATAAACAAACTTGCTTCACTATTGAAACACTGTGTCTTTGAAATGATTTTATTCTGTGTGCATGAATGTAAGAATTAAACCATAAAAGTTGGTGAAGAGTCCATACTGTCTCTCCTTGTCATTTTCATTCAGTCAAGAGGCAAATATATGCCAAGTCACAATTTTCAAACATGCTTGAATAGTTCTTGATGGGGGTGCACCGCTAAGTCCGACACGCTGTTAGTCCAACTACACAAATTCCTAAATCTTAGAGGTGCGTCAGTCTGAAAGTGGAAACACTGTGCTAGTCCAGAAAAAAAAGCATGCGCTAGTCCCGAATATGAAAACCACTGCAACAGTCTGACACGGCGCTAGTCCGAATCTGAAAACACTTTTTCAGTCCGACACGCCGCAGTCCGAATCAGAAATACACTGCGCTAGTCAGAATCTGGAAAACACTTCTTCAGTCGACACTGTGCTAGTCCGAAACTGAAAACTATAGCGCTAGTCGAAAACTTAAAACCACAGTGCTAATCCGAATCTGAAAAAAACTAGCGAATCTGAAAGACAAATTCTGATTCGGAAAAGCGCAGTGTTTTTCAAATTAGGACTAGCACAATGGTTTTCACTTTCGGACTAGCGCAGTGTTTTTTTGATTCAGACTAGCGTTGTGTCGGACTGACAGTGTATTTTAGAGTCGGACTAGCAGCGTTTCGGACTAGTGCAGTGCATTTCGGATTTGGACTAGCGGCGTGTCTGACTAACACCCTGTACCCCTTGAGGATATAGATGCATCATAATTTGTTCCAAATACTCCCAAGAAACCATCTTACAGGGTGTTAATTTAAGGATTCTCCTCTCCAAATATGAATGGTCTAATTATTGAGCAGAGATCCCAGACCTTCTATACTATACTGCCTTGCACAATGGTGTGCGTCAGCCATCAGGCTCATCATATTGGTGGTAATCGTATCCTTGTCGACAAGATGAAGATGACAACACAAACAGAAATTAATATCTGGGTGCAAATATCTAATAGTCAAGCTCATATCGTCAGTCTCCAAGCATGTTTACAATAAGCTCAGCCTCACAGTAGATGCAGGTGACACATAAGTCCACGAAGGAATATACTGTAAATAAACAAATAGAAACAGACTATGATTAAAGTACGGAAAAACAGTGGCATGATTAAAGTGTTCTACAAAAAAGAGATATAGAAAAAAAATATAGAGCCTACAGCATGCGCATATTGGGGGGGGGCTTTGAGTAGCATAAAAGCAGGAGGCGGTCAAAATGAAGGGGCTACGGAAGAAGAAGGGGCAGCAAAAGAAGGGCGGCAAAAAGAATTAGTAAAGAAAAATGGGCGGATAAAATTTGAGAAAGTATAAAAAAAGTGGAAATTTTTTGTTGTTTTGTTTTGTTTTGCTCTTCACTTTTTCAAACCACCGAAAATTAATTGGGTCAACTTTTTCGGGTTGTTGAGGAAGGGGGCGGCAAAATTGAATTTTTGCCTAATTAATACATTTAAAAAAGATTTAAATAACCAAAGATACTCCATGCAATTGAGTATTCTGCAATAGGAGTCAAAGATCTTTTAGAAAAAAACCACACAGAAAACTTCATTTGAAAAATCTGACAAAGTATTCTCCATACCACGTCAGTTTTTTTAAACAAATCCCATCATAAGTTATTATTAAATTCATTTATATTTTCATTCCAAAGACTGAGTGATTGCATTGGTGTGGTGATGATCACAAATTGTCATGATGTAAATTGTAATAAACCTAATTTGTCTTTTCTGGGGCTCCGCCGAGCATAATTTTACTGACGATTTAACTTGTTCAATGAAATAAAGAACAACAAAAGAACAAAATCTACAAAAAAATAAACAAATAAACAAGCAAATAAATAAATATTTGTATCATGACATTAAGCTTACCAATATGTTACTGCAGAACAATGTCATGATTGTTGAATTCGTCTACCCATTTCACTCCCAATACAGAGTATTAAGTCCATAAAATCACAGAGATTCGTGAAAATCTCTAAATTTAGCCAAAAAGTAGTCTTACAAAAACTCGTTCGGGTAAATTCGGGCGATTTCGGGCGATCAAAAAAACATTTTTAATTGATATTTGTATACAAAACGATGTTTACTGTGTTGTTTTTCTTCTGCCCAAACCCGGCCAAAGTGTCAAAATCTTGTTTTCTAAAGAACCAGATTGAATAAGTACTTACCAATATGAAATCCAGTTATTGCTCCACACAAATATTCATAAAATACCGAAAGAATGGTCGAAATCCGTCAAATTTTCGCCAAAATATTCCTATTTTCGTCAGGGATCTTCCATAGCCATCAGCTGTGTTTACATTCACGTGCAGAATCTATATTTAGAGCATTGGTCATGTTGATAGTTGACACGTAACCAAAATATTTTCTCCAGTGATGGAAAATATCCAGTCAGCCGGTATTGGACAGGCAACACTGTCGGCGTACATGATACTCTGCCAAAGGATTGCAGCATGCTGTGAATACAGCAGGAAAAGCCATTAAATCCTTTGCCAGTAATTGCCGCTAATACAGCGTTATATAATAATGATCATAAAAATTTGGCTGTGCAATATCCATGGCTAGAATACTTTGATTAAAGCATCAGTAACGTATTTTATTCTGGCCTTTTCTGTCTTGATTTTAAGGTCATAATTCAAACTATTTTCGTTACAATCGCACACTGCTCTGATTCATAGGCTTCCATCCTCCATCCAGTCAGTATAGGCTCCCACTTTGTGGATTTTATCTTTCTTGTCAAACACATGCAGTGCTGACTTGTCATTGTAAACGTCAAGTCCACACATATCTTGTAAAATGTATTGTGTCATTGTACTGTATATTGGTTTTTAGGCTTTTCTTTCTTTTTAGGGTGTTCTTTCACTTTCCCTTGTTATTTAAGCTCAAAATGAACAGAAACCCTTCCCGACAATTATTACTATAGTATTATATATATTTCAGCATTTTGAGTATAGAAAAACAAATTAAAAATTTGAAGGAAATCATACATTATTCCTTTAACGCCCTAATTGTTATAATGTGTAGAGTAGACGTCTAGACAAGGAAAACCTTTGTCGGCAAAAATGGGGCATGCTCAGATTATTGTCTGAGGGGTTATTGTTATGACCTAATTTTAACATGGCTTACAGATAGTTCACCACGTAAACTTGTATGGCAATGAGGACATCGTATAAGTTCCTTGTACTAGCTTCCAGACACAAAAATACATTGTAAATCAAGCGCGTAATTTGGGGGGGGGGGGCTTTGGGGGTAAAAGCAGGGGGCGGCCAAAATGAAGGGCGGCAAAAACAGGGGCGGCAAAAATGAAGAGGGCGGCAAAAAGAATTAGTAAATAAAAAAGGGCGGAAAAATTTGGTGAAGCATAAATTTTTTTGAAAAAATGGTACTATACATCAAAATGTGCTGCTTTTAGGGCGCTAGCTTCTGAACCCCTTTTTTTTTCTATTTTTTTTTTGCTCTTCATTTTTTCAAACGACCGAGAAAAAAATTGGGTCAACCTTTTCGGGCTGTTGAGGAAGGGGCGGCAAAATAGAATTTTCTTCAGCCCCATGGGGTTGGGGCGGCCACGGTACGCCACTGTAAATTCATTGGATCATAAATTGTTTCAATCGTTATTCTAACTGACAGCTTAATTATGATCTATGAATTAGTGTTAATGGTGTTAATATTCACCAATCACTATATTAGTAGGACCCTCTGGCTCAGTGGCGTAGATTTCTTGTTGACATTGGGGGGGATGAAGTTGGAAAAAATTTTTGAAGTGTAGTCAATCCAGCACCCTTTGGCGACAGAATTAGTTTATGATATTAATGCGCGAAAATTTTGCTATTTTGAAGCTAAACTGATGAAATATGTTGTAAAAGTAGATTGGAAGCGCGCGAAAATTTGCACTTTTGGGGCTAAAATGGGCAAATATGAGGTTAATTTGGTCAGAAACCCATTATTAGGCGTCAACATTGGGGGATGATTGTATGGACCATCCCCTGGCAAAATATTGGGGGATAAATCCCCCATCCCCCCCAGGATCTACGCCTATGCTCTGGCTCCAACCATGACCCCAACAATCATGTTTTGCAATTTACAAAATGCAAGGCATTGGTTGATGGAAGATGTTGGAGCATCGGATATTGCTGCTCCAGTGGCGTAGCTGCCGGGGGACAAGGGGAAATTTTCCCTAGCAAAATTATTGGATTTTGGCACAGCCACCCCCTCCACAGGAGAAAAGGAGAGAAAAATGCATGAGGGTGAGGAAATTCGCATTTTCGCCATGAACAATTATTTTTGGAGCCCGAATAAGGCAAAATTTTAACTTCTTTTTAAAAATGTTAATAGAACATCCAAAAAGTAGAGAGGATTGAGTCTCTCTCTGTGTCAGGTGGCGCTGTGTAGCGCTGCTGTGGTCTTCACAAGAGTACGCCATCTCACTCGATCCGATGCCAAGTGTGTTGCACCTTGCATTCCCTGGTTAGAAACCAGCTTCACGTCATTAGTCCAAGATGTTGGTGGACGTCCTCTTCCTCGTTTGCCTTCCATGGCCCCTTGCAAAATCTGTTTTTCTACACCTCCATGTTTCCTGACAATATGGCCAAAGTACTTCAGCTTTCTCTCCATTATGCCGCTTCTGATGGTTAGACTTGTACCAATCTTGTCAAGGATCCAGGAATTTGTTCTCCTGTCTTTCCATGTCACTCGTAGAAGCCTCCTGTAACACCACATCTCAAAAGCATCTACTCTTTTCCTATCATTCTTGGTCATAGCCCAAGACTCGCATCCATAAGTGGCAATGGAAAACACAGTTGCACGAAGTAGGCGTACCTTGAGGTCAATGGATAGGCCTCTGCTTTTCCATATGCTTGACATGCCCTGCACAGTTGTCCTTGCAATAGCCAGTCTTCTCTTAATTTCAGTTGTGCTGTCACCACTGTTGTTAATCATTGAACCCAGATATTCAAATTGCTTCACCTCCTCAATCTGTTGTCCATCTATCACAAACTCATCACTTTTTCTCTCTCTGTCTACAACCATTATTTTTGTCTTCTTTGTGTTCAGGAGAAGGTGTTTTTCTTCACTGGCCTCTTTGATGCGCTTCAAAAGATCAATCAGCTCTACTCTGCTGCTACAAATAAGAGTGGTATCATCGGCGTACCTCAGGTTAGTAATTCTTGTACCGCCAAACTTCACTCCACCTTCAAACCCCTCCAAAGCTGTTCTCATTATGTCTTCAGAGTAGATGTTAAATAGGTTTGGTGATAGCACACAACCCTGTCGTAAGCCTCTTCCAATCTTGAACCAATCTGTGTCTCCACTACTTGTTCTGACTGCCGATTCTTGGTCTTCATATAAGCAGCTGATCAGATCCACAAGATGACTTGGAAAACCCATCTTTTCATAGTTTCCCACATCTGAGGGTGGCTAACACAGTCAAAAGCTTTACTGTAATCTATGAAGCACATGTAAAGAGGAAGTCTATGCTCTCTGCATTTCTCAATCACATTCCTGATATTGACAATTTGGTCCCTAGTACCCCTTCCTTCACGAAATCCTGCCTGCTCATCAGATATTTCCTGCTCCATTTTGTTCTTCATTCTCTTGATGATGATCTTCAGAAGCACTTTACTTGCATGACAAATCAGGCTGATGGTCCGGTGATTGGCACACTCTTTCAAATTTCCCTTCTTTGGCAGTGGAATAAATACTGCCCTGCACCAGTCTCTCGGCCATTTCTTCTTTTTCCAGATGATACCACATAGACGCCACATTAGGTCTATCCTTCTTTCCCAGTTGCCTTCCACAACTCAGAAGCTACATTATCAATGCCAGGTGACTTAGCATTTTCATTTGTTCCATGGCAAGCTCAACTTCAGATCTCAATGGTGGAGGTTCTTCCTCACTCGTTTCACACTGTACATACACCTTGTCATCTTGTGCCTCAAACAGCTGGGAACTATACTGAACCCATCGCCTTTTGATGTCTACACTTTCGGTAAGAGTGTTACCTTTCTCATCATTTATAACATCCATCCTGGGGGTCCACTTCTTGGTAAGTTCTTTGGCAATACCAAAAGCTATTTTGAGTCACCCTTACATCTTTCCATTTCCACACACTTCCTTTCGATGTAGTTTCTTTTGTCCTCCTTAACACTTTTGGAGACCTCTTTGTTTAAGCGTGCCCATTCTTCCTTTCCTCCATCTGCCTTTGCTCTCTTCCTGTCATCAGCTAGGTTTAAGGTCTGCTGAGAGATCCACGGCTGTTTCCGTTTCATCTTTCTAGGGATGTGCTTCTTTGCTGTGCTCTGGACTGCTTCTTTCATGTCTTCCCACAATTCATTTGGGGTCTGCTCCTCTTCATTAACTTTCAGTAACTCATCAAACCTGTTCTTCACATCTACTGAATATTGAGTGGGAATGTTGTCAACATCATACCTGGTAGGTGGTGCATTGTCTCTCTTATCTCTCAGTTTTAGTTTTACTTTGGCTACAAGTAGCTGATGGTCACTACCACAGTCAGCGCCTGGTCGTGTCCTGACATTTTGGAGTGATGTTCTCCACCTCTTCCTGACCATGATGTAATCGATCTGGTTTCTTGTTCTATCTCCTGGGCTCATCCAAGTCCACAGTCTCCGTGGATGATGCTGAAATAACGTGTTCCCAATGACTAGGTTATTAGCTTCACAAAATTCCTCCAGTCTGTCTCCACGTTCATTTCTGATCCCAAGTCCATATTGGCCTATACACCCAGTTTTTCTCCTTCATTTTGCCAATCTTAGCATTCCAATCCCCCAGTACGATGAGTAAGTCTCTTCTAGGTATACTATCCATAACTCCTTGTACCATCTCATAGAAGTCTGTCATCTCACTCTCTGATGCATCTGATGTTGGTGCATACACTTGTATGATAGATATATTTAAAGGATGTCCTTGCAGTCTTACAGTCATCACTCTTTCATTTATTGGATTATATCCCAAAACACACTTGGCTGTGGTTCTTTCTATTATGAAACCCACACCTCCACGTTTCCTTCCAGTATCTTTTCCAGAATAGATAAACATACTTCCATCATCTGTAGTGAACCTCCCTTGTCCAAGCCACCACAACTCTGTTACTCCTAGGATCTTAATATTGTTTGCAACCATCTCCTTCTCCACAACTTCAATCTTTCCTCCTGACATACTGCGTACATTCCATGTAGCAATATTTATTAGCTTCCTTAAAGGGGTGCTGTTCCTTTCCTTCCTGGGACCGTCAAGAACAGGACTTCCTGTAGCAGGCTTTAATCCTGATCTGTCATCACCAACAGGTGTACTCTGAGCAGCATCTCTCTCTTCCCCAGTAGCCATTGACGTATCTTCCGGCCTGCGGGTCGCACCTTCCGATACCATCGTTTTCTTTTGACTTTGTACTCTCATGCTTACATTCAAGGCCAAATAGTACGGTGGGTGGCCAGGTCCTTCCGTACCAACAGTAGAGGGCCATTCCTGAGTTCTTACAGTACTAGCCTCCTCTTGACACAAACCATCTCCCTGGATGCCAGATGTGAGCTTTGTGTAATTGTGTTTTGTCGTTGACCATACGGTTGATTCCTCCGGCGCAACACATACATCAATGCTGTTGACCATTGACGACTATTTAAACCATAGCTAGAGGATTGAGTATCGAGGTTAAAATCTTGACAAAGATGCCCGTAGGCAGCACCAAGGGAAGGATGAGATTTTTAGTTGGCAAATGTGGACATATTTCCGACAAAAACTCATGCAAAAAGTGGAGTATATCCATCTAAAAGAATGCAGTTAACATGAAAAATTGTCCCTTTGTTAGTATTTCTTTTTACTTAATATTTTTACTCTGAAAAGTGCACTTTTTTGTCGATTGGGGTGGTGGGGCAGGGGCGTCGCACCCACACATAAACCCCCTTTTGGGGTTGGGGCTCCCTTATATCCATACAGGCTTGCTCCCTCCCTCCTCCGCGGCAAAAATCACAGCTATGCCACTGAGCTGTTCTCATGCAATTATTAAACATGGATGGTGAATTTGTATTTCAATGGTGCCTCAATTCACTGCAGAGGCTAATGCAAAAGTGACGAATTAATCTTCTTAAGAACCCTTGCTGTCAAATTGTACCATATCCTCAATAGTTTACGTGTCACAAAAACATTTTAAGCTAATTATCTAATCTTTGCAGTAATATCGAAATCTTACTGAGATGTCAAAACACAAAAGGTGTGCGTAGGCTACTCGAAAAAGACAAATGTTCATGTGTTTATGCAACGTAATTCATATCCGCCCGTGAAAACACATTCGTCGCACCTACAATAATTTCCAGTGGACATGAGGCAATTATGTTACGTGTTGGTATTAATTCCGATAATAATTATCAAGAGGGAGGTTGGTAATTATAGTTTCATGCCTAAATAACTTCATCATCGAATTTAATAAGAATCATAGCATCCATTATGAAGCGACTGCACCGGTATAAAAATCTATTTTAAATAGTAAATACCCCGCGCTTAACATTATCTATAATAGCTAGGTTACCAATGTAGCAAAAGAGATTGTATAGGAATGATTATGTTAGCCAAATCCAATATAGAATTTACACACAATTCTTAGCTTTCGCCATCATGTCTGATGGCTAAATCACAGATGCTACGGTCCACTGCTTTTCCCGCGAAACTTTATATCAGCAGTAAATAGCTACTTCATCAACACCAATATCATCAGCAGATTGATACTTCATCAACACCGATATCAGCAGTAGACAGCTACTATATCAACACCAATATCAGTAGGTAGCTACCCCAATAGGTAGCTACCCCATCATTAGCCTACCGATATCAGCCGTGGGTATAGCTACGCCATCAATACCAATATCAATAGTGCCAGTAGATAGCTTCTTCATCAACACCAATATCAGCAGTAGATAGCTACTTCATCAATACCAATATCAGCAGTAGATAGCTACATCATCAATACCCAATATCAGCAGTAGATAGCTACTTCATCAATACCAACATTAGCAGTATATTAGCTACTTCATCAATACCAATATCAGCAGTAGATTAGGTACTTTATCAAAACCATTATCAGCAGTAGATAGCTACTTCATCAATACCAATATCAGCAGTAGATACCTCTTCATCAATACCAATATCAGCAGTAGATTAGCAACTTAATCAATACCAATATCAGCAGTAGATAGCTATTTCATCAATACCAATATCAGCAGTAGATTATCTACTTCATCAATATCGATATCAGCAGTAGACACCTACTTCATCAATACCAATACCAGCAGTAGATAGCTGCTTCATCAATACCCATCAGCAGTAGATTAGCTACTTCATCAATACCAATATCAGCAGTAGATAGCTACTTCATCAATACCAATATCAGCAGTAGATGGCTACTTCATCAATACAATATCAGCAGTAGATTACCTATTTCATCAATACCAATATCAGCAGTAGATACCCACTTCATCAATACCAATATCAGTAGTAGACAGCTACTTCATCATCATGCCAAAATCAACAGTAGACAGGCACCTTCTCAATACCAATATCAGCAGTAGATAGCTACTTTATCAATACCAATATCAGCAGTACATAGCTACTTCATCAATACCAATATCAGCAGTATATTAGCTACTTCATCAATACCAATATCAGTAGTACATAGCTACTTCATCAATAACAATATCAGCAGTAGATAGCTACTTCATCAATACCAATATCAGCAGTAGATTAGCTACTTCATCAAAACCAATATCAGCAGTAGATAGCTGCTTCGTCAATACCAATATCAGCAGTAGATAGCTACTTCATGAATACCAATATCAGTAGTAGATGACTACTTCATCAATACCAATATCAGCAGTAGATAGCTACCTCGTCAATACTAATATCAGCAGTAGATTAGCTACTTCATGAATACCAGTATCAGCAGTAGATAGCTACTTCATCAATACCAATATCAGCAATAGATAGCTGCTTCATCAATACCAATATCAGCAGTAGATATCTACTTAATCAACACCAATATCAACAGTAGGCGACTATTTCATCAATTCCAATATCAACAGTAGATAGCTACTTTATCAATACCAATATCAGCAGTAGATTAGCTACTTCATCAACACCAATATCAGCAGTAGGCGACTTCTTCATCAATTCCAATATCAACAGTAGATAGCTACTTCATCAATGCCAATATCAGCAATAGATTAGCTACTTCATCAATACCAATATCAGTAGTAGATAACTACTTCATCAATAACTATATCAGCAGTAGATAGTTATACTTCATCAATACCAGTATCAGCAGTATAGAGTGTATGTAGTAAATCAATCGGAACGGTATAACAATTGAAATGGCAGCCATGCCGGACGACAGTTCTAAGAGAGCTTAAGATGACGTCTCTAGATCGATTCCACAACCATTAATACCTATCGCCTATTTTGTTTTACTATCATGCGAATTGCCCTGTGGGACCTTATGGAGGACAGAATTTTATTTACATGGGGATGACTCTGTCATGAGAGTCGTATTATATACCCTCTATATTAGCTACTTCATCAATATCAATAGTAGATAGCTTCTTCATCAATACCAATATCAGCAGTAGATGACTACTTCATCAATTCCAATATCAGCAGTAGATGACTACTTCTTCAATGCCAATATCAGCAGTAGATAGCTACTTCATCAATACCAATATCAGCAGTAGATGATTACTTCATCAATACCAATATTAGCAGTAGAGAGCTACTTCGTCAAGACCAATATCAACAGTAGATATAGCTACTTCGTTATAAATATTTTTATCACCAGTATAATAGCTACCTTATCAATATCAATATCACCAACGCCATCAATAAATAGCTATCTTGGTCAATGCATTAATCAGTAGTATTATAGATATAGTTACTTTGTTATCAATGCAATATTGATATCACTATGCAGTAGATTCTATTAAATGGAAAACATGGCGCTAGTTCTCAAGTTCGAGAACGCTTTGTGTAAATCAATAGAGCATCCAATTGAGCAAACTGTAACTTTTGAATTTGCATCTTCCTTGGTATTTTGGATCATCGTGTCTTCATTTCTTGACCGATTTCAACAAATAAGGTCTTGATTCCGAACTACTATAAATTAAGCTTCTAATTATGACACACCTGTCTTTGTTTAGGATATACAGGGGTAACGATTCATTTGCGGTCTGTATTAATATTTCAAAGCAACTTCCGTGGATAAGCTTGAATACAAAACAATAGGTTTGCAGCAGATGGATTTTTTTTTATAGGAATGATTCTAATAATGAGGTTGTAATCACATCGATAATAACTTAGTTTTGTTTACAGTCATAATATAATTTACGTTGTCAATAAGCCAAACAGTTCAAAGTTCACGGTAATCCCAACGTGATACATGGGTCATATTCATATCGGTTTTGGCATAGGTTTACAACGAACCCATGATACAGTTACACAATGTGGCTCTTTTTATTTAGTTCTATCGTTGTTTTGGCATTATTTTTCTTTTTATTAAACAAAATCAAATCTAAAGCAAGGGGTCGATATATTTTGATTACTGGTTGTGACACAGGATTTGGTTACGTACTAGCTAAATTTGAAAGGATGCCACGTGATTGCTACTTGCCTTACGGCAGAAGGGGCACAAACCTTAAAGAATGCATCTTCTGAGCGTCTTCTGGCCATTCCGATGGATGTTTCGAAAAGTGAAAGTATCAAGGCTGCGTTTGATACTGTAAATGAACTTCTTACAGACAAGGCAGGTTAGTAAGTTAATGTTTGTTTGTTTGTTTGTTTGTTTGTTTGTGTAAACGGTGAACTAAAGACTAAAGATCAAGTAAAAGAAGGCCATTCCCAACAATCAAGTGAACACTTTTAATGTCAGCCTCAGGAAACGTCTTAATCCAACTTAAACTGCCACTGAGGTATATATTTTCTTTATTGCAGAGCTATTAAATTCAAAGGAGTGGTTCGTCCACTCCTCTTTGGAGCCATGTAGTGTCAGCTCAAGTGACCACTCCTTTTAAAGTGAATTTCACTCTCCCAAAAGAGTGAGAAAGAAAAGTGTGATTTTATTCACTCTTTTCTTAATGGTGAGTTCACTCTTTTTGGAGAGCGAATTTCATTCTAAAAGGAGTGGTCACTCATACGGCTCCAAGGAGGAGTGGAAACCCCACTCTTTTTTAGCTGTTTTTCACTCTTTCACATAGAGACTGAACATCGAACTGGAACTTGAATCGACTTCCTTTCTTAGTACAGTATTACACGTAATGATATAGCACATTGCTTCTAATGTAATCTTGCTTGTTGCGTCTTTCAGAAGGTTTATGGGGTTTAGTTAACAACGCCGGTGTTCCCGTTAACCCTGGTTATTATGATTGGTGGACAAGGGAGGATTTCCGCTCAATATTAGAAGTCAACCTTCTAGGCCCTGTTGAAGTCACCAATGTGTTCTTGCCATTGGTGAAAAGAGCTAGAGGTCGTATTGTCAATGTGTCCAGTGGAGTTGCCATGATGCCGTTGTCTTCTGGCGGATACGAAATGGCTAAGTGTGCCCTGGAAGCCTTCTCAGATTGCTTAAGGTTAGTTTACTAACCCCACCCCAATGTACTGAAGAATAAAATAGGCATAATTCATGATACTAGTAGTTGAAATTATCAAGATCTAATACGCATTTTTGGTGATAGGAAGAATCAACGCTGTAATAAAGCTTTAAGGTTGTTTAATGTAAGGAAAGGGCTGGACTTCATTCCACACCATATAATCCATTTGCTCTTGCTAATTGATGACATTATACTTAAGATTACTTAATCACTAAGAATGAAGTATGCATCTCTCGACATTATCTTATAATATTTAGCATGATCTTTGATTTCATAATGCCCTTTTAACACGATTCTATGTTTTTTCCTTTTCATTTCCATTTCCTGTAGACTACAAATGCGTAGCTATTCGATCTCTGTTCATATCATACAACCTGGGTATTTCCTTACTCAAATGAATAATGAAAACACGGTTGCTGAGAAGCTAGAGATGGTATGGAACAGAATGTCGCAGAGACAGAAAGTCGAATACGGCAGACAGTGTATTGAACAAAGTGAGCAGGCCTACCGTAAAACTGGGTGAATAGGGACAGGGGTGAATAGGAACCCAAGTTTGGTAGCGTCTTAGAGCTCCTTTAGTAGACCTACACTTTCTTGTTCCATAAGTTGAAAAAGCAAACCATCAGCATGGGTTTGAAAGATGGTTAGTAATTGAGAAAGTTTAATATTTTTGTGCCTATTCACTCCATTTAAGGTAAACAATAGCACAAAACAACGACAATACGGTATACAATTAAAATAACAACATTAACATATGAAAAAAAAAACAAATTGGGAGAAGTTTCAAATGTTTTTCTAAATTGACATGACTGTATATATTTCTTTTGTTTTATTGCATTTGTTACAGTGAAGGAACGATCAGGACTAGCAGCTAAGGCATCCGACCCAAGACTTTATCTAGTTACCGATGCTATTGAGCATGCGTTGTTTGCTTGGTATCCATGGAAACGATATCCAATTGGAGGCATTGTGAGATTTGTTGTACGACCTTTGAATATTTTACCAGCATTTATTAGTGATTTGGTCAAAGATAAACTATTTCCATTACCCAAGCCTCAACATTGCCGGTAGCAGGCCACATGCATGCACGGCAGATGTACTTTCATACCAAACCTCAACATTGCCGGTAGCACATTTGACAAATGACTTTTATACCATGTTTACAACTTGAATTATCTATTAGGATTCTATCATCCGAAAATGCGCTAATGTATATATTTTGGGGAGATGTTACAAGTTTGAGAACATTCATTTGGTATCTTCCTTCCGAGGAAGTGATATGATGTAGCGACTTCCACATTTAGGCTTACGGTGACTTTTTATTTATGTCTATATTGGGCAAAGCAGTAGAAAACATGCACTCAGTAAAACCCCGGGAATAAAATAATATTATTGTGCTGACAAGTAAAGGCTCGGTCACCCCCTTTTGCACAGTATTTTTGTGGACATGTCAAATGTCAAAAATGTCAATTTTTAGTAATAATTTGCCATAAAATTAGTTTTAGGCCTATATTCCGAATTAAAACCAAAAATCAACAAAATTATTTGATATCAGAAGGACATTTCCTCGTATTCCTCGCAATTTGGTGTGTCTGATGTGCTCTCAGGTCCCACAAAAATACTGTGCAAAGGTGGGTCACATAAATACGTAAGTTGAGGAATGCTATGGAGCTCCATGGGAATCAGTTTAGTATAATTGGCTAGTTTTCAATTTATTCGCAATGTATTATACAGCACAACGAATTCTTTTTGTAAAGTGCTTACACATTACGAGAGTCTGCAACTCGGCATTATTTTTAAAACAAATTGAAGTTCACTGCCTGCAGCCAAGAACGTCATTATTGAAAGTATTTATTAAATAAGCTGATGCCATTATCATTTAGCAAGTTTTCACATGGTGTTGTTATACATCGCCTCTTCAAATGGTAAAATAAGCTTTGACATGGCATCAAAACAGGGAAGTGCCAGTGATCAAAATGAGCTACTTTATCTGCGCATACGTCCCATGATGACGAATTTCTACTATAAAGAGTAGCAATAGCAAATAAGTATCATACAGATCCCAGATAAATATTCTAATCTAAAACTTTGCTCAACCATGTCAACGTTTAACTTACATAATTTTTCATCAAAAACACTAATCTCCTTTTCCCATGACTTGTAGCCCCCCCTCCCCCATAAAAACAATTTTATCATTAGTACATAGCTTCTTCATCAATATCAATATTGAAGTAGATGGCTACTTCATCAATACCAATATCAGCAGTATATTAGCTACTTCATCAATACCAATATCAGTAGTAGATAACTTCTTCATCAATACCAATATCAGCAGTAGATGTCTACTTCGTCAATACCAATATCAGCAGTAGATAGCTACTTCATCAATACCAATATCAGCAGTAGATAGCTACTTCGTCAATACCAATATTAGCCGTAGAGAGCTACTTCATCAATACCTATATCAGCAGTAGACATCTACTTCATCAATACCTATATCAGCAGTAGATTAGCTACTTCATCAATACCAATATTAGCCGTAGAGAGCTACTTCATCAATACCAATATCAGCAGTAGATGGCTACTTCATCAATACCAATATCAGCAGTAGATAGCTGCTTCATCAATACCTATATCAGCAGTAGATTAGCTACGTCATCAATACCAACATCAGCAGTAGACCACTACTTTATCAACACCAATATCAGCAGTAGGTAGCTACTTCATCAATACCTATATCAGCAGTAGACAGCTGCTTCATCAATACCTATATCAGCAGTAGATAGCTACTTCATCAATACCTATATCAGCAGTAGATAGCTACTTCATCAATACCTATATCAGCAGTAGATAGCTACTTCATCAATAACTATAATTATCAGCAGTTGATTAGCTACTTCATCAATGCCAATATTAGCCGTAGATAGCTACTTCATAAATATCAATATCAGCAGTGTAGACTCCTACTTATCAACACCAGTAGCTACTTCGTCAACACCAATATCGTTATTAATATTTTATCACCAGTATATAGCTACTTTATCAATATCAATATCAATATCAATATCAATATCACCAATGTCATCAATAAATAGCTATCATGGTCAATACATTTATTGATAAAATACTAATCTAAAACTTTGCCCAACCATGTCAACGTTTTACTTACATAATATTTCATCAAATCTTATGTTCAAAAAGTATGTAAGTAAAACATAACATATTCGTCCTACCCAGTGTCAGTGATCAAAATGAGCTACTTTATCTGCGCATACGTCCCATGATGACGAATTTCTACGATAAAGAGTAGCAATAGCGAATAAGTATCATACAGATCCCAGATAAAAATTCTAATCTAAAACTTTGCTCAACCATGTCAACGTCTACATAATTTTTCATCAAAAACACTAATCTCCTTTTCCCATGACTTGTAGCCCACCCAAGACAATTTTGTCATTAGTACATAGCTTCTTCATCAATATCAATATTGAAGTAGATGGCTACTTCATCAATACCAATATCAGCAGTAGAATGCTACTTCATCAATACCAATATCAGCAGTATATTAGCTACTTCATCAATACCAATATCAGTAGTAGATAACTTCTTCATCAATACCAATATCAACAGTAGATAACTACTTCATCAATAACTATATCAGCAGTAGATTAGCTACTTCATCAATACCAATATTAGCCGTAGATAGCTACTTTATCAACACCAATATCAGCAGTAAGTAGCTACTTCATCAATACCTATATCAGCAGTAGACAGCTGCTTCATCAATACCTATATCAGCAGTAGATTAGCTACTTCGTCAATACCAATATTAGCCGTAGAGAGCTACTTCATCAATACCAATATCAGCAGTAGATGGCTACTTCATCAATACCAATATCAGCAGTAGATAACTGCTTCATCAATACCTATATCAGCAGTAGAGAGCTACTTCATCAATACCTATATCAGCAGTAGATAGCTACTTCATCAATACCTATATCAGCAGTAGATAGCTACTTCATCAATAACTATAATTATCAGCAGTTGATTAGCTACTTCATCAATGCCAATATTAGCCGTAGAGAGCTACTTCATAAATATCAATATCAGCAGTGTAGACTCCTACTTTATCAACACCAGTAGCTACTTCGTCAACACCAACATCGTTATTAATATTTTATCACCAGTATAGCTACTTTATCAATATCTATATCAGCAATGTCATCAATAAATAGCTATCATGGTCAATACATATATATTGATAAAATACTAATCTAAAACTTTGCCCAACCATGTCAACGTTTTACTTACATACTTATTTAATCAAATCTTATGTTCAAAATTTATGTAAGTAAAACATAAAATATTCGTCCTACCCGATTGACCCTTTTTTCTGGAATTTTATCTTCAAAATGCAATAATATATTGCAGCAACTTTCAAATTCTCTTATTCAGCAAATTTGCATCGTAAATTTTGGCACCAAAAGAAAAAGATTCCCCTTTCTTCTACAGTAGATCAGCTACTAGTACTTCATCAATGCCAATATTAGCCGTAAAGAGCTACTTCATAAATATCAATATCAGCAGTAAACTCCTACTTTATCAACACCAGTAGCTATACTTCGTCAACAATATCGTTATTAATATTTTATCACGAGTATATAGCTACTTTATCAATATCAATATCAATATCAATGTCACCAATGTCATCAATAAATAGCTATCATGGTCAATACATATATATTGATAAAATACTAATCTAAAACTTTGCTCAACCATGTCAACGTTTTACTTATACATAATATTTCATCAAAATTTATGTTCAAAATTTATTTAAGTAAAACATAACATATTCGTCCTACCCGATTGACCCCTTTTTCTCGAATTTTATCATCAAAATGCCATAAAATATTGCAGCAACTTTCAAATTCTCTTATTCAATAAATTTGCATTGTAAATTTTCGCAAAAAAAAGAAAAGAAAAAAGATTCCCCTTTCTTCAACAGACAGACCATGAATCCTGTGGTTCTTTTTTATCCTTTTCTATAGATATTTTCACTTGAATCTTAAGGGGTGGGGTATGAACGTTTGGACAGTATTTATTGTGGGACATTAGAGCACATCAGACATATCGAATTGCATTCTGAATACGAAGAATGTCCTTCTGATATCAAATAATTTTGATTTTTGAAATTCGCAATGTAATACACATTTTATGGCAAATCATTAAAACTTGATATTTTTGATATTTAACAGTACTTGAAGTAAACTTTATAAATCTGATGATTTATACTTAAAGTATATGTAGGTGGGATGAAAAGCCGACGATCAACTGAAAATGTTGACCTTTCGTATTGAAGATATGGATTTTTTTCCCAAAACACCAAAAAAATAGGTCTTTTGGGGAAAAAATCCATATCTTCAATATAAAAAGGTCAAAATTTTCAATTGATCGTCGGCTTTTCCTCCCAGCTACATACACTTTAAGAATATATCATTAGATTAATAACATTTATTTCGAGGACTGTTATATATCAAAAATTTGAAAAATATCAAATTTTAATAATTTGTCATAAAATTTGTGTTATATCGTGAATTTCAAAAAATGAAAATTATTTGATATCAGGATGACATGCTTCGTATTCAGAATGCAATTCGATACGTCTGAGGTGCTCTCATGTCCCACAAAAAATACTGTCGAAACGCCATAAACGCTCATTCTAGATCCCTTAATAATGAAGGTAAGGTTTATATTTAATCAACAATTCTTGCCCATGCTCAAAATTGAATTTCAAAATCATAAATCGAGTCATAAAACCATTTGAGGATGTAGGACAGTTCTTGAGATGCATTTACTCATTCAAATGTTAACAATAGTTTAAAATGTCAATGTAATGATTTCCGTGTCTACGCACACTATTACTTTCATCATCATGCGTGCATGACCAGGTGCCTTTTGCCAAGATAATTGCGCAGGGAGTGCAAAAATATGCCACAAAGTAATCAAAATTGAAAGGATATCTGCGGATGTAAAATATATAGTTGTCACAAATCATTTGGTTTCCTGGTCTCCAAAATTAAAACCTTTCAAAGCCATAATGCACCATCTTATAATATGAAATTGGTTAATTTTTTGTGGTTGTCGCAAATTTTGGGAAGCCGAGAGGGGGGGGGGCGATTTTTGGCACATATTCCAAGGCCGAGAGGGGGGTCAAAAGATTGGAGTATTATTGTGACGGAACTTTGAGACATTAATAAATCATTGTTATTTTTATAATGTTTTATTTAATCATATACATGTCATTTCCAATTATTCTTAACGGAGGGGAGTATCATGATACAGCGGTACCTGCCCGCAAAGTTTGAGACAAATAAAGCTGGCACACACGAGAATGGTCTAGGTTCTATAAAGGAAATCCATTGCCGCCCCATATGCATGTTTTTTTCTCGTGAGGGGAAAAAACCTAAATCTATCCGTTTGGCATATTATATTGGTCTTGACTGAACAACTGCAAGATCTATATGGAAATATAAACGCAATGATTGGCTTCCTTTACTCACTTCTTATAAGGTCAATGTGTAAGTATTAAGAAGTACGCGACAGTTTTGTGATTAAACAGCTAAAACTGGACAAATATAGCTCCTGTCATCAGTCCTCCCACTCGCCTTAACGTCATTTTCCTGCGCATTCATCTACAAAATCGTTGTGAGCTAGCGCACTCAACTGCTTCATAATTATCCAATTTAATCGCATTTTGAAACTGACTGGTGGATGATGTAAACAGTCAACTTTGCATGCGTTGGATTGCATCTATCGGATCATTGATGTAAGTGTGTGTGAATGGAATAGAATCATACCATACCGTTTGGTCTAGAAGCAGATACGTCAGGTACAAACTTTGGATTACATACTTTTTGATGGAGATTTCTATGAAGCGTTAGTTTTGGATAACTGATAGGAGTAGACACACGAGCAGCCTCGGAGCAGGTATGTTGATCAAGATGATTGATCTTCTCTCACGGTTTCTCTGTCTCTAGTCTTGTTTGTCTTGTAATGTATCATTAAATTAATTGCAACGAGATGTACCGGAGGAATACGACAGTATAGAGCTGTATAGAAATGTCCAAATTTATTGCCGATATTATATGATAGGCTAGATAGTGAACAATTTTTGCAGGGATACTACGATATTTCGAATATATGACTAACTTTTATTGATCGTGATCTTTTAAACATTTACAAAGTCATCAAAGGGTCATCTGAGGTCAAATGATTAGAATATAGTTGGATTTTCATGAAACTTGTTGAAAAGCCAAACTTTTACAAGATCATCAGAGGTCAAATAAGTTCTTAAATTTGATTTCAAAATGTAATTAAAAATAAATATTAATCCAATTAATAGCGCCGATATGAAAGACCTTTATATATTTCACCTTCCGTATTAGACCTACTAGTATGTAACGGGCGGGTTATATATTTAAGATAATTTTTACCTTAGCCAAATGGCATTTGGCTAAGGGTCTCTTTTTCTTAGATTCTGATTACAAGACGGCGCTGGCTGCGCCGTCTTGTCCTGTCTTGCTTGGGATCTTTCTTTACACAGCCGTGACGTTAGTCACGGCTGTGTCTTTTTTCTTACAGGTTCTTTCTTTCTTTCTTCTGCCGACCATTACATTTGCTCTAGCACTCACATGCTTACACCGATTTTGACCTAACTTGGTCACAACCATCATTGACCATGCCCCTACATGTCACATGAAACTCGTGGGGTCAAAGGTCACGCTGGGGTCATAGGGGTTAAAAACGTGATTTCAACTCAAAATGCTTCTTCTCCTACAGATTACGTATGACGGTGACCCCACTTGCACACATGCATTGCTATTACCCAGTGTCTATGGGGTCCTCACAGATTTGGGGTCAAAGGTCATTAAGGGGTCACTTCCGGTATAAAACGAAAAACCTTCAAAAAATTTTATTTGCTAAGAAAAACATAGGACAGTAACGGTATGTTCACACATAAATTGTAGTTACCCTGTGTATATGTGGTATTTTTTATTTAGGGTCAAAGGTCATTAAGGGGCCACTTCCGGTACAGTAACGCCACTTGCATAAATGCATTGTTATTACCCAGTGTCTATGGGGTCCTCACAGATTTGGGGTCAAAGGTCATTAAGGGGTCACTTCCGGTATAAAACGAAAAACCTTCAATTTTTTTATTTGCTAAGAAAAACATAGGACAGTAACGGTATGTTCACAAATGAATTGTGGGTACCCAATTCATATGTGGTATTTTTTTATTTGGGGTCAAATGTCATTAAGGGGTCACTTCCGGTATAAAACGAAAAACCGTCAAAAATTTTATTTGCTAAGAAAAACATAGGACAGTAACGGTATGTTCACACATGAATTGTGGGTACCCAATTCATATGTGGTATTTTTTATTTGGGGCCAAATGTCATTAAGGGGTCACTTCCGGTCTGAGACGAAAAACCTTCAAAATGCCCCTTCTGCCACAAGTAACAGCAAAGTGGTGCCACATGCACCCATGCATTGACATTAGCCAATGTCTATGGCCGTTTTCATCTATTTTGGGGTCAAAGGTCATTAGGGGTAACAACACGGCTGTGTTCGTGGGTTAGACCACAGCTTAGTCTAGTTCTTTCTTCTTCTGGCAACAAACTTCAAAATGCTTCTCCTCCTACATGTTACACCCTACAATTACGTAACTTGCACATATGTATCGCCTATATCCAGTGCCCATATGGTGCAAACAGAATTGGGATCAAAGGTCATTAAAGGGGCATTTTCGGTATATAACCAAATATCTTCAAAATGCTTCTTCTGCCACATATTACATAGCACAATGACGTCACTTACACATGTGCATCGGCTTTACCCACTGCCCATACCTTGCACACAGAATTGGGGTCAAAGGTCATTAAGGGGGTAAAATCTTACAATTGAATTATCTGGACATCTGTAAGGAGTATGGGGCTCAAACTCGATACAATAAATCTCATGACCAGGGAACATTTTGCGGGGGTCAGGTCAAAGGTCATGCAGAGGTCAAATTTTAGAAACGTATTTCCTGGACATCTGTAAAGGGTACGGGGCTCAAACTTGGTGACAACAAACTTAATGATCAGGGGAACATGTTGGAACCCTTTGCAGGGGTCAGGTCAAAGGTTATCTGGGGTCATTCTTTCTTTCTTTCTTTCTGTCAACCACGTTCGTGCCTATAGCTCAGTCGTTGGTTGATGGATTGTGACTAAACTTGGTAAGGATAACCACTTACCTTGCCCGCACAGGTCATATGACTTTGACTTGCATCTGACCTTTGACCTGGTCACAGGGGTCAAAATGCGATTTTTACTATAAAATGTATCTTCTTCCACAAATAACATGTGATGGTGACATGCTTAGGTCATGTGACTTGACTTTGGTCGGCGTCTATAGGGTGTTCACAGATAAGGGGTCAAAGGTCATTAAGGGGGTCATTTCCGGTCTGAAAGCTAAAAATATTCAAAAAATCACTGTTTTTACAAATTACATAGCAGAGTGTTGCCATTAGCACACATGCATTGCTACCAACCAGGATCTTTAAGGTGTCTACAGTTTTGGGGTCAAAGGTCATTAAGGGGTCGCTTCCGGTCAAAAACCAAAAATCATCAAATATTTTTATTTTTTTATCTCAAAACGTAGAGTGACATAAACTTCTTATATGCATTAGTGTTACCCGATGTATGCACGGTATTTTTATTTTTTTGGTCAAAGGTCATTTAGACGTCATTTCCGGTTTTAAGCTAAATAACTTCAAGAATTTTTATCTCCATAACTAAGCATAGTAGATTTTTTTAAATTTAAACTGTAACAATGCATTTTCTCGGTGTAGATGAGGTTTTATTAATATTGGGGTCAAAGGTCATTAAGGGGTCAAAACGTCAAATTTGCCAATTTTTTTTTAAAATTACGGAAAAGTGGCTATATCTCAGCCTATGGAAGACGGATTAAGCCCCTGTATGTTACAGTGATGCACCATTAATGGTGGGGGAAGTCTACAATAGCCTCGGCCCAAATGGTCAAAGTTTAAGGTCAAAGTTGAAAATCCATTTTCGGGCCGTCTTGTGTGCCATGTCGCGGCATGGCTGGTGGTCTAGTTCTTTCTTTCTTTCTTTCTTTCTTTCTTTCTTTCTTTCTTTCTTTCTTTCTTTCTTTCTTTCTTTCTTTCTTTCTTTCTTCTATCAATCGTATAATGAGCCATCGTAGCCATATGCGTTTGTCAATTTTGACGAAATTTGGTTATTATGACCATTGGGGGTGCCACAAATATCATGTGAAAATGTCTGGCGCAAATGTCATGTCAAGGTCATTATAGCCCAAAACGTGTTTTTCACTTAAAATGCTACTCATTCCCCATATTACATAGTACCGTGACATCACTTGCACACATGCATCGACTATAGCCAGTGTCTAAAAGTTGTACACAGAATTGGGGTCAAAGGTCATTTAGGGGTCATTTCCGGCATGTAACCAAATACCTTAAATCGGCCATCGTAGCCATATGCTTTTTGCCATGTTTTCCATAGTTCAGCACTAGGACCATTGGGTGGTGCCACAAATGCCACGTGATCATTTGCGGTCAAAGTTCTTCCACTTACGGACAATGACCAAAAACGTAATTTTCACTAAAATTGACTAGGGGGGGGGGGGCTATGACCCCCATGATAGATTTGCACACAAATATGTCATCCATACAGCAAAGATATATATAGTCCTTACAAGCCCATTGTGGTTCAATGAGCCATGTATAATAATAATTGGACTGATCATTCCTCATTATGTGCACTTTAAAGTATACATTATAGTAAGAATAGGTATGTCCTTGCAAGGTAAACAATCTTTACAGACCCTTCCAAAGGCATCTGTGTATTTACCTAGCTGAGCTAGGTCCTGTTTTTCTATCCGATTCTTCTTACACAGCCGTGACGTTAGTCACGGCTGTGTCTTTTTTTCTTACAGGTTCTTTCTTACACAGCCGTGACGTTAGTCACGGCTGTGTCTTTTTTCTTACAGGTTCTTCTTTCTTTCTGTCAACCATTACATTTGCTCTAGCACTCACATGCTTACATCGATTTTGACCTAACTTGGTCACAATGATCATTGACCGTGCCCCTACATGTCACATGAAACTTGTGGGGTCAAAGGTCACGCAGGGGTCAAACACGTGATTTCAACTAAAAATGCATCTTCTCCCACAACTTAAGTATGACAGTGACGCCACTTGCACACATGAATTGGTATTACCCAGTGTCTATTTGGTGTACACAGATTTGGGGTCAAAGGTCATTAAGGGGTCACTTCCGGTATAAAACGAAATACCTTCAAAAAATTTTATTAGCTAAACAAAACATAAGACAGTAACGGTATGTTCACACATGAATTGTTCTTACCCACTTTATATGTGGTATTTTTTAAATTTGGGTCAAAGGTCATTAAGGGGTCACTTCCGGTATAAAACGAAATACCTTTAAAATGCATCTTCTCCCACAAATTACGTAGGACAGTGACGCTACTTGCACACATGAATTGTTATTACCCAGTGTCTATGTGGTGTACACAGATTTGGGGTCAAAGGTCATTAAGGGGTCACTTCCGGTATAAAACGAAATACCTTCAAAAATTTCTATTAGCTAAACAAAACATAGGACAGTAACGGTATGTTCACACATGAATTGTGATTACCCAGTGTATATGTGATATTTTTTATTTTGGGTCAACGGTCATTAAGTGGTCACTTCCGGTATAAAACGAAATACCTTTAAAATGCATCTTCACCCACAAATTACGTAGGACAGTGACGCCACTTGCACACATGCATTGTCATTACCCAGTGTCTACGTGGTGTACACAGATTTGGGGTCAAAGGTCATTAAAGGGTCACTTCCGGTATAAAACGAAATACCTTCAAAAATATTTTTAGCTAAACAAAACATTGGACAGTAACGGTATGTTCACACATGAATTGTGGTTATCCAGTGTATCTCTGGTATTTTTTTATTTGGGATTAAAGGTCATTTAGGGGTCACTTCCGGTCTAAAACGAAATTCCTTCTAAATGCCTCTTCTGCCACAAATAACATGGTAAAGTGATGCCACATGCACACATACATTGACATTAGCCAATGTCTATGGGGTTTTCATATATTTTGGGGTCAAAGGTCATTAAGGGGTCACAACACGGCTGTGTTCGTGGTCTTAGACCACAGCTAAGTCTAGTTTCTTTCTTCTTCTTCTTCTTCTTCTTCTGTCAACCATTACATTTGCTCTAGCACTCACATGCTTACATCGATTTTGACCTAACTTGGTCACAATGATCATTGACCGTGCCCCTACATGTCACATGAAACTTGTGGGGTCAAAGGTCATGCAGGGTCACAGGGGTCAAAAACGTGATTTCAACTAAAAATTCATCTTCTCCCACAACTTACGTTGGACAGTGACCCCGCTTGCACACATGCATTATTATTACCCAGTGTCTATGTGGTGTACACAGATTTGGGGTCAAAGGTCATTACGGGGTCATTTCGGTATAAAACGAAAAACCTTCAAAATTTTTATTAGCTAAGTAAAACATAGCACAGTAACGGTATGTTCACATATGATCTGCAGTCACCCAATGTATATGTGGTATTTTTTTTATTTGGGGTCAAAGCTCATTAAGGGGTCACTTCCGGTATAAAAGAAATACCTTCAAAATGCATCTTCTTCCACAGATTATGTATGACAGTGACGCCTCTTGCACACATGCATTGTTATTACCCAGTGTCTATGGGGTGTACACAGATTTGGGGTCAAAGGTCATTAAGGGGTCACTTCCGGTATAAAACGAAAAACCTTCAAAAATTTTTATTAGCTAAGTAAAACATGGGACAGTAACGGTATGTTCACACATGATCTGCAGTCACTCAATGTATATGTGGTATTTTTTTATTTGGGGTCAAATCTCATTAAGGGGTCACTTCCGGTATAAAACGAAATACCTTTAAAATGCATCTTCTTCCACAGATTATGTAGGACAGTGACGCCACTTGCACACATGCATTGTTATTACCCAGTGTCTATGGGGTGTACACATATTTGGGGTCAAAGGTCATTAAGGGGTCACTTCCGGTATAAAACGAAAAACCTTCAAATTTTTTTATTTGCTAAGAAAAACATAGGACAGTGACGGTATGTTCACACATGAATTGTTGTTACCCAATTCATATGTGGTATTTTTTGTTTGGGGTCAAATGTCATTAAGGGGTCACTTCCGGTCTGAGACGAAAAACCTTCAAAATGCCCCTTCTGCCACAAGTAACATAGCAAAGTGGTGCCACGTGCACCCATGCATTGACATTAGCCAATGTCTATTGGAGTTTTCATATATTTTGGGGTCAAAGGTCATTTTAAGGGGCCACAACACGGCTGTGTTCGTGGTCTTAGACCACAGCTAAGTCTAGTTCTTTCTTTCTTTTACCAAATACTTTCAAAATGCTGCTGCTCCCGTAAATTACATAGTATGCCTACAATGTCGTCACCACCATGAACCATAGGCTGGTGGTACAAATGTCGCATGAACAACACTAGGTCAAAGGTCATAAAAAGATCAACATCACTGGCTAAGGGCGGTGCTCTGTGAGCACAATGTCTAGTTTATTTTCTTTTTGTGACACTACTGGCTTATTCGGGCGATATAAAATGTCCAATCCCGCTACACAAAAATAATATCCACAGAACAATATTGCAGATTTGACGTTGATGCTCCAGCTTTAATAATTAATCAAATGATATGTAGAAACAATGAGATGGATGCAATGAAAATATGATGAAAACTTTAGATTGATTTGATCATCTTCTCTGATTTGATGTTGAGCAGACTTGTATGTCACAAAACCCAGACAAACAAAATTAAATTTCAACCTCTTTAACAGAATAACTCTAATCCCTAGTATACTAAATATTGTGTAATGCACCTTAAAACTACTTTTAAAACTTGTAAAAGAGTTGGGAGAGATGAGAGCTACTTCCAGAAAGTAAATAATGCCCTATTGTTGTCATTGTATGCAAATCCCTTAAATCCCAGCCAATTCACTAAGGTCCTTCAGTAATCATAATCGTAATAATAACATATACCTTAAGTTCTAAAAGGTTTTCTCTCTCACTCACTCTCTCTTTTATTTTGTTAACACTATTACATAACTATCTATTGTATTATCTATATTAGTTATTCTTTGTTAATATTCCTTACCATTTCAAACCCCACCCTTAGGCCTATAATGATTTTATGTTTAAGACCAGTCATCCTGGTGCCGGTTACAATAATAATTATGGATAAATCAAATCAAAAAATTACATTTCTAGCGAACCACTATTTGAACATGTAAATTATCATATGTAGCCTGCACTGTAAACCAAACCATGGGAATGAAATGCCTTCATTTCTTTTAAACATCGATGCATCAGTGTTACGTCAGCATACCTGATGAAGAGAAGATACCCACCACATCCCGCTCACGTACCCCCACAAAATGGAACTGAAAGAGAGAAAAGAAAGAAACGAAGTAAGGGAGAAACCGATGAATGATACATGTAGCCAATTAGCAATGGCGCTTGCAACTTTACAATTTAGCAACCTTTTTTGCGCCACTCTTGTCATACACTCTCTGATTATTTTGAGAAAGGTGCATCATAGAATACGCAGCTCGGGTGGCGTATACCTATTATAAAACAAGCTACACGCAGTCCTATCCGATTAACCTTTTTTTCTAGAATTTTATCATCAAAATGCCATAAAATAATGCAGCAACTTTCAAATTCTCTTTATTCAGCAAATTTGCACTGTAAATTTGGCACCAAAAGTGATTCCCCTTTTGTCAACAGGCACGAATCCTATGGTTCTTTTTTATTTTTTTATCCTTTTTCTATACATATTTTCACTTGAATCTTTTAAGATTTTTAAGATTAAAATAATGAAGGTAAGGTTTATATTTAATCAACAGTTCTTGCTCATACTCAAAATTGAATTTTAAAATCATAAATAATAAATCGAGTCATAAAACCATTTGAGGATGTAGGACAGTTCTTACTCATTCAAATGTTAACAATAGTTTAAAATGTCAATGTAATGATTTCCGTGTCTGCGCACACTATTACTTTCATCATCATGCGTGCATGACCAGGCGCCTTTTGCCAAGATTATTGCGCAGAGAGTGCAAAAATATGCCACAAAGTAATCAAAATTGAAAGGTTATCTGCGGGTGCAAAATATATAGTTGTCGCAAATCATTTGGTTTCCTGTGTCCAAAATTAAAACCTTTCAAAGCCATAATGCACCATCTTATAATTATAAAATTGGTTCATTTTTTTTCAAACCTTATTTTTTGCATATTTGTAATATTTACACATGTCCCAACTTGCACCTAAATGGAATCGGCCAAATTTGTTTTTTTATTATGACTTTATGTCCTCCCATAGAACTGTTATTTCAGCTTAAAATGGACAGCAAACCTCCCGGCAGTTATTACTAACGAGAATGGCATGGGTTCTGTAAAGGAGGTCCATAATTGCCGCCCCATATGAATGGTTTTTCTCGTGAGGGTAAAAAACCTAAATCTATCCGTTAATTGACGTATTATATTGGCCTTAAGGGATCCAAAATGAGCGTTTATTGCGTTTCGATAGTATTTTTGTGGGACATGAGAGCACCTCAGACCTATCGAATTGCATTCTGAATACGAAGCATGTCTTTCTGATATCAAATAATTTTCATTTTTTAAAATCACAATATAATACAAATTTTATGACAAATTATAAAAATTTGATATTTTTCAAATTTTGATATATAACAGTCCTCGAAGTAAATTATATAAATCAATGATATATTCTTAAAGTGTATGTAGCAGGGAGGAAAAGCCGACAGTCAATTGAAAATTTTGACCTTTCATATTGAAGATATGGATTTTTTTTCCCAAAAAGACCTAATTTTTTTTGGTGTTTTGGGGAAAAATCCATATCTTCAATACGAAAGGTCAAAATTTTCAATTGATCGTCGGCTTTTCATCCCACCTACATACACTTTAAGTATAAATCATCAGATTTATAAAGTTTACTTCAAGTACTGTTAAATATCAAAATATCAATTTTAATCAATGATTTGCCATAAAATGTGTATTAAATTGCGAATTTCAAAAATCAAAATTATTTGATATCAGAATGACATTCTTCGTATTCAGAATGCAATTCGATATGTCTGATGTGCTCTAATGTCCCAAAATAAATACTGTCCAAACGTTCATACCCCAGCCCTTAACTGAACAACTGCAAGATCTATATGGAAATATAACGCAATTATTGGCTTCCTTTACTCACTTCTTATAAGCTCAGTGTATAAGTATTAAGAAGTTTTTTTTGATGAAACAGCTAAAACTGGAAAAAATATCTCCCGTCACCAGTCCTCCCACTCGCCTTAACGTCATTTTCTTGCGCATTCATCTACAAAATCCTTGTGAGCTAGCGCACTCAACTGCTTCATAATTATCCAATTTAATCGCATTTTGAAACTGACTGGTGGATGATGTAAACAGTCAACTTTGCATGCGCTGGATTGCATCTATCGGATCATTGATGTAAGTGTGTGTGAACATTGGTGAATGGAATATAATCATACCGCTTCATGTTGTAGAAGCAGATACGTTAGAACATTTGGATTAACTCCTTTTTGATGAAGATTTCTATGAAAGCGTTAGTTTCGGAGTAAACACACGAGCAGCTTCGGAGCAGGTATGTTTATCAATTAGATGATTGATCTTCTCTCACAGTTTCTTTGTTTGTCTTGCAATGTATTAATAGTTTGCAGCGTGATCACCGGTCAGCATAGAAATGTCCGAATTTGTTGCTGATAGGCCTATATAATGATTAGCCTAGGCTAGATGAACAAGTTTTGCAGGGACACTATAAGATATTTCGAATACTGGCCAACTTTTATTGATCGTGGTTGCCGCTCTTTGTGTTTCATTTAAACATTTACAAAGTCATCAAAGGGTCATCTGAGGTCAAACAATAAATAGTTGGATTTTCATGAAACGTGTTGAAAAGCCAAACTTTTACAAGATCATCACATAAGTTCTTAAATTTCATTTCAAAATGTAATTAAAAATAAATATTAATGCAATTAATAGCGCCGATATGAAAGACTTTTATATATTTAACCTTCTGTATTAGACCTAAGTAAATGATAAGGCCTATTATATAGGCTGCATCTTGTGACTACCTTCTAAACATTTGCCTATAGGCTACATCTTGTGACTACCTTCTAAACATTTGCCTATAGGCTACATCTTGTGACTACCTTCTAAACATTTGCCTATAGGCTACATATTGTGACTACCTTCTAAAAATTTGACCAAAAAATCAGAGCACTTTTAAAGCTAAATTTTTCAGCCATAAAGGCCAAAAAAACATACGGTCTAAAGATACATGCGAAATGCGGTTTTTTATTTGTAATTTTTTTTTTAATCCATGCCTTGAATGATCAAAAAAACTTTTTAATGCGAATTGGAATGGGAATTTACAGTGGGTTTCTACGACACCCACAAAAAATCATATTTCTTCATATTCAAGAATAATTGTATGATCCCCTTTCAATCTGCAAATTAAAAAAGGTATTTAAAAAAATGTGTGATGTTTTGTCCAGTAGTTTTTCACTGCACGCGTTTGTGTAATGTGTAAATGTTTTCTCCAATAGTGTTTTATATTATTTTTTTTCGATTATCCGGGTTTTGTTGTTGTTTTTCTCCTTTGTAAGTAAAAAATATTATAATGCGCAAAATAAGCCCTCAAAAAAAAAATGCGCGCGCTACAGGAAACATTTTTTATTTTTTTGGCCTAATATTGCATTGTATCTGTAAAATTGGCAAATTGAATCATCGAGTGCAGCTATGAGCTGTAGATATACTAATAGTAGAAAACTAACTTATAATCAACCAAAATCAGTCAATATCTCCTTTTACGTGTTTGCATGGATGAAGTACTCAAACTTTATGGGAAGAACTTTCCTGATGCAGTAGTCCCTATGACATCATCGGCAAAGTACTGCGTTGAAAACTAGAACCCGGAAGTAGAATCATTCGTAATGTTTCAATGATTAGGGAAAAGTTACAACAACGGTGCTTCTCGGATATATTTATGCTTGATCATGTTGATGAGCCGTGTAGGCCTAATGCATCGTAAATAAAAATGTCCTTGATAAACTGGTGATAATAATAATAATTCATGGTATTCTAAAACCAGTGATAGGATTATTCAAATCAACATATTCATTAGAAAATTCAGTTAACATTATGAAATTGGGATCTGTCCTTGCTTGATGTTGTCCCGGGGTGTTGTTCTGTTGTTGCACTTCTATAAACACAAAGATATCTGGTTCTGGTTTTGAGTCGGAATTGGCTGGCAGATGTACTTTAGCAATTTACTTTGACTTTGTCTGTCGTTCCATTGCCGTCCTATGAATATATTTATGTACCCGCTCCTATTAAATTTTCATGCTGTTTCCCTGCATGTGTTGCACCAGCATGATGGATGTAACTCTCATTTGCGTGATAGTCGTTATTTCAGAAACTCCAAACATCTCATATAGCTATACTCACGTAACGTGACTGCTGAACATTTGACCAAAAGAAAGAACTCAGACCCCCTCCCGAGAAGAAGAAGAGTGGCATAGGTGTATACAACTTTTGCAATCAAGTATTAATGATTTCAACAATTACTCGCTAATGGTTAATACCGGGCAAGATTACAATATTCAGCACTTAGCTATTATTTGTTTATATACATTCACAACCAAATAATGTGAATACACAATGAAATTAGTCAAAACATACATTTAATTTAAATTGGAAACGAAGAAGTGTTTTCAATTTATTTAAATATCATTATTCAATACTTTAAATAGAACCTAACCTTATTTTCACTATTAAGCTTGCCCGTACGCGGGTTTTTTTTTGCAACATACAACACCTTGGAACAGTTAAATAGGGGCCTAATTATGAAGTTTTGCCTAATAAATAATGAATAATACAACCGTGTCCTTAAAATCGTCCTCGTCCTTTTTTATGGGTTCAATTGGAGACTATAAATGATCCATTTCCATTATGGAGTAAAATAATTATGAAAAACCGGTACTCTTGAATCTTCTCTATATTAATGATCATAAAATAATTGAAAATAGATATACATTTAGATCATTACACGCGCAATATAGACTAATATGGCACTAACTCACGCTGCACTGTTGAGCTAATCAATTAACATTACACGATATTGTAGATGCAATTTCCATAATACGTTTGAGATTATAATAAACCGCTTTACTACAAAAGTACAAATTGAGTCAAGTCTTCACGGTCTATGATCAAATAGGTTATGAGAATTTTAATAAACGTCATGCAAAACACAAGATCAAAATCAGAGCCATATTTTATCATACATTTTTATAAAGATGGATAGAAGGTCGTGTGTACATTTTTATCTCTGATTTCGGACATCTGATACCTGTTTCAACGCGAGGCATGACAATGTCCTGTATAGGCTACTCGTCGATTAAGATCTTTCTTGACCACGACTTGATGACAGAACTGGCGCTGTTAAAGTGCATTACTGTAAAATTTTGAAACTGCGATTATATGACCTGTGTTTATACTTGTTTGATGATAATAAAGGTTATCAGTTAGCCAGCAATGTATGTTTTCCATTACCGGAACCGCCGCGCACAATGAAACCAACCGATTAATTTGAGCTATAATTTGAGCATTACTTTAGTTATAATTTTTCCACGACAACGATGCTGATTAAGGGGACTCGATCTTTTGTGCGTAATTATAGAGGGCCAGGGGATTCACTCTATCATTTAAAAAATTATTTGAAGAAGTTAAAGAGCCCTAAGAATAAAACTGTAGTGTAATTCACGCCAGACACAATCTCTTTATATGACAAAAATTAATTTTTGTAATCGATCAAAAAACAAGCGTTTTATATCAATTCTAAATTTAGCCTGAATCGGTAAATATGGTACCTCTCGCCCTTTTTTAGGTCAAGGCTGTTTTTACCATTATGCAGCGAACCATTGTTGAAGCTATTTCACATACATGTACAAAACATTTTAGAGAAAGAATGAGACCATATACTGTTGAAATATCTTTTGTCGATTTCGAATGATAACGTCATGAAGACGTAAATTTTAAGGTCAAATTCCTAAAACCAAAACAAAACATTGCGACGCAGATATTTCCCGACTTACGCAATTTCATCATCACATCAGTGTCTTTATTATTTGTTTGAAACCTTTCCCAAACGTTCGTGCTCTTTATGCATAAAACGGCTAATCTTTCTTTACAAAACGCGACTTTTTTTTAGCAAACAAAAGGCTAAAGATGGCATTATGAGATTTATTATTTATCATTACACTCCTCCACTCAACTGCCACCGTAGCCGAGCGGTAAAGCGCTATACGCGTAATCAAAGGAAGTTCCGAATCGCTGGTTCGATGATCCCAACGAAGCCTGTGGAAACCTTTTTTTCTTCAAAATTCATGATCGCATTCCGAAATGAGTCACTTGTCCGTAAATCATGTATCGTATCCTTAAGATGAGGTGGAGGAGAACAGAAGAGGATGAGAAGAATGTGGATGGAGATGCTAGCCGTTGAAAACATTATTAATCCACGGAATTAATGTTATTAGTACATTTGTTATGTTTGATTATGTTTGTGCTGCTTAAATACTGCACATTGTTGTTGAACGTGAAGACAAATTGAGAGACCAAGTAAACAAACAGAAGAAAGAAATTGTCAATCAACTCACTCAACTGCTTGATATCCAGAATCGCACTTTGAAACAGGATGAGATGACACGAACTTTGTACTATATGCGTTGGACTGCATCTGTCTGATCATTACTATTCAGTTCGGTCCTTGAAATGTTTTAATGTAACCACATAGGCTCCTCTGTGTAGTGTTTCATCCAAATAATAATTATTGATACAATTATGGCGAAAGTCTTTTACATGTTACTTTCTTCCATCTGCAATTATGACTGACATCTCACCGTTGTAATCTAATTTATCATTAATTTTGTTTGGCACTTTCTATTTCATAAGAGCTGGGAAGTCCTTTTCAGGTAACTTGAGGTTTGTTTACAATGGCATCATCATCTGTTGTGAAAGGGAGAACTCACACACTTCAAAAATTCCTGGAAAACACTTTTTATCAGCAATATAAACATGTTGGTGTGTTAATAATTGTTATGAAAAGGGACTTGAATATTGTTCCATCTATATCACTCTTACACACTGGACCTGTCCTGGAATGAAACTTTGTGTTACAGTTTTTGTTCATTTTTTCAGTTTGACACAATGGGTTATCATTTTCTTGAGCAGAAATTGAGAGAATATCAAACTGGCCACTGTTTTACAACTTGAAATTTTCTAATTAAAATATGATATATAGTGAAAGTTCATATTTTGTTAACTTTCCAATTCACCACAACATTAATCTTATTTATGAATCTCCACTGCACAGAGGAGGCTGAAGAATAAGCCAAGTTATGATATCACCCCGACTGACAGAATACAGCCTAGATGTAAATTCGTTCAACACTTTTGAGACTATGGAAGTACGACATGGTACTATAATTAATAACAAAGTCAAATAACGAAGAACGTCATGCAAAGTGACAAAATCGAAACCAGAGCCGTATTTTATCATGCGTTTAAATGAAGATATAGGTCGTGTGTATATTTCAATCTCTGATTTCGGACATTCGATACCTGCTTCTGCTTCACTCCTCGATTCAAGACTTTTCACACGTAATGACTTGATGACAGGACTGCCGTAATTTAAAAAGTGCATGTTTTATAATAATGATTAGCAATGATAATTACCTTACTGTAAAACCTTGAAACAGCGATTACATGACCTGTATTTATAATTTGGTGATAATACTGATGATGATAATAAAGAATATCGGGAGCCGGGATTGGGAGCATTTTATATGCTTTTATTTTCATATTAGCCAGCAATGTATATTTTCCACTACCGGGATCACCGCGCACACCCAACCGACTACTAAGAGTTATGTTTGGTCATAATATTTTCATGACAACGATGTTGATTAGGATAAGGGTAATTTGATAATATTGTACATAAATGACGAGTGTTGACAAAATATTTTGCAAAAATGTTTGCCCAAAATATTTTACATTTAACGTTTTAGAAACGTTTTCATAACCTTGTGGATGGGATTTCGTTAATACGTTTGAGATGAGAATGAACCGCTTTACTACAAAAGTACAAAATTAAGTCAATAGGCTATGAGAATTTTAATAAGTAAGAACGTCATGCAAAAAACAAGATCAAAATCAGAGCCATATTTTATCATACATTTTTGATAAAGATGGATAGAAGGTCGTGTGTACATTTTTATCTCTGATTTCGGACATCTGATACCTGTTTCTGCATTCTGACCAGGACTTGATGACAGAACTGTCGCTGTTAAAGTGCATTAATTATTATACTGTAAATCTATAAACAGTGATTATACGACCTATTATTGTTTAATGATAGGCCTAATGATGATAATAAAGGTTATCGGGAGCCGGGATTGGGAACATTATGCGTTTATTTTCAATTAGCCAGCAATGTATGTTTTCCACTACCGGGATCACCGCGCACAGTGAAACCAACCGATTAATTTAAGCTAATTTGAGCATGAGTTAATACTTTAGTCATAATTTTCAATAACGACGATGTTGATTAGGATGAGGTGGAGGAGGACAGAAGAGGATGATAAGAATGAGGTTGAAAACCGTTGAAAACCATTAATCCACGGAATTAATGTTAGTTAATGTTGTTAGTACATTTGTTATGTTTGATTATGTTTGCTCTGCGTAAATGCTGTACATTGTTGTTGAAAATAATGACAAATTTAAAGACCAAGTAAACAAACAGAAGAAGGAAAATTGTCAATCAACTCACTCAACAGCTTGATATCCAAAATCGCACTTTGAAACAGGATGAGATGACACGAACAGTCAACTTTGTACTATATGCGTTGGACTGCATCTGTCTGATCATTACTATTCAGTGCGGTCCTTGAAATGTTTTAATGTAACCACATAGGCTCCTCTGTGTAGTGTTTCATCCAAATAATAATTATTGATACAATTATGGTGAAAGTCTTTTACATGTATCTACAATTATGACTGACATCTCATTGGCTTTTACAATAATAAATATTATTTTGATGTGCACCTTTGTAATCTAATTTATCATTCATTTTGTTTGGCACTTTCTATTTCATAAGAGCTGGGAAGTCCTTTTCAGGCAACTTGAGGTTTGTTTACAATGGCATCATCGTCTGTTGTAAAGGGGAGAACTCCCACACTGCAAAAATTCCCGGAAAACACTTTTTATCAGCAATATAAACATGTTGGTGTGTTAATAATTGTTATGAAAAGGGACTGCTGAATATTGTTCCATCTACAAAGTATATCACTCTTACACACTGGACCTGTCCTGGAATGAAACTTTGTATTGGAGCGTATAGGATAATGACAATTTTTTGTTCATTTTTCCAGTTTGACAAAATGGTTTATCATTTTCTTGAGCAGAAATTGAGACAATATCAAACTGGCCAATGTTTTACAACTTGAAAATTAAAATATGATATATAGTGAAGTTTCATTTTTTGTTAACTTTCCAATTCATCACAACATTAATCGTACTTATTAATCTCCACTGCACAGAGGAGGCCGGAGGTTGAAGAATAAGCCAGGTTATGATATCACTTATGACAGAAGTAAATTCGTTCAACACTTTTGAGACTATGGAAGTACGGCATGGTACTATAATTAATAACTAAGTCAAATAACGAAGAACGTCATGCAAAGTGTCAAAATCGAAACCCGAGCCGTATTTTATCATGCGTTTAAATGAAGATAGATAGGTCGTGTGTATATTTTATTCTCTGATTTCGGACACTCGATACCTGCTTCAATACAAGGCGTGACAATGTCACTCCTCGATTCAAGACTTTACACGCGTAATGACTTGATGACAAGGCTGCCGTAATTAAAGTGCATATTTTATAATAATGATAATTACCTTACTGTAAAATCTTGAAACAGCGATTACATGACCCGTATTTATAATTTTGTGATAATGCTGATGATTATAATAAAGAATATCGGGAGCATTTAATTTGCTTTTATTTTCATATCAGCCAGCAATGTGTATTTTCCACTACCGGGATAACCGCACACACCCAACCGACTAATAAGAGTAATGTTTGGCCATAATTCTTTTTTTATGACATCGATGTTGAAAAGGAAGGGTTATTCGATTCTATTGTACATAAAAGACGAGCCCGATGGGAAACAAAATGACATCAATGAGCTCGCTGGAAAATACAACGATACATTGCCAAAAGCTGATATATAGCGAACAAAAATGGGGGGGGGGGTGTCACTTCAGAATGTAAGTGTATTATATAATAGGCTGACACTTATTTCCGTAAGAGCAAAAGGTAAAAAAATGTGGGGTCAATGGTGAGAGACTCACCGTTTGGACCTACACTGTTAGAACACGGGTTAAAAATTTTAAGCAACACGGATTGTGAACCACACAATCTTAAACTTTTTAACGCACGTTATCAGAAACTTATTGGTTAAAGTTTTAACCAACAATTGCGTGAAATTGTGATTAATTGTGTGGTTTACTATATACTTTACTTGTAATCCGTGTTGGTTAAAATTACAATCACGTCTTTAGTTCGAATTTGAAAAGCACGTCTTTAGTTTGAATTTGAAAAGCACGTCTTTAGCAGTAGACTTCGGTTGTATATATAAATGCGCTTTTATAAATGCGCACGTGACCAGATGGCCAGCGCCATATTTGCATTACATCACTGTCAATCACTGAAATGGCGATCATTGAAGGAGTGGCTACAGTTGTGACCTTGTTTCGTGGCTAGCACTGGCAAGGAACATTGGCTGGAGGTTCGATGCTATAAATTTGCAAGGATAAATCATGGATATCAAAGGATCATGATTATTGCACAGCACTCCCCATGTACAAACATAACTAATGTTTATTTATTTATTTTTATTTATTTATTTATTTATTTATTTATTTATTTATTTATTTATTTATTTATTTATTTATTTATTTATTTATTTATGCGACGAAAAACGAAAACCCTGTTCTATTTTGAACAAATTGGGAAACAAATTTTTCCTGTACAAATGAATGCCGACCCCAAATTTCGGAAATTTCAGGACAATTTTTTTTTGTATTTTCTCAAATTGAAATTTATTTACAGATTTTTGTGATTTTTTGGGTTATTAAAAATTTTAAAAAATACCAACCGACCGACCGACCCTACTTGAAAGGTCCGTTCGCCCGTAGAACAGGGTTTCTCTCTTTCTCGCCTTACTTATAATTTTATAAATATTATTTGTCCCCCTCCCCTTCCCCCAAAACCACCCCTCCCCCTTTTACACTCATAAATTAATTGTTTTTTGCTAACTTTCCCTTCCGTGTAAAGTAAAACTTTATAAGCCGGTTGAATCAAACTGAACAAAATTGACGTATACAATTACAATATAATACCATGACAATAATGTGTATGACGGATCTAACTTACTAGCTGAATAAACCTCAAACCATGCATCACATACGTGATTGTACGTCAAATTGTCATATAACGTATGAGCGTGATGTATAGACGAATCCAAATACACGCATCCCTACACCTGACTAGCAGCCTTTAGTTGGGTCCCCGTCGGCTACAATGCATCCAAAATGTGAAATGATTCGACCTTGGCGGAAATCTTAAACTGCATTCCATCACCCGTTTTACACCTTCCGCGAAAATACAGGTAGACAAAAGATTGATTTAAGTTTACAGCACAATACAGTTCCAACAGTTGTGCAAATAAAACCGCCTCACACCTAGATAAGGTCGAGGAGGGTTGATATAATAATACAATAGAGATAATTCCGCAGGTAATCCCGTCGCATGTATTCATAGATGTACAAATGGATGAACAAAAGGACTATGTATGAATAGATGCGACAGGATTACCTCTATTGTATATATCATTGTATTAACCCTCCTCGTCTTTGCATCTTCTCCAGTGTTAGGCGGCTTTTATTTGCACAATCGGACGCTCAATACCCCAGGTTGGTGCTAGCGGGAAACCAAAGATGGCCGACCAAATCCTGACCATGACTTGGCTCCTTGGATTCGTCTATAGTATACGAGTCTTCCAGCCGGGATGATTAGATCATGTACAGTCATCTACGTGTTTATACTCTAAATTGTACGTCAAAGGGTGACAAAGGGTGTACAGATTACCGATTTAGCATGGGGGACACAAAAGGTGCTTAAAAACACATTTTGAATTTGTTTTTTGTCCATTTGCGAGCGAATGAGTAAGTTAGAGTTGAGGAGGTCGGGCGGGGACATCTAGCCTATTAGTTTGAGAGGGTCATTATGCCGAAAAGGGCTTAAGTTATAGTTTCCTCAATTTACGTTATAATTAGAGTTAAAATTAGGGTCAGAGTTATGTTCATTGGCGGCACTACGGGGGGAATACTTATCTTGACTCCCAAATAAATAAATCCATGACCCCTTCCTTCCGAAGAAAATGACAGCCCCTAAGTTCCCTACGTGCAAACATTATCAAATAACATCATCGGCAGCTACCCAGTTCTGACCTTAATGCCAGTAAGAATCACATTTCGTCATCAATATGGCCAATTGCCACGCCCATTTAGCACGGAAATAATGAAATATAACTTTTTAAATCAGCTATATCTAGCTTTTTCGTCATAATTTTTTTTTTCCGTAATGGAAAATCCAAATAAAGAGTTTATGTTTCAGGTCAAATTATTTTGCCCTTTGCAATCAATGCCACTATTTTGCAAAGCCAATTTTCCTTGTAACCTGTCATTTTCGCCTATACTTTTGCGTGTGGAATTTGTGCACATCCGGGTACCTTACATCGTTGAACACGGTATGGCGACTTGTAGATGTCACGTGCGCATTTATATATGCCCATTTATATATATACCCGAAGTCCACTGTTTAGTCCGAATCTTAAAAGCACGTTTTTAGTCCGAATTTGAAAAGCACGTCTGTAGTCCGAAATTGAAAAGCACGTTTTTAGTCCGAACTTGAAAACAAAAAATAGAGATGTTGTCTTCACATATAAACATGGACCTAGCCGTTGCAATTCAGTGACCTTTAGTTTGACCCAATCTGTGAACACTCAATAAACGTATGCGGGATTGGCTTTTTAGCCCGTTAGCGTTGGGGGAACTTGCACGAGTAGGCTATTAATTAACGTATTAGCGCTAATAGCGATAGTAGCGCAATAATATCAACACAATATAAATTGTGTAATGTTAGTAAACGCTAATTAGCAACAGGCCCTTTATCACCGGTATTAGCGCTGGTAACGCCAATGAGCAATAAGTGCTATCGGTATAGCGTTAATCGCCAATTAGCGCTGATAAACGCTATATATCACCTTCAATACACTACTGATTTCAACAACATTTTCAATTTTCAATAACCAAACGTTAGTGTATTTGATTTTGAATACTTCATGTCAGCTATAGCTACGTTTTTCATTGCCGCACTCATAAGTTAATGTGAAGGATTCGTGCCAAAGTCAAAAGCTAATCTGTATCGAAACAGTTCATAACAATTGAAAACATTAATGTATATCGCGATGTTACCGTCACCATGGGTACGTGTAAAATGATTGGAAAATATTCCCTTTTATCTTCTCCTCTCATGTATTCGACTCTCGTAAATTTGAACAAAAGATTATATCTTTACTAATAAACACAGCCAAAATTAAAAGTCTCCACTAGTTCCATCCCCATTTAATCATCAGAGTCTGATGAGTTTATGGCAAAATAATTCATATGATAATTTGCTATACACTTTCCTTCGAAGGCTGATACCAAATTTGATATCAAAAGTTTAATCATCGTGAGCATAGGAAACGTTGTTTGGAAATTCGTGCAATATTCAACATGACATAGGGAATTGTATCACGTAGCGGAGCTAGCGTGAGTGCCAAGAATTACGTCGCCTGAATAGGCCGGCAGGTTAAAGGTTTACCTATGCATATCAAAATGCAAATCAAATACCCCGCTCTTTCAATTGTGCACAGGCAAGTGTACAATGATTCCTGTACGGGTTGCTTCAGGCCACATAATAAGCTGATACCATGCATTGGCTTTTGCGTGGTCAATTCGTAATTTGTCATTTTTAAAATTGCACGAATTTCCAAACAACGGCCTCTATCATGCTCACGATGATTAAACTTTTGACATCAAATTTGGTATCAACCTTCGAAGGAAAGTGTATAGAAAATTATTATATAAATTATTTTACCATAAACTCATCAGACTCTGATTAAATGGGGATAATAACAAGTGGAGACTTTTTAATTTGGCTGTGTTTATCATCTTTAACAGAATTCTTGATTCTAAAATTGAATGAAATAATGCTTGAGTGGCTATTCATTATTTCTATGTTCGAATACAGTATGTCTATCTAACCTAACTCTCTATTAATCTTCTCTCTCCCTCCCTCTTCCTCCTCCCCTCTCTCCCTCTATATCCCCCTCCCTCCCCCCTCTCTCTCTCTTACTTGACATCCAGGTTCCCGAGGAGCTGAAATGTTTGTGGGTTGAAGTTAGGCCATACCGATTACCAAGGGGGTGACACTAAATTCACGGTTGTTCTATTAGCAACGCAAAACCTATGAAAAATTCAGCTGGTTTACTAGCTAGAAAGTGAGGCCAGTTATCGATCCGTTATGAATAATTCATGTTCGACCCCTTGGATCATGTTAATTGATATTGGCAAATAACAACGTTGTTAGTTTTGTGAACTTTGCCTGTTCAATGAGAGTATAGTGCGCCCCCAATACATCTGGGCACAAACCAGGCGAAAACGATCCAGTTTAATGAAATGGCGGACGGGTATTCCCATCAGGCACCAGTGATATGTTTTTTCAAAGAAAGTCTACTAATTTGATATGAAATGACATTTTGCAATAGCAAAGTCAAAATTAGGACTTGCTGTCAATAATATGAAGGAAATATGTGACAGAGGCAAGGTGTGAAATACAAGTCAGTATTTAAGTTATAATAACCTTTGATACCCGACCTGACCTTCCATCATGGCGCCTTATTCGTCTTATGTATCTTCTATTATGCTCTCAAGTAAAATAAAATACCAATCTGCACGAAGCAGACAGGATGTTACTTGGCTCCCAGCATGAATTATTGATTTTATACGGAGGTAAAGAAATACACAGTTGCCTGCAAGCCGTGCACTATACTCCAAATACTTACGATAAATCTGCACCCATAGTGGGTAGGAGAACATGAAAACTAATATGAGATACTGTATTAGGATCACATATTAAGTATCATGTGAGAGTATACTCTTGTACTCCAGAAGACAGGATCACATATTAAATATTTGACACCATAGAATATAAAAACTAGTAATTTGATAAGTTAAATAAGATTTTTAACGGAATAAATCTAAATGATATGATTATTAGATTATGCAGTTTATTCCGTTAAATATTTACCCCATAATTTCCCTCATTCTTCAGGCCCTGCCCTCTATCGGGTGCTAATTTAAAGTTTAAGCTTGATTGCTATTGTTTCTTTGTAAGCCTGCGGCGCAACCTTGAACAATATTGTCTCTTTGTAAGCCTGCGGCGCAACCTTGAACAATATTGTCCTTGAGATAATTTTTTGTTATAACCAACTGGTACACGAAATATACTAGCTTATTACCTATACAGAAAGGTGATTCTCAGCTTTCACTCAGTAAATTGACATGCCCGGCATATGCAGCCATTCTCCGTCTGGATAACATGACTGTCGCCCTCAATACGTCTGGGCACAAATTTAAATAACAATACGCTATTTACATATCAATGCGGCCTCATGCTAATTAAAGCTGCCCCATCCAGGAGTTCATCTATGCGATTACCAAGAGGAGTATCTGCTATAACTTTCTGTTGTGTTTACATAGTAACTGGTTATAATAAGAACCCCCTTTTTTCAATTTCGCGGACATTTGTGCGATAAAACACCCCTATTTTTCCAATTTCACAGACAATTTTGTCCGCGGACAAGCCCTAAAAATGACCCCTTTTTCCCGCGATTTTGGTAACGATCGTGCGGTCAGTATTGCAAGTTGAGTGACCCCACTGGGGCTATAACCCGTGGTAATGATCTTAATCAGATAATTACATTTCCTACTCGATGCCAGGCAACCCTGGATCTCATTCTAACTAATATCCAAACCCATTATATACCACCATCTGCTCTCTTATCAATTGGTAAAATTGATCATGCGTGTGTTCTATGGAAGCTTAAAAACACCACTGCTGAGAACACAGTTAAATCCAGGATTACCCGGCCTTTTCGTGATGATAATATCAAAGCATTTGGTAGATGGATTCAGGATCAGAATTGGATTGTGGTCCACGGATGCAATGGTACTCAAAATAAAACGGATGCTATATATTCTGTGTTAAACAAAGGTATGGAACTTTACTTTCCTACTAAACTACTCAAAATCCATCAGATTGATAAACCGTGGATCACTTCACGTATAAAGAAACTCATATCAAAACGCCAAGCAGCATTTGAAGCTCATGAAACCTCAAAATGGCGCCAGTTGCGTAATGAGGTGAAAAGAGAAATTGAGAAGGCTAACGTGAATTATAATGCGGACAGAGTGAGAAACTTGCAAAAGACTGAACCACGTAAATGGTATTAACAAATCAAGTGTAAGCTTAATTCCAGCAATTCTGATCTTGACATGCACATCCCAGGAGTGGGTAGGGTTAACTACAAGGCAATGGCTAATGCCATTAATTCCAAGTTTGTGAGCGTATCCTCCCATGTTAATCCCTTGGATCATTCTGAGCTTCCAACCTTTTTGCCCGCTGTGAAACCTCCCCCGGTTTTTTTTATCCATGGGATGTGTATAGAGAGCTTAAGATAGTTAAAACTTCAAAATCAAGTGGCCCGGATGGAATTCCTCCCAAAATCATAAAGGAATTTGCTTATGAACTGAGTGGCCCTTAAACAGATGTGTTGAATTGTTCGAGGGAATTGTGCCACACCAGTGGAAATCTGGTATTGTTGTCCCCATTCCAAAGCAACACCTGCCCAGCATTGATAAAGTGAGGCCTATATCACTTACTGATATTTTTGCTAAGGTTGCTGAAGGGTTTGTGACAAAATGGATTGTGTATGATATTGAACCATACATAGATATTAATCAATTTGGGGTCAGTGGTATATCAACATCTCATTACCTAATCAATCTTGTGCACACACTTTTCCAAGGCTCAGGCAAACGCAACAATGTAGGAACGGTAGTCCTCACGGACTTCTCCAAGGCATTTGACCTGGTAAATCACAATATAGCTGTTGAAAAGTTGATTGCTTTGGAGGTCGGGGGAGGGGGGCTATCGTTCCTTGGGTTTGTAGTTTCCTCAATAATCGCACTCAGTGTGTGAAATATAACCAAACCACGTCTGATTATGCCCCCTTGTGTGCTAGTGTCCCTCAGGGTACCAAATTTGGTCCCATCACTTTCCAGGCTGTCATCAACGACGCTGCTCAAGTTTGCAGTTCTCACTACTGGAAATATGTAGACGATCTTACATTCGTTGAGAACCGTGCGTGTAGTGAGAAATGCAACCTTCAGTCTGATCTTGATGACTTCCTGGACTGGTCTGTAAGTAACCACCTAAAACTCAACCCTGACAAATGTCAAGCCATTCAAATCTGTTTCATGAGAGAAATTCACCTTCTCATCCCATTCTGAAGATTTCATTGCTTTCTTTTGCTTCATCTGCCAAAGTCCTAGGCATCTTCATATAGCAAGATCTTAAATGGGATGCCCAGGTGGATCACATGTGCAAGTGTGCTAACAAACGCCTCTTCGTGCTCCGTTCTCCGAAACGTTTTGGTTTCAACGTTTCTGAGCTGACCACAGTTTACATTGGTTACATACGTCCCCTTTTGGAATACTCTGATGCCATTTAGCATTCATCGCTGACTGTTAAGCAATCCAGTACACTTTCAAGAGCGTGTCCAAAAAAGGGCCTGCAGAATCATTTTGGGGTCTAATTATATTTCTTGTCCATGGAAGTCAGCTGAGAAATGCAGCCCATTTGCGTGCGCGCACAAGCAGATTTGCCGAAAGCCCCATTCCCTACTACATTATTTATTTATTTATTTTATTATTAGAACAAACGCTTTTATATCAGCGGCACACGTCTACCTGATGGTGCGTTCACAAAATTACAAAGTAAAACAAGAAAACATAATCTGTTGAATAAACAACAGTTGCTTGCGTGCTGGTGGCTTCCCTTTGTGCCCTTTTGCATCTCTCTGCTGTCCTCCATGCCAAATTGCCTGTTTTAATATTTTTGCTTTATATGTGTATTTTACTTCTTTCTTGTATAATGCAATTCGGCCGTTTGGCCACGATGTTGTGCAGGTTAATAAAATCATATCATATCAAATCATACCAAGAGTTCGAAACCGCGCTAATTATGCTAACGCGAATGTATTGGCACCATACTGTTTTCGAGAGACCGCAATTAGCGTTAATTAGCGCTTACTCGCTACAATTAATCACTTATTTGCACTATTAGCACAATAAATATGTGTGTTTTTTTTTGTAGCTGCGTTAATCTATTAAAGAATTAAGAACAATATAAGTACGAGGATGTTTGTAGCGAGAAAAAAGTCAGTAAATTACATGAATGCAGCGTTTTCGGCCTGACAACGTTTCGAGCTAAAATAGCGCATTTTATTTTTGGACTGACGACGTTTCGGGCTGATGCGGGCACTCCAATTTTACACACAGTGATTGCATTCTGTCCTATCGCGGCGTTCGCCATTCCCACACTTTCACGAAAACCGCACAATGTCATAAGGAGACAGACCAACCGGGAAACACAACATGGACCAAATTATTTACTTTATGAGGGGAATGGAGCATTTGTATTTGTGTTGCATCTACTAAAATTTGCGGCAGTTAACTGCTCATGACTAGAATTATAGACCCTAATTAATTGATACCGGGAGCCATCTAAATCATGCTTCATGGAACGAAAATATAAGTGAAGCCATTAACTAATACATTTGGACAGTATTATGGTGTTCATTTGGACAATATAATATAATTATGGCGTTCATTAAATTCTACAAGCTGACATTTTAATGTTGCAAACATGTTAAAATATCACATTGTGTGACTGACTACATACATACCAGCTGGTTAAATACTATACCGTGGTTACATGTAGAACCTGACAATTATGTTGACAAAATGTCGGGAAATGAGTTATATCGTTCGTGCCAAGTAACCAAAAATGATCAATTTTAGTGGTGACATTGAAACTCATAGATTGATTTAATCTTAAGAGTGCTGTTCTGAGTGGTGAGATGAAATTTGAAAGATGAATTTATACTCGATGATCGCTTTGCAGAAAAGCGACTTGCGCGCATACAAGACTACAAAAACGGCGCAATTTTTGCACACTGAGCATGCGTGCGATTTGATTTTCTGCAAAAGCGATTATTTAGATTTACATAATGGGTAATTTTACTTTATTAAGTGTTTCAGATATGTCTCTTGAAGCTCACTAATCTCTTGTCACAAATTATTTCACGGAAACTGAATTTCTCTAATATTGAGCTAGTTTAGTAAATTAAAGTACGACCTTGAATATTACTTGCATAACTCTTCGCGCGGCATAATTGTACGACTTTGACTATGTTGATGTAATTGATAGTCACTCTTCAAAATATCAATAGTTTGTACAACAAATAGGCCTATGTTATATACTGTATCGATCGATTCACAAATTTCACGTTAAACTATAACAGAAGTTCCCAATATCGGAATTCAGCGTATTTATATAGTCTGTACAGAAAATTACATGAGCGTAATCATGGTAACAGATGTAGATGATTATCACACTCAATTCATTGGCTAATTTTAATAATCAGACTAGTCGATATGTTATAAAGAACAATTAAAAGAACACATATTACCCAGGGTATTAAACTGTGAAGAAGTGAGTCGCGGTAGATAGCTGGTGGGGCATATTTACAGGACAGGCAAGTGTAGCAAACAATTGGGCTTTAATTTTCATGATCGGAACCGACTGTAACAGCTGCTACTTAATAACCACATTGATATATTTGTTTTTACTTATTAGCTTAGGCTTAATACCGAAAATTACATTATTGTACCAAATGCAGCTGATTATCATAATTATTTCCTTTTCTGGCTTTAATAATTAATCGATATGTAACAAAGCAATTAGTAGAACATATTGCAGGAGTATTAAACTGTGAAATGGAATCAATGAAATCATGAAATAAACACATAATTACACATTGATGTTAAATTTGGTTACTAAAACAACATGACCGATGCAAACGTGTCTTTTACAAAATATAATCAATTTTCGCTTTAGTATTAAAAGATATGAGAAGGGAAAGATAATAAGAAAAATGGAAAAGAAAAAGGAAATATAGGAGAAAATGATTAAATACAAACGTTTGTAGTGTGAAATAAAGAATGAAGATTACGCTACACTGGTTCATTTTTTGCATTCATTGACACAAATAGACATTGGCATCCTATACTGTGTATACGATGATTAATAGCTCACTTGATATATTCATTAACGATGTATATGACAGGAGCACACGTGAGTTTACTCAAGAGTACACCGGACACTAGCCAGTAGGTGAGGAAATAGTTGAGGACTTTGACCCACATCACTCACGCCACATCACTCACGCTTCATCACTCATTATTCTTGTTTCAACTCTCTAATTGGCTAGGAATTCTCGAATCTAGCGCAATATTTGGTAAAGAATTTTATTGATTTATGTAACTTCTTATATTCAAGAATTTGAAACAAGGCCAATCACTTTCCTTTTCCTTTCAGCAAATCATAGCATTTCTGACCACACCTTTTTTCTTTGACGGGCGAACCGACGTTGCGACTGAAACCTTCAGTCTTCAGCTGGGTTGTGATGCAAATGACCTTGAGTACCTAAAACAAACCCTCCCGGTATTGATGACAATCAGCGAGGAATGGAAGTTTCCGGTACTCAAGGTCATTTGCATCACAACCCAGCTGAAGACTGAAGGTTTCAGTCGCAACGTCGGTTCATCTGTCAAATATACTATAAGGTATGTCTGGTTGAACAGATTTAAATTAAATCTTAATCACTATAATTAGACTCTAGATATATAGACACATCATAAAATCATGAAAATACACGTTTCCGCTACCAACAATTAACCGGACTATTTTAAAAGTATTACTTAACTTTATGGTGATTTGGAGTTCGAGATTTGTATGTCTAATTGGGAACATTTTACATGTTTTAGATCTTCACAAATTTTTGTTTTGAATAATAATTAATATATCAACAGATGACTGTTAAAATAAATCACGGATTGAAGATTGACTTTTAAATGCATTTTATTTTTGGATAGTCTTCTTTTGGCTCTTACCCAACATGCCCAAGGAAGTTACACGAGTAGAGATGATTTAAAGGTGGTTTTAAAAATCGTGAAATCCACCCTGGCACGGGCATGTTCACTTCATAAATTGTGCTTTATCGTGATATGTTTAATGTAAACTGAAAGGTAGTTATGTGTTAACATTATGATTTATTCACATCATGATGGTAATTGATTATCTCAAAATGTACTCGAACATGAGCATGTTCATAACGCAAACGAAGTTAGCCTAATCGGTCATTTTCAAAATATTAATATAGAACCATCTATCGATAGTCCGTGCTTTATAGCAATCTTGCAACTTTACTCTAAGAACGTTTCGAATCATTAATAAATTGGAAATCGCTGCATTTCACGACGCATGAATCAAATTATATTTATTCTCACAGGGCGCATTTCATGAACGATTACGGTTTTATAAGACTAATGTAAGTGTCATTATTCACGCCCCCTAAATTATTGCATGGGAGACTTCCCCCTAAAAATCCTAATAAAAAAAAAAACCCAGTAAACCGTGCATCAATAATTGTCTGTATTATGTTTAATGTCTTGATTGATGTTTAAATATTGTACTGTATAGTTTTTAAATATTAACAAACAAGCAAACACACATAACTTGTATAATTATATAATGCCTATGTATTTTGAACTTTACTTTTGTTGGATCTTGCAGCCTTGCATGCTGGGCTAGTTTGATGTTTTTATTTTTTGCCAAGTGCCAAAGTTTTTTTTTAAATTTACAAATTCTATAACCAACGCTTATGCATTACTCAATCTTAAAGAAGAAGTAAGCAACCCATATTGCCTCATTTGTTATTGGTCCGGTTATTGTTTTTTTTTTACGAAGACGTTGTAATTTGCCGCTACCACGCCAAGACGCGATTTGTAACCAAGATATCAGAAATGTAATAATCCAAGTTGCATTCAATACGTCTTTGTGATATTTTCGACGTTTATATCACCAAGTTGAGAAGTAAATCAAATTTGTTAAAATTATTCGCTAAAAAGCGTTTTGAGTCACGGTCATTAGTGTCGATTCACAGGTCCATTAAAATATAGAGTAGGTCAAAATGTACAAGAAACTTCGTCGATACAGAAGTCTTTTAAACACGATGTATGAAATATGTTTATTTGATATAACAAATTTATATTTTTTGCATTGATTTTCCTCGCGTAACAGTGTGAATAAGTGTGTATAAAATATTCCATTTCGATACTTTAAGGGACACAGCTGTTACCATGGTTATGATGGAATTTCATCTACAAGCATTATGTCTCTAAATGAGTGGTTTTTGACGAAGGAGACGAAAGGCAGACACCGTGCACAAAAACATACAATAGATTGGTCTTACAATAACACATGTTTGTACAGCCGCTTGTATGTATCAGTAATATAGTTGCTTAAACTACAAATAATGTTTTTGTGGATGGTGTGTACCTTTCGTCTCTTTCTTCTTCAGAAATTTGCCACTGTTAACTTTTTCAATTCAAACATCCAGCTCAATACTTTGATATACATTTCTTGTCAAATAAATAAATAATTACACCAAAAAAATGGCGTCAAATGGACATTTGTGGTAGAAAATGATAAAAATCCCGAAAAAACACGTTTTAACTCAAATTCCGCCTCAATATGGTATGATGGAATATTTTTGTGCGCATTATTAAAATATTCATATGCCCTCTATTATTTAGAGCAAAAAATTAAGGTTGTAGTCAATTTTCTTTTGAAGTTTTAGCTACTTTAATATTTGACATTTTTTGGTCGAAATTGAAAAAAAAGTCACAAAAAACACATTTTTCAACCAAAATATCTCAGTCCACGTCACTTTCAGAATTGTCAACTGGTTTAAACAGATAGGTGAGACTCTAACAATTAATTCTAATCCGACTGGCACCTTTTGTCCTAAACTGATGCACGGGACCATATGTAGCCAAAAGTGGACTCTCTACTAATTAAAATAAAGTTAGAAAAAAAATATTGACATATCGCGTATGCAGACATTGACGAAACAAGTGCATGAAACAAAAGAAAACCCAAGACAAAATTGAAAAAGCAAAACAAATAAATATGTATAATAATTTGGTTGTTAAAACAACCAGAATGGGGAAAAATAGTGAGAAAAAATTGCCGTAATCACATTCGGTTTGTAAAATATACATCTTTCCACTTCAAACACAAGCGGATAATTTGTGTGTCTATAGACGAATCCAAATACACGCATTCCTACACCTGACTAGCAGCCTTTAGTTGGGTCCCCGTCGGCTACAATGCATCCAAAATGTGAAATGATTCGGCCTTGGCGGAAATTTTAAACTGCATTCCTTCACCCGTTTTACACCTTCCGCGAAAACACAGTAGACAAAAGAATGTTTAAATTTTACAACACAATACGCTGGCGAAGTTACGTAATAATCGGATTAACTACCATAGCAATAGGTGAAAACAATTTTTGAATATACCGCGCTGCACTGATACTTTCACGCGGTACCTCTGCATTGTTCCATATCGTGCTGATCATTTGCACCTGTAAGATTAGTATCTTTGAAAAGACCAGTATTGTGTTCAATCTATGATTGCAGACATACACAGGTGACTAGTTCAATCAACTTGTAGTGCAGCGCGATATGTTCAAAATTGTTTTCACCTATTGCTATGGTAGTTAATCCGATTTATTACGTAACTTCGCCAGCGTATACAGTTCCAACAGTTGTGCAAATAAAAGCCGCCTTACACCTAGTTCCAGTAACTGTAACTCGTCATACCTAGAGTTACAGTGCACTCTATAGCTATCTTTTCCACAAATAAGAAACATCACAATGTGTGGGCTCATTTTGGGCTCTAAGGATGTAGCTGAGGAACTCTCTCAAGGACAGTTTGGGCATGCACCGATGATTTTAATCCCATTGTACCAGGGTTTGGGCGTGCCTGGATGATTTTAATCCCACTGTACTAGTCTATACATGTACTCACAAAGTTGAGGTAATTGATCTACATTGATCTCATCTTTTGGGTGGGTTCAAAATTCCCTGAGTTGGAAAAACCTGCAATCTTCATGGGAGTAATTTATACTTAGTGCAAAAGTGGTCAAAATATTGCTCTGCAAAATGTCTTGATTTTCATGATTTGGATTTATAATATTGAGCAGCATTCTACTTGTGATGTTTCTACACTGTGTAGAGAGGGTCTACATCATCTCTGAGGTAAAACTGACAAATACAAGGTATATTTCTTGATGCTTGAAGTTTGGATTTCTTAAACGTACAGTGCATCCCTATGTACTGCTGCAAGACTTCAGGTCCGTAGATGTCATTATGTTTATGATAAAGACTGAAGTCTTGCTGGCAGGACTACCTTACACCTAGAGAAGGTCGAGGAGGGTTAATAGAATAATACAATAGAGATAATTCCGCAGGTAATCCCGTCGCATCTATTCATAGATGTACAAATGGATGAACAAAAGGACTATGTATGAATAGATGCGACAGGATTACCTCTATTGTATATATTATTCTATTAACCCTCCTCGTCTTTGCATCTTCTCTAGGTGTTAGGTGGCTTTTATTTGCACAATCGGGCGCTCAAAACATCAGGTTGGTGCTAGCGGGAAACCAAAGATGGCCGACCAAATCATGACCATGACTTGGCTCGTTGGATTCGTCTATAGTATATTATCATGATTATTGGTGCTACCAGCTGAAAATGTTATGATCGCAAACTTGGTTGCTTTGCTTCAGAGTTTGTAGGATATTTTGTGTTTTTTTTACAAAATCACAACGTAAAGCTTTTCTGGTTACTTTCCAGATTTCATGTACACAAAGCAGCCCTTTTAACGCACGACGTCAGCAATACCAAACTTATCTCATTGAAGTTTGAAATCAATATTCAAAAGCTTCATAATCATAATGAAGGTTGAAACTGGCAAATTTGAAACCTGGCTGACCATAATAGCGCATTCAACCGGTGCTAACGATTTTGAGGCCGAGTTTTGAAGCGATTCTAACTTAATTAGAACGAATCAATACGATATACGTAATATTAACTATATTGACCCATATTCTAGAAGACTTTATTTACACTAAAAAAAATATCCAGGGTTGTTTAGGTGCTCTGCTTAAACAACATTCCGAGGTTTCAGAACCAGAAAGACGTAACTCACTATGACCAGCTCTCACGAAATGAGCATTTAAAAGTTGGCTCTTTGTTTTCGTAGGGGATCTTGGAATTTCATTATCTGGACATCTGTAAGGGGTACAGGGCTCAAACTTGGTGACAACAACCCTCATGACCAGGGGAACATTTTGCAGGGGTCAGGTAAAAGTTCATCTGGGGATAAATCTTAGAATTGCCTTATTTGGACATCTGTAAGAGGTACGGGGTTCAAACTCGGTGACAAAAAACTCATTACCAGATGGACATTATGGAACACCTTGCAGGGGTCGGGCCAGAGGTCATCGGGTCAAATCTTAGAATTATATTATCTGCACATCTGTTAAGAGTACAGAGCTGAAACTCGGTGACAACAAACATCATGACTAGGAGAAAATTTTGGAACATTTTGCAGGGGCCAGGTCAAAGGTCATCTGAGGTCAAATATTAGAATTGCATTTTCTAAACATCTGTAATGAGTATATACGGGGCTCAAACTCGGTGACAACAAACCTCATGACCAGGGAAACATTTGTGGATCATTTTGCAGGGGCCAGAGACCTTCAAAACGTCTCAGCTAGGTTTGTGGTCTATGACCACGATTTGGGACTAGTATTCAGTCAAACAACTCGATTTTTGAACGACTTTTTAAACAGCGTTATTGCAGTGTACTATTTATTGAGGTCAATTCAGCGCTTCATGAAGGAATCCAATGAAAACGACAAATGACGTTGTTCTAATTGAAAAGTAAGGATTACAGATCGAATGGATAAATATAGTGGTCTTTGGATGACAGCTAGAGCATACCGTTATGAATTCGGCAGAGTGACGGATCCATAATTTTGAGCAAGTTGAGTTCTGACTATGTTTTAGGTGATCTTTCATTTCCATCAACAACAAAAAAAGAAAAATGTTATTCCCTGACGTATAATATCGAAATTTGGATTTGGACGAATCGCACCTACGGGTGTTAAAAAGGGGTCTTAACAGCCGTATAGGCCTACATACGCGTCACCTCCAACTAGAGTCTATTGTGTGGAAGCTGGTGGAAGCCCGGGGTGGAAGCCCTTCCCCCGGGTGTTTGGTCTTAGTTATGACATAATGATACTTGTATTATATGGCATCATATTAACATGAGAAACAGTCAATATTTTTATTTTTTAGTTGAAGTTTCAATCTTTGTTTTGGGCGATGCTTGGTGCCAACCTTGTTGGCATTTTTCTTTCTTAATATTAAATGTGCAAGTATTAATTTTAGAAGCAAAACATTACACGCGTACCAATCCAAATATTTAGTGGTACGTTTTGTTTTTTGCTGTTGCAGTGTTGTATTGAAACTTAATAAGGCTAGGGGGTGCTTGATACTAGGCCATCTCCTGATCTGGGCTTGTGTTTGTTGTTTTGCTGTTGTATTTTGATAATTAATGAAATGAAGATGAATGAATGAATGAATGAATGAATGAATGAATGAATGAACGAACGAACGAACGAACGAACGAACGAATGAATCAATGAATGAATGAATGAATGAGTGAATGAATGAATGAATGAGTGAATGAATGAATGAATGAATATCCAAATACTTTGTATCAAAATAAGATTTGAAGTCAGTTGAGAATATGCAGTATAGCCTACATAATAAAAAGTTGGCATTTATAACTGTGAATCCGATCCCCGTATGGTAGGCCTATAAGGTTAAGTTGGGATTGACAAGAGCGCCCGCGGGCGATCGGGGTTTGTAAACAAAATCTGTAGATAACGTAAGAGCTCATAAGGGGGTTGTCATTTTCTTCGGGATGGGGGTGTCATGAATATAACGGGTTACGGGAGTCATAGAATTTTAGACCCAAAACAGGGGGGGTCATTTTAACACCCAAAATAGGGGGATTATAGAATTATAAGGGCTGGTAACTCAAAACTTTCGCGCGCTGCTCGCGCATTCTTTAACTTCACAATCAACATATACCTGTGCGCTCAATCTTTAGGCCTATATATAGTGCAAAATTTTTCGACCCAAGATGGGGGGGGTGGTATTAAAATGTTTGCACACGATAGAGGAGTCATAAAAATTGACCCTGGTCACCGACATTCCCCTAAATCTGTAGATATCTGCAATAGGCCTACCCCCTAATTTTCGCGAAATTTCCGACGAGCACGATATATACCCGCGTGTTGGCCTACAGAGTGCCAGAACCGGGAAAGATGGGACGCAGGCAACGACTTGTCTAACTCAACCAGACTGTTTGAAATTGTAAGCTATTGTACATGGCTACATTATCTACATTATAGACATTACCTAAGTTCACGTACTTATTCCACTTAAGGGTAATCATGTTTTGGTAAGTGCAATAAGCAAACTGGTATAGTTTTTGTGGATTTGACTTTTTGACCCGGCCTTAGTTGCCGTTTAGTATATTTCCCTGGTTCGAGTCAGGCCTGATAAGCGTGCATGTAATTCTAAAACTCATCAAGTTGTTTTACGTCGTGTACCAACTAAAAATGGAACATCTATAGTGTGGGATCCATACATTGAATATATACACGAAGTGCGTGTTTTTCTCTGAGGAATGTTTTATGGGTCAGGTAAGTTTTGCCAAATCCAATCACTCAACGTATTGTGGATTGTACACGCAGTATTGGGTATTGGTACTACAAAAATAGCTGAAACATACTCACGTTAAGGTTAGCAACTATTTTGAACTGTAGCGAATAGGTAGGTACAACACCGGGACAACATCTTGCGAATGGTACAATGTAGTGAGCTTTGGCAAAAATTGCATTGATCAATCATCAATTCATAGCGAGTCACAGATACTTTTGTAGGTCATGTGGTTCTTGAGTTATGTTGTAATGAGGACCGAAACAACAACACTTTTGTAAAACCATGGACTGTAGAGATTTATTTCTACAGTCCATGGTAAAACGTTCATAACCCGGGTACATAACTCATTAACAACAATAAATTAAGCAAGTTTTCAAAGTATGATTTGTAGAATGAACTTTTGCAAAACGTCGAAGTGTTCTTTTTTTAATAATATATTGATTTAGATAATGAAAAATATTTTTGGCTGCTTCGACTAACCAGAGAAGATGAGAAGAAACATCTGACGTTTCTAGTACCATTCACATGTGTGCAAAATATCTTTAAATCATCCTTGAACATGTTAAAACGTTCATGGTTATGTTTTGTTGAGTTCCGGTGAGAGGTCACTACACAATTCCAAAAGTTAAATGCGATTATTTCAATCTGAGAAGAACACATTCAATGAGTCATATGTATACTGTGCAATGCTTGTACATGTATATGGTCGAATCCAACCAAAAGTGTATACGGGTCCTTTTTAAAGTCCAAAATAGAAATGCCTCCACATTTTTTTCAGCATGTTGGCCTTATAGGAACTAAAAGTGCCATTACTAATCTTGAAAAATAAATAATAGTTAATGAGACAATCACATCATAACCCAATGTTATCTAGTGCCTTGAAAAATTGTTTTTGTAGGTAACGTAAAAAATGCCACTCGAATAATTATCACAAAAAATCCACAACTATGTATAAATAATGAAAAATTGAACAGGCAATCTTTGAATACACACCTTTTGGGAAATCAATACAGAATCAATCCAACAACTGCTTTTCATATTTTTTTTTGTATGTTTTTTCAACTGAAAAATTAATATACTAAGAAATATTTTTCAAAAATGGGTCAAAATGGCATGTTTTTGGGTCCATGTGTCCAAGTTTTTCACAGAAGGGGTCTTATTAGGTATGGCGCGAAGCATATGACCGAGACGAATAAACACAATAAAAAACCAAAAAAACAACAACCGAAAGCGGAGTGTTAATATGAGTTATGGCCCTAAACCCGGGGGGGGGGGGGCACTCCAACTTTGGAGGTGACGCGTATAGACCCCCTTTTTCAGCATCGCTGTCACCCAAAGACCCCATATTTTTTTTACGTACACATGCTCTGTCACCCGAAGACCCCTATTTCTCTATTTCATCTGTCACCGTAAGACCCTTAGAAGTTCAATTTGAACAGCAACTTTCATTTATCACTGATTTTGTTACTTATTTTGAAAAACAAAGAAATTTGAAGCCATTTAAAACTAGAAATTCGATTTTCGAGGTTTCTGTGGCGCTGTTTCGGTTCTCACCCAAAGGAAAAAAAAAGTTATGTTCTCACCCATGACCCCATATTTTTTACATTTTGCTCTCACCGAATGCTAAAAATCATGCTCTCACCCAATGACCACATATTGTTTACATTTTGCTCTCACCGAATGCCCCATAGTGCGAAAGTGCCAGCCCTACACCTATATCCATTTCAAATTGAAGTGCCCCCCGGGCCCTAAACAAGCCGTGTACACTTTTTGTTGGATTCGACCATTTATGAGCTTTTATGCCCGAATCATTCCTGTAATGTTGTGATGCGTGTGATTTAGGCTATTATGAATCTTTTTCACAATATATGACAGAACCCTTAACGTTTCCTTTTTATTTTTTGATATCTTGTATATAGGTTTTCTTGTCGTCTAGAAAACCCCACTCACGCATAATGTGACATTATGTGTTGAGGGTATTCATCATGCAGGTATACAGCCATTGGCAGAGGGATATAATGTGGCGACCACTTGCAATCGGAACTCTCGTGCTTGTATTGTTACAAGTAGTTGTGGGTAAGTACAGAGACGAATAATAATACACTTTACTTTAAACTTTAAATCCACGTTATACTTTAAAAGTGCATTATAATAAGCGGATACTAAAATTTAATACAACATAATAAAAATACATAGTATAAATAAAATACGAAATGAAAATAAAAGTTTGGAATGCAGAATAAATCACAGAAAATAGATAGAATAAAGCTTAATGTGTGGAATTGCGTTATATTCAATATTGTCATTATTCACTTAAGGTCAAATTAAAACATGAAGTTATCAATATTTTTTCTGACCAACAAGGTCGTAAATGTCTTACAATTGTAAGTTGTCCATTCAGTGGTAAAATTAGATTCAAAATATCCTGATTGGTAGGTGTTACCAACAGATGTAACCCTTGGTTTTCCACTTCTTGGGATCGGTTTGGTCACAGAAAAATGTTTTTCATGTTTCAATATGGAATTAAGTACTATACTTATAGTATTTTTTTTATTGATTATCACATGTTTTTACCTCCTCCAAATTCACGAAACAAAAAGAATGATCCAAATAAATGAAAGCCGAACACATTTCCTTCCATGGATACTGGATACAAGGAAATAGGGATTTGCTGATGTGCACAACTTTAATTCTTTTTCTTTTTTATTCCCTGTACTTATGACTGGTGGGGGAAAAGACATACGGCAGAGATATAAGCCACGCAAAAACTCATGAAAAAATGAAATTGATGGTAAAATTACAACAACAAAAAAACAAAAAAACAAAAAAACCAAAAAAACCTAAACCCTTGAAATTTCCGGAAAACTTACTTACATCTCTGGTACAAAGATAATAACCACCAGCACCTACTCTTAATCAACTACTGTTCACACAATCAAATCCAATGTTGTCACTAGTTTTGCCAAACGTTAAATCAATATTGTTATTCAATGAATGCAATTTTCCACAGTCTATGGACGTAGACCATAAGAAAGGTTAATTAGTTGGCAAGAAATCCGGACTTAGCCATTTACAAAATCAATTTAATGGCCTCGAACGGTATTGCACTTTCATTATGATAGCCATTTTGTTCTAAATGCAATTTACTTTAATGATCAATATAATCCGTGTTTTTTTCGCTAAAGTAAAATTTTAAATCTCTGGTATACCAATGTATGACAAAGATGATAACCCCAGCCCCATCAAAATAATGAAGAGGAATCATTATTTTATAAGAAAACAACACATAATCGTACACAGTAGTTGTAACTTTAATTCTTGGGTTTAAAGGATTGGCTGGCATATTGAGACCATTCCAATACTGAAGTACAAAGGCATATGATAACCCATTTGGGAATAATTGTCATTTATTAAGGGTATACTATGTATTGTTGGTCGAAGCAGCAACAAAAAATGTAGTTCACAGCATCTTGCGAATGGTAGTGAGCTTTAGCAAAAATTGCATTGCTCAATTCATAGCGAGCGTATAGAAGAATTCAAATATCACAGATATACTTTTGTATATGTGGTTCTTGAGTTATGTTGTAAAGAGGGCTGAAACAACAACACTTTTGTAAAACGTACATAACTCATTAACAACAATAAATTAAGCAGGTTTTCAAAGTATATGATTTGCAGAATGAACGTTTGCAAAACACCAAAGTGTTATTTTTCAATAATATGTTGATTCAGATAATGAAAGGTTATACGAGGTATCTTTGGTCGAAGCAGTCATATCTATCAACATATTAATCAACATATTTGAAAAATTCTACAAATCATATACTTTGAGCAAACTTTTATTTTTGTTAATACATTACCACAAACATATCTCAAGAACCACAGGACCTAAAAGTATACTGTTATATTTGAACTACATTCAGAATTTCTGCTGCTCGACCAACAATACTGTATACCTGCTGCTAAGAAATAATTACTTTTGTGGTGTGTTTATATTAGGTTAACGCACATGACTCGTGGTATAGTATATTCTTCTTTAAAAGTTCAAGTTCATTGTGATGCTGAGTAGATCAAAATATGCGCCAACGAAATACACCATGCCCCTGGACCATGGTAACACATTTTAATACTTCCTGAGAACTTTAGATAGATATTAAAATATCTATCTAAAGTTCTCAGGAAGTATTTCCAAACATTTCCTTTCTAATATACAACAAAAAGTTTATTCACCGGAGAAGGCACTTCAATATGAATACAGACTTCACTGACTTTTTTCACGAAGTGCCAAGAAAAGTTTGAAGGGGATCTGCATGAACCACACGGACTAAATATTAATTGGGGTGTGTCGGGAGATGATTTCAAATATTTTTTTGATAGAAATTGTGCTTTACATAATGAGTTGTAGTGAATTTGCCTAAAATGGCGGATTTAAGGAGGCTGAATTTGAGTTTTGTAGGAGCAAAATGTTTACGCCGGACAGGCGGGTATATCCTTATTAATAATATTTTAATAACATTCAAAAAACATTTTTGAAAACTTGGTACAAAACATTCTAACATAATTTAAGTGTTGACTAAATATTTTGTGAAAATGATTGCCAAATAATGTCTTACAATAACATTTATCGTGTTTTCTATATCTATTTCATGACCAATATAAAATCCGATATTTAAATGTTAGTAAAACGTTATAAACAAAATCCATGACGTTTTAAAAACATGTTTGTGTTTGCTGGGTTCTTCCCCTTGTGGTCTGTGTCTACTACGTTGTTTTGTGAGAAGCAATGCACCTGTCTAGACTATTTTGAGTTAAAGATAAGATAGTGGGTAGAAATATTGTAACGACACAGTTAGATTACAATACTAACTTATTAATTATACCCATGTTCATGTCACAAAGTTTGAAACATCACAGTTGGTAAATTTTCTAAATCTCTCTGAAATAATATATGTTTTATTTTGAAGTAACCGGGTGGGGGTTGTTGAATCGAGGAATTTTGAATTCATGCGTAATGATTATTTGCCATTTGCAGTACACCTATTTTTGCATAACTTGACTACAAATTTGTCTCAAGGATGAACTATAAAAGAATATATAACTGTCAGGTCTGTATCGTTAATGTGCATTTTTGTATGCCCTATTTACCAAATGGAATAATTACCACATGATTAGGTTTACTGAACGTGCTATTAATGCATGCAGGTATTGGATAACATCCATCATTGTCCACTAATATGAATAAATTAATAATACTTTAAAATGAACATGAAATGTTCAATTTTTCAACTTATTATTACTTAAAGTTTGAGATATTTGCATCTTTTTAAAAAGGACGTGAAATAAGTGTAACAAAGGTTCTTGTTAATGTTTTTATAAAGACCTGACGATAACATTGAAACCAACATGGGAGTAAATTTGATTATTTATGACTAAACTGTCGATTATGTATAAAAGCATGATAAGTAACTAAATAGGAAATCACTGGTGTGGATGGAATAGGAGGAGAAAGTATTACGTGCAGTATTGTGAGTCGTTGATAATTAGATAGCTCGAAATATTTCAATAATTAGAGCGGAAAATGAAATTTCAGACTTCATATAAAACAGTTAGTTTCTGCGATCCTTCCGCACTCACGCACACCTTATAGGGGCGCGGCGGCAGACAGACAAAATCCCCCCACATTAATACTTTGGGGTTGGGGGCACGTACCCTGGGCGCCACCTTAGGGGGCGTCGAATTGATCAATTCAGCATCGATTAAGCGCTCCATCAAGCGATGAAAGTCACAATTTTTGCTCGCATTTCATCACAATTAGTCATTTGAATGATCAGTTTAAGACCAAAATTCAACTTCATCATAACCAAAATTAATTAGTCGTATTTTTTCCAATTTGTTTTCTACAAGAATTGGAGGGGCACCATTATGTATCCTTGGCCCGGGCGCCACATCCCCTGGTTATACGCCACCGAAATAGGCCTAAATAAATAAATAAATATATAATACAGAATGCGGTTAGTATTAATAAGTGCAAAATTCCAAACATTCTATTATAATTTTCTGCTATACACGCAAAGGATCTGTACCTTTAATATGTCCGCGCCTAATCAATAATGAGTCTTTCACCATGCTCACACACCATGTGAAACTACTGTATCCATGTAGTATTATCTACTGACCAGGTCCTAACAACTCAATGAAATGGATGCTATAACGTACCCAATCAAGTGAACATATCAAGGTCATATCAGGGCGTTATACAAAGAATGGTCAAAGGTCAACGTTTCCAAAGAAGTATAGTAATAGATGTTGACGCAAGCCAGGGATCGATACAAAGGGATGGGCATCCTAGTATTACGTAACAAACCGGAAGATGTAGTTTAAGTCTAGACAATAGGCGGATTAGCGGCCATTTTGTCTTCGACATGATTTTATTCACGTGTCCTTATACTTTAGTACACACATATATAAGTTAACATGTTTACAATATTAAAATTATATTTTGAATAATCAATTATATTCTGTAGTAAATCGATCAAATGACGGTGATTGTTTAGGTATTATATGCTTGATAAAATTAAACTGTCTGACCAGCTAGTATTCTCCTCCGCCGTCAGTGTGATTCCAGACATTCCACGTACCATGTTGAGAAGGTGGAGGAGACTAAAGCTGTATTAACGAACACGCATGTTGGTCAAAAATTATCACATTTTCCAAAAATGATGCTTTCAAAGAAAAGTTGCACTTTTCAACATCCTATACATGTAATGTACAAACACGTTCTCGATATCAACGTGATCAATGTTTTGAATGATTTAATTGTTAGTTTATTTTCTTAAGTTTTATGTATCTAATTACTCAGTCACCCATGCAATCATCTTTCAGTATAAAACAATGATTCATTGACATGAATTTTGACATGAATGGGATTTTCAGTCGGTGTTTCAAATTGGTAAAATCACTATAGGAGTAGGAATAAGGTTTGTAGTGTGATGCTTATTTCTTTCGTTGGCTAGAAGAGATGAAAATTTTATTTGCAAATGGTAGACTGAAACAATTGCAAAGATCTATAGCAACGGCTCTCTTGAATAAAGGCGTACATGAAAAGAAGAAATGGCCAACAGAGATTGGAGGTTGAAAGTCAGCATCCAGCCAATTAACTGCATGCAGCCAATATCTTGTGGCCACATCATGACTGTTACACATTTATCCAAGAAAGCCATTATTTTAAATCAAAATGCAAGATGCTTCAACCGACCCAATACAGGTAAATGTTCACGATTTTGGTCAAATGTATGCGTGGAGAGCTCATTTCTCTTTCCTAGTGATTTTACCATTTTTGAAACAACAAACTTCAAAGAAAATCTTATTTTACGTCAAAATTAAGTTCAACAAATCTTTGTTTTGCACTGAATTATGGTTGCATGGGTGCCTGAAGGTTCATAGACAGAAAGGTGAAGGAACAAACCAAGAATTAAATCAACCTTAACATTAATATCGAGAACGTTTTGCACATAATATCGTAAAGTGCAACTTTTTCTGAAAGCATCATTTTTGGAAAATGTGATTATTTTTGACCAAAAATATTGTTTTTGCAAATGAAACAACTTTGGGAGGGTTGCAGAACGATTCCTCTATTCACAGCTTTTTGAATTTTTCAAATCAACAAAATGTAGGTCAAGTTATGCAAAGAAATGTTTGGTAATTTTAGGGGGGGGGGGGAGTTATTTCTTTTGAACCCTTTATTAGTAAATCGCCCAAGCGAATGTTAACGTAGGTATGTGGAAAAGAACTGCAATAACAATAACAAACTATGTGCCCAAATTAAGAGTTGTCTTTGGCATATCGCTTTTTTGAAATATCCCCAAAAATATCAAATTTGGGAAAAACGCCCCAAAATTTAAAACAAACACGAACCTTCCAAAATAAATATTATATTAGCACTTGGCGGCCCAGTCACTACCTGCCGATGTGATTTGGGGTAACTCGTTGCTTCCCCTCTCCAGATACCTGTACTTCAAGTTCGCCCATACCCCATGCCTTAAGTCTGACATATTGTTTACAAGATAAGGCAACTTTCATGGCGTATTGTAATCAGCTTGCCAAACCTTGTTATTTATGCCCGGGATTTATGCCGAGAGGGGCTCAAATACAACATATTCGTTTCGATACCTGTACATTTTACCATCGATTTAAGTAGAATATGCTTGTACGTGCGTAATGATTCAGGGTAAATTACATTTAGATGCAACTATATCACGTATAACCCTTGTGCATAACTATGTTATATATACGGCACGTGTAATGAAGTGTCTGTTTCGTGTAGTGTTAAAAATAGTGCACATTGATGTCCAACTTCTTTTCTGTCATGTAGGAGAATGGGATTGTGTCGACACAGAAAGGAAGAAGTACAGTGGAACTGTGGCAGAGGCTTGCCCAAAGCAAACCTACGATATCGGCGGCTGTATACCATGCAACAGATGGGAAGATAATGGCAAAATAATCAATCCAATCAGTTACCCCGATGCAGGTTTGTTTATTTCATTGGTTATTCCGTAAAGACACAAAAGTAATCAAGCAAAACTATAGAGAACTATTTCTCTACATGGCATTCTCTGTGAACTTTTTTGTTGACATTCAATCTTACTTGGAACAATTTTGATCACATTGCAAAAGAAGAACTACCAAAAAAGAATTCAAGCAAATAGACCAATGCAATAAGATAAAAGATTGATATCAACCAACCTTTCTTTAGCACTGAATAGTAGAAAAATTGAGTAGCATGTATAGTCTATTGCATTACATCTGGAAAATGAAGTTGTTAAAATTATTGGAATGCGTACAAAACACGTCTACAAAATAATAATAAAAAAAACCAAACTGAAATACAAAAATGGCAAAGTGATATAGTAATCACAAGATGATGTAGGGAAGATAAGTAGGGCTCTCCAGATATGCATTAATTTAAATAATTATATACAGGAGGACCATTCCACTTGGACGGCTTTGCAATAAAAGTATACCGTAAAACCTCGTCTACAAGCATATAGAATGTTTTTGATGAAAGATCAATTAATACGAAACAACCGCAAATATGCCAATGCAAAAGATTAGTCTTGCAATAACACTTGTTTGTATATATCCTTGTATCGGTAATTTATTTGCTCAAACTTCACAATGTTTTGATTTTGTCGATAGATATGGCGCCTGGATTAATTTAGCTTTCATCAGTATAATTCTTTATTAGTATAGTAGTAATCGTCTTCTTTTCAGATTTGGTCGAGAATTATTGCCGTGTCGCAAGTCTCAAAAATGGGCCCAGATGTTATTATCAAGATGCGAACAATGTTACCAAGCTTACCTTCTGCCGAATACCCCCGTGTCAAGGTACATATAGTATATATCGGAATGTGATTCATTATACAGATCACATGCAAAAGACACAGAAGTAGACAATTTTACAAGTAGACGTACAACTTAAGCATCTTATACTTTTATCAGCTCGTAATCGGCGGGCCTTATAACATCGCGGATTAATATCAAAATATTTTATTTTGAGAATTTTCTTGTGATATCTCACCAGAACCATCACGAATTATTAATTCAAGTCCGATACTTTCTCTACTTTTTTAACACACAAAATGTAGACCAGACAGGTCAACTATAGCACTCTTAACGTGTATATATTTTTCGGCGTAGTGGTAAAAGCCTAACATTTCCCGCCTATTACAAGCTGATCAAACTATAAGTACAAGTTAAATCGTGATTTTTGTATACTGCCGAAAACCTTCCATATATATAACCCATGAACTACGCGATTCGCCAAGAGCTGGTAGCGACCTAGCCTTAGTAGCGACCATGACATTGGCTTTGATCGTAACATCGCCCTCTGTAGTCATATAATACAAGGGGTGTGGTTGCTGACGGGTTATAGTTGGACGCTATTCGTCATTATGCAGTGATCACAACGAGATGATTGAAAATAAAATCAATACGATTATGGAATCTGTCAAGGAAGAAGCCGACAGTTTTCGATAACTGTTTTATTTATAACCATTTATTGTTCAAAATATATGCCGTCGGTTTCAAATAATAGTATCTAAAATTTTTCAAATAATGATTCTATTTTGTTGCAGCCCATACTGGTTGCATGGTTGGCAATGGCTTCGATTATCGCGATGCCGCCATGTTTACTGAGAGTGGTTATAGCTGTCAGGCATGGCAAGATATGACGGACCAACCAGTTAACCCAAACACATATCCCAATGCTGGTAAGTAAGATATCATGGACTAGCCTATTAACCCAAACACATATCATGATGCAGGTAAAGATATGATGGACCAGCCTGTTAATCCAAACACATATCCCAATGCAGGTAAGTAATGTGATGTGCCCGGAGCAATTATTAATTTTTGTTTACAAAATTAAGAGATATTTCATGAGACATTTGGGGAAATCCCTTCTCATTCATTAAGTTGATCAAAACAAATTGAATCATTTCTAATTTTGAATATTTGGGAATTCCCTTTTCCAGAACGTTCACTGTGCATTGTACCATCAGGGGAATCCCTGTTAATATAAAGTGGATATATGACATGGAGAATACCCACAGGATGTGCTGTAATGTGACAAAATTGTCTATTTATAGATCATGGGTTTTTTAGAAGTATAAAAAGGTGGACGCTTTAGTTTGCTCTTTACAGAATATCATGGGAGTAAGTAAATTTTCTATGTGTTGGTCATCCTTCAAAAAGAGGTACATTTGAACCTATACATAGCCAATAATGTGCTATTTTAATACAGCAACAGAGGAGATTTTGAGTACACGAATGTGCTCCTCCTCATCAAAGGATTAAAGTTCTTCTGTCGACCCGGACTGGCGACTTGCTGGAATCTGGGTTTTAAAACAACACATCTGTCAATAAAGTGGAGCAGTGCAGAAAGAAGTGATTGGTGAAAGAAACACCATTTTTTGGAGATTGTCATCTGCGCAAGGAATTAAGTGTTTGGAGAGCTGCGCAAGGAGTTAAGTGTTTGGAGAAAGCGGTACCATTTCTGTGCAAGGATTTTATACGCAAGGATATATAAATGCAAATGTACAATGGACTCCGCTGAACTGTGATTTTCGCAGGATAAACAAACGAGGAGATATACATCAGCTATCCGGAACATTGCAATAGAACTATATGATCACCAAGAAGAGGACTGCTGGTTTAGTTCTGATTAGTTAAAATTGTGATTGTATGATTATATTGTATGTGCAATTGTTGTCATCTACCAATCATATTTTACTTTCAATTAAAGACTTAGATTTTGTTGACTTAATCAAACAGTGTATTTGTGTTGTGCATTCGTGTGAATTTGGGTAAAAGCTGATATTGGCCTTGAATCATTACGGCTCATAACAGTAAGAGCTAGTATGATATGATGGACCGGCCAGTTAATCCAAATACATATCTCAATGCAGGTAAGTAAGATATGACGAATCAGCCAGTTAATCCAAACACATATCCCGATGCAGGTAAAGATATGATGGACCAGCCTGTTAATTCATACACATGTATATCACGAAGCAGGTAAGTATGATATGACTGACTTCTAATACAACTAGTACCACCATATAATAGGCTATACACATGTTACTACACCCCTTGTCAAAAATGTTGGAACACACCAGTTCTGAATGTTTATTGATGTCGGATTGATGTATCATTGGAAACGCTTGAAATGATCAACAAGCATGACAGGATGTTTATGTAATGTTGGCATATGAACTTTGACATTGACTGTGGCGGTACTGGACCAGTGCCGTAGATTTCTTTTTGATTTTGGGGACCGGATGGGTTTGGAAAAATGTTTTTAGAAGTATTGTGATCCAGTACCTTTTGGCGACAGAATAAGTTTATGGTACAAAAACATTTGCCATATTGAAGCTAAAATGGTGAAATATGGTGCAAAAGTGTAACAAATTTTGCGCGAAGAACGTAAAAATTGACACTTTTCAGGCTAAAATGCTCAAATAAAAGGTGAGGTTAATTAGGTCAGAAGCCCACATTTTGAGTTTTTGAGCATTTTGGATCTATCCGTCAAAATGACCGTGAAAAAGGTGGATAAGACAATGAAACTGTTTTTGAAAAAAGATACTGATGTACATCAAGGCCATACAATATGTAAGCTTTACCTAAACAAAAGTAAATCTTCAATATAAATATACATGTACTTCTTTGCTGTGTAATTAATAATACGTGTCGTTTCCCAATAATGATCTTAAAATTGCTAAACGTTTTTGCACAGATTTGGAGCAAAATTTTTGCCGCAATCCGAACAATGAAACCAAACCGTGGTGTTACTATGAGAACAGAAATGGCACAATTGATTGGGATTATTGTCCAATCAAACCATGTAAGTTTACATCCGTTTTGAAATATTAATTTTCTATTGGAAGGTATAAATCTCAAACTTGGGTGATTCAATACGAATGGTGCCAATATAATTGCATTGTGATTTGAAACAATTTACAACAACCAAACGGATTATTGTTTACAGTCAGAGGGAGGCTAGGAGTAGCAAAGGTCGCTGCCCTGTTGGCTCCTTTCACAGGAAACACGATATATTTCCTGAATTAGAATCATTGCATCGTCTTTTCCACAGTAAACAAGCCTTCTCGCATCGATCCGGATATCCGACCATTCTATTTACAGTTTCTGATTCTTTCAAATTTATTTGTTTGATTTTCAGCATTTATATTAATTTTTCATTGTAAATTTTAATTATCATTATTTTGCGACGGCTAAGAACTAAGAAATCTTGAAATTATTAATTTATTATTTATTATATATTATTAATTAATAATTATTTATTACAATTACAAATAATTTCGAGGGGTTAATGCCAGAAGACTATATCCGCAATAGCTGCCCTACAGACATTTGGTAATATCTGCAATCTATATTGTACACATACGAATATGGCAGCTATTTCAGATGGGGCTTCTTGCACTTATCCGTACCTCAATTCATGTGATACATTTCAGGTAAATCTGACGCTCTTTCCAAATTTACTCGAAATCTGTGGACTTACATAGCATCTCATAACAAGAAATACCACAGAGACCCTGATATAACAGCAGAGGACTGTGCCAATTACTGCCTAGCCGAAACATCATTTGTATGTCGTTCATTTGAGTTCAGAGAGGAGTACTACTATGATGACAGGAAGTGTATTCTTACTGATCAGAGTTTGTATACTTTGGATTTGTATAGAGATCCAGCACGAGGCGTTGAAATCGATCTCTTCACCAGAATTGACACAGGTTTGTTATATTACTTATTTCATTTAATTATATAGATTATATGCGCACTTGAATTCCTTGAACCTCTTACTTAGGCCACTATTACCATTAGGAAATGAATTTGGAGAAAACCTTCTGATAATAAAATACTATGCTGAGCCATCAGCCTGGGTGGCTCGCGCTCCAGTAATTTCAGATGATTGACCTCAGTAATACATCAAAGAATGTCTTCCAATTCATGAAAACAAATAGATAATCATCTTATCGGACTAAAAGCTGCTCAGCGAGTGTTTGTAATTATCATCAGGTTTCTCAATGCAATGTTTTTCGTTTGAAAGTTAGAGGTATTTCCTCAATTGATACTGTACTCTGTGCTGATGCAATGTATCTCCTAATTGAACAGACAGTAATATCAAGTCGGTATCAAGTTTTCCACGTCCTCACTTTTTAATCATTCTGATAGGATCGACATCTATGTCTAATGTATCTCTTGTCCAAGCCACATTCATTGTGTGATGCGATCAAATAAATTGAATTATAATCAATGTCTATTATTGTCTACCACCTATTATGACTTTTTTACAAACCTATGTTTCTTATAAAATTGATTCAATAAAGAACAAAATAAACTGGATGTTGCATCCTCATTTTAACGTTTAACTGTATCTCGACTTTCCTGGCATCGATGATTTGATGTTAGAGTGGAACGGTACAATGGCGATTAACGTTGTTCTCAATTTTATCTAAAAATTATAGTGGATGGCGACCTTGTCCTATTTGATTTCCCGTTTCCTTTTTGTTGTTGCACAATTTCCGCTTTTATCTTATTTATTATTTCAGCAGTCTGCGACGCTTTCCAAGCCACTAAGTTACCTGGTAAGTCATGGTGTTTGCATGGAGGATTCTACTCTTGGTAGCACACTTGGTTGCACTTCCCAGGAAAAATATTGCACATATTATTTTGAAGTTGTTAAAATGTTTGTGTTAACCCCGATTTTTCCTTTTCTGTATCTTCTTTTAATATTTCACCACAGAGTTTGGTAAAGTTATTACTATTCTATACCCAGAAAACTCAAAAATGTTCTTAAAACGTTATGAATTAATACGGTTTGATTTTATTCAAAGCGTTTTAATGAAAATTTAAATGTCGGGTTATATAAAGGCACTGAGCAACATTTTACAAATTTTAGTTTAAAATATTTCGTCAACACGTAAATACCATTATGTTGGAATGTTTCGCTTCAAGTCAATTTTTTATTATTATTAAAACGTTTTATACCCTTTATACAACCCAACAATTAAACGTTTTCTGTAAAATGTTTTGTGGTTACTGGGTAGCTTCAATTTTACTATTTCACATAGGGTTTGTCCAAGCTATTCCTCCTCGTACACTTACTATTCTTGTTGTTACTTTGAGGTAAGCTAGTGTGGTATTTAGATTGTGTAATTACCCTGTAAATTTGCCAATTAGCATTGCATTATTGCATATTGTAGTATTACGCAATCAAATGACCCTGAATTCTAATCATGAACCATTACACAGAATGTCGATAAATACCCGAGGCTATTAAAATATTGTGAGCATGTTAATGGCAACAGGTGAAACATCAGATATAAATTATTATTATTATTATTATTATTATTATTATTATTATTATTATTATTATTATTATTATTATTATTGTATTATTATTATTATTTAGATAGGGGATTGTGTCGGATTTTTTATACTTCGCACGTTAATTACAAAAAATGGAAATTGTTTTGATATGAATTACACTAGCGTCTACCACCATGAAAATAATAATATAGATCCCCTGACATTTTTCAACACTAAATAACAGGTTGTTGTTATGTAATTCTCAGGCCTGCTAATTCTCGCGATTCATAACACGATGCGCCGCCAGCGGTTGTTCTTGTCAATCCAATTTTTGACCTCCAACCGTTTTAGCCACCATTGGTTCACGCGAGTGTGATAATAATAATGTTTAAATCAGCTCCATTAAGGATTTTGTGTAATCAATTGATATGAAATGGATCTACTATTATTGTAAATTGCTATTTTAATGTGCTTTCACGTTTAAGGTGGTACTACACACCTTGATAATTTCTCAAAAAATAACTACACACTGGTAACAAAAGTTATGTATATTATAGGGCAAGGAATCCAATTACTTCACTGAAATTTCAGTGATTCAAGACAAGTGGTTCATTATATATGTTAAGAAATGAGGTACATTCTAGCGGTACCTCCTTTCTTATCATAAATAACGTACCGCTTGTCTTGAGTCATTCCAGTGTAGTAACTGGATTCCTTGCCCTATGATATACATAACTTTTGTTACCAGTTTTATACTATTTTTTGAGAAAAATGCCAAAATAGTCACAAATTTATCAAGGGGTGTAGTACCACCTTCACATCATTATATTGCCATTTGAACAGACAATTGACGACGTTGACGTAATAATGTTTCTGTTGTATTCGAATTACGTGGGCTTTGGATGCACTGCGTATTTTGGCTTCTCCCCAGCAGCCGCTGAGGGCGTATCGTATTGTGAATCGACCCCTGGAATCGACCGCATTATCCAAATATTACATTTCACTCTTTTGGAGTGAAATCCACTCTTTTGGAGTGAAAATGTCACTCTATTGGTCTGATTGTCACTCTTTTTGGAGTGCATAGATACTTTCGGACCACTCTATTACATTTTGAGAGGTAGTTGAACAGAGACGGTTGGCAAGATTTCCCCCAAAAAATATACCACCGTGTTTTAGTAGCAAAACTATCAAAGCTTGGAAGCGACAGCTGGTCATTGCCTGATAATGCTGAGTTTTGACATTGTCATTTAAAACTCATCGTTGTATATATATCTTGGGTTTAATTCTTTCTTACTTCTATCAATTTTGTTGTGCAAAAATGTATTTTTATTTGTGCATGTGTGTGGATTCAAATCTTTGAATGAGTGTTATAATTATGTCTGAATGGTATTAACAAGGAATGACTATTTGGTGCTAGATGACTGCCCCCTTACACTGGGTATGGAAGATAACCGTATACCACCAAGTGACGTGACAGCTTCGAGCGAAGCAGACGACACCCACACTGCTCATCATGGACGACTTAATTCTGACTCTTATTGGAAACCCGCCAACAACGACACCGGAGAATGGATGCAAGTCTGTTTTCCTCAGAGGATGTTGATCACGGGAGTGATAACTCAAGGTGGCGGCACAGATGATGATGTGGGATGGATTGAATACTTTAAAATACATTATCGAACAAACCAAGCCAACTGGTGGGTGTATAAAGATTATGCGCCCGCGGATCCGCAGGAAGTGGTAAGTTGGGTTGCAGATATATCAAAAAGTAAAGTATTTGTAAATTATATCAGGCTACCAAGACACCCGGTAAGTGTACAAAGATAATTTATCAAAATATATCATGAGTTCTAAATTATCAGACAACCAATACAACCGGTGAGTGTACAAATATGACAAAGATTGTGCGCAAGCGGAACCCAGGAAGTGGTAGGCCTAATTTGGTGTTAATCGATAAATTGTGGCTATCAAAACGTTTTTGAAATTTGTGAACTGCTACCACAAAGTGAGCATAAAGTCACAAGTTGCTAGTTTCGTGACCTCCTGGCTGCTGAGTTGATGTTCCATATTTGATACAATTTGATTTTAACACCATTTTTCTTGTAGGTATTTCGTGCAAATGGAGAGACTACGTGCGCAAAACCCATTATATTTACGTCACCAATCCGTGCAGAATGCATTCGAATTATACCAATCACGTGGTTTAATCATATTCATCTGCGATTTGAACTTATTGGTTGCCATGATAACGGTAAGTTTATTTTGTGCGTATAAGTAAAAACCCTGGTGATATAAAAACATTAACTGTTATCTCCTTCAAGTGATGGACGGATCATTCGAATAGAGAATGGTTTCCACTTTCCCTTGAAAAAAAAAAAAAAGAGGTAAACACTACAACCATTGCTTTGTAAGGCTTCTTTCTTTTGCGCCTTAAACGGATTTTGTTTGAGCTTGGTCCCATTCGGACAAATCCACACGTAGTGACCGTACAAACAAACTTGCTTGAAGCGACGCTCTCCGTTATTCGATACACCATGTCCGACGCGGTCAATTCTAACCTAACCCAACTTTATAACCTGTACTGCATGCCCTAACCCTAACCCTGTTGAAAGTCATAAGCAGGAGCGTAGCAAGCAGGTGGACAGGATGCAGTCCAGGGGCCGGAGGATTCAGAGTTAAGACCATCCTTAAAAAGGGCCCTACAGGCCCGCACTGCTCCTTGTCCATGGGCCACGAGCCTCTTGGTACACCTCTGGTCATAAGTTATCCAGTCTTTGTTTGGATTGTGTATCGAAAAAGCCGATTGTCGAACAAAATGAAGAAATGCAGCTACATGCATTGTGTTATTGCTATTGTATATTTCTTCTATTAATTTCTTTGCATTTCACCCATCCTTTAGATTGTGATCATGCTGCTGGCGTTTCCCTACACAATGTATGGGATGAGCATTTTCATGTCACTGCATCTAGTGCAATAGACGATGTCAATAGTCCGCAGTCAGCTCGGCTTAGTTCTTTTGGAAGAGCTGGTACTGGATGGATTCCCAAATTTTTTGATCAACATCAATGGATACAGGTTTGTTATAGCCGCTACTATGCAACTGTTGGTTTTCAACAACATGCATGTTTTATTTTTAAATATATTAATCAAAGGGATTTTATTGACTCAAATTTTGTTATTTATTTTGTATGTTAGATGTGTTCCGCAAAGTAGTAGCAGCAATTATGTTACACCAAATACTCCTTTTTACAATAAGTGCGTTTTCGTAACTAAAGATTTGATTTTTGGTTTGAACTCTATATTAGTCCCAGTATTAGTCTGTTAGTCAAGTCCGTTTTTCAGCTATGACGAATGTAGAGACACAGAGCTTGGACCATAAATAAATCGGTTTTGGTGGGCATTTCTTACTCCGTGGTTGATCCTGGTGATCGCATAATATTTTAATTTGTGTGGTTGATGAATAACAAAGGCGAGTGGGATGGCAGGTGGCATATCTTTCCACTTTTAGCCATTTAACTAAAAAGGATACTATTGGTTAAGACCAATACTTTGTGTTTCTGAGTTTCAATTTGGATATTTATCCTTGCTAGTAAAGCCAAGGATCTCAAACCAGCTCTGGTACCCAATCTTTCAGAAACAGCCAGAAATATTACTTTGTTTTACACGGTTGTTTTTCTTCATTCATTTTGCCATAAAGGTTGACTTGGAAGTACAGTATTCAATTCACACGGTGGCAACACAGGGTTGCAGTAACGTTGATTATTGGGTAACATCTTTCACTCTGTCCTATGCTAACGATGCACTTGATGAAGAAGATGTCACTACACCATACCAGAATCAGGAAGGCCTTATAAAGGTAATGAGTACATTGCATAATAAGTGTTTTGTTCTGAAGCGTAACCTACCTCGCATCGGAACGAGGACTCATTCAGTTAAAGCCATATTATAACATTTTCATACAAAATAGATTAGCATTTCGTTGCCATAAAATGTTAGTTGTTACTGTTAGATATATCCCCTTTTATTTTTGAGCCGAACAACTACGGCAAAGCAAAGAAAATTGGAATTTACTACCAGCGCATATGTCGACAATACGTACCACTCCTTCGGTCATGTTATGGTACGACCCTTTGTTGTGTAGATCACCGTCCCGCACGCCGTGTACGTACTGTGTGTTATGAACATCGTGTATGCGTTCGACTAATAATTCCATTGTAATAATAAAACGCCGGTTCCATCCAAAACTACAGCACCTAGAGTCTTGATTTTTGCAGGGTATATTGGTTTAATAAAGTACAATATAATCGTGTAAAAAATGAATTTTAAAAAATCAGTGAGGGCGTCCTCCTCAGCAAATGTTATAATATGGCTTTAAGTAGAATACACGAGAAACTGCTGATTCGTAGAAACGAATCCACGAGGCGCTAACGGAGGGGATTCATATCTAGGAATCAATACTTTCTCGTGTATATTATCTGACTTAAACCATTGTATTATACTACCAACTACTTTCTAAAATTATGGATATGTACACTTGAATTAAAATGTTTGTTCTGAGGTCTCAATGATATACGGTAGACTAGAGCTGCCAGACGCAACACACCTTTTACTTGTAACTAGAAGGTTACATTTCTACGATAAGCCGTGTAAGTCTATTTTAATGTTGTACAGTTAAGTAACAATATTTCAATATTTCTTCCCCATTTATTGACTACAGGTCTTTGATGCCAATAAAAACCGCGAGTCTGTGATACGAAATTCATTTCACTCTGCGATTAAAGTTCGTTTGTTGAGATTGCAACCTGTTACATGGCATAATGGAATATGTATGCGTTTTGAATTCATAGGATGCGTTTTCAAATGTAAGTGTTGGTTACCTCATAGTTTTCGCCGAAATCACTGATTTCCTTGGTATTCGCGTAACAAACTCCTCAACACAAGTTTGGAAAGTTTTTCAAGCATCTATATTTCAAATTATTTCTGACATGTTCATATCGTCATGATCGTGTTGCATATCAATGGACATCTAATCTATTCATCTTTCTTTACAATGACACCACATTTGAAAAATCACCTTTTTCACGGCTGAGTACACGTCATGTGGGGTCTCAAACAGAATGTGCCAAATTGACCACTATCCTGTGCTTGAACAACACTGGTCACTGACCTCAATAGCGGGTGGAAAACCATACTCAGCCACAACAGTCAGGTACCTCCTCATGCTGCTCACCAGCCTGGACATACGTTGCTGTGGGATGGCATTTCATTCTTCAACCATGATTCGTCGCAGGTCATGTAATGTGGTTCCATTGGCTACTCTGGCATTAACAACAAGCTGGTCCCACGAGTGTTCAATCTGGTTGAGGTATATGCTGATGACAGGCCATTCCGTTATATTCTGTAGGCAGTCGTTGATTACCCTGGCTCTGTGGGAGCGAGCGTTGTCATCTTGGAGGATTGCAGTAGGTCCCAGATTGCGAAGATTATGGGATTGCAGCTTGCTGCACAGAATAATGGTCAATTTGACACATTCTGTTTGAGACCCCACCACATTCACAAGACGTGTACTCAGCCGTGAAAAGGGTGATTATTTAAAAAGTGGTGTCATTGTAAAGGGGAATACATTGGCCATGTTAGCTGTTTATTGGTATGCAACACGATATGAACATGTTACAAACAATCTGAGGTATAGATGCTTAAAAACCTTTCCTAACCTTTGTTGAGGAGTTTAGTATGTATGCCAATTGACCTTGAGGGTTGGACCCCTATTATACGTGACGCCAAAGCGTACATCGTTGGCGAACAGTGAGCATCGATGCGGTCCATCGTCGTAAAGGCTTATGGGATTTACCAAAAGAGTCAATCACTTTAATACAGGATCTGGATCAAGAAAGAGCAAGAGAAGAGGCAAGAGGACCGTTTTTGTAATGCTATAACTGTGGGTTGATGTAAGTCTATATCTTTCTTTTCAGCGTGTGCACGTCGTCTCGGAATGGAATCGGGAGAAATTACCGACGAACAAATGTCAGCATCGAGTAACTTCAACACTATGCCTCCTCAAAACGGCCGTCTTCATTTCGAAAGTGACGTCAGCAATCGAAAATCTTGTTGGGGCCCGCGACAAGAGCTCGGTCAAGAAGAATGGCTTCAGATAGATTTGAAAAATCTGCATACTATTACAGGCATCATTACGCAGGGAGATGGTGATAATTGGCGATATCATTGGGTTACAACATATAGGATACATTATGCTAGTATGAAGGATGGCAGTAATGAATGGCTATCATATAGGGAATTAGATGGCACTATAAAGGTATAGTAACCAAACTGTAAACCTTAGTTTATATATTCTAATGTGATAAACGATTTATGGCTTACAGATTGGAATAAGGCATTGGCAAACTTAGACCGAACGTGCCTAATCAAATGTTTAAGTCTATGTTTATGTCGAAGTAAGTTTGTTGATTATTTTCTGGTTTTTGTTTTTAATATTAGGTGTTTGAGGGAAATACCGACTTAACAACAGAAGTTCGCCAATACTTAGATCGTCCAATCATCACTAGCAAAATACGAATAAGTCCTCGTAGTTGGCACAACGTAACCGCTTGTTTAAGGGTAGAACTTGTAGGCTGTCCACTAAAAGGTAATATCAACAGTTCTATCGCACATCACACATACACCCCTACGTACATCCCACCTCCACACCCACCCCCTACACCAACGTACAATACACCAGCGTCCATGCACAGTTGCTCAATTTGCCAAAATCAAGGGTATATATTTTATATAAAGATACCAACACATATAGACTGACCATTTGTTAGATGTTTAGTGTAAGGCAACGCCGTCAAATGGAACGTGTACTTTAATGATCACACAAATTACCATATCACACCATCTCTTTCTTTTTCTCTCTCTTTTTCTAGACACACAAGACTCATCCTCTCCCCACAAACCTCACCCACCCACACCACACCACACCACACACCCACCCTACCCCCTACACACCATATAGGCCTAAGTTTATTATTGAAAGCTCAGCTTACTGATAAGGACTTCTTCTTGTTTTATTTTTGGTTGATTAATAATTATTAGTTTTTGTTAGGTATAACATAATAAAATTGCAATTGAAGTCGGTAACTCTTGTACTTTGAAGGTACTGGGATCGTGTGCGGTCTTGGCCATAGTGTTCAACACGAAGGATATTGCTATGGAACTGTGGATAGCAACACAGAAACTGCGTGTCATACAATCTTTGGAGAGGGAAGTAAATTGGCCATTATCAATTCAGCAACAACTCAAGATTATATCAAGGAAAGCATGAGTACATTAAAGCTGGAATACAGACATCAATATATCATTGGATTGGTGTACAATGCTTCTGTTGGGAATAGTGAATTTATGTGGCATGATGGTACACCTTTGACCTACAGTAATTTCCGGTGGCCACCGGAAGTGATCGATTTATCTGCAGATTATTGTGTGTCGATGGACTATGAAGATTCAATGCTTTGGCGGGAATATCAATGTGATGAGGTTAAAGTACAGCGAGCCAGTACGTGCCAAATTGGTAAGTAAAACTTTTCTTGGTAAGTAAAATACCTTTCTTTTCAACAGAATTGCAACAAATACTATTATAGGGTCCACAACTACTTTTTAAAATAAATCGAAAAATATTTGACGAAATGCAAACCAGTAAAAAGATATGGGTAGCCTTATTTGTTTTACACATGTGGACCAAATTTCAGCGTCACACGTCATTGCGTTCAGTCACAATGGCTCATTATGTAAAAAAGAGGCAGTTTTAAACAGCGTTAAAAGTTGCATCTGCATCTGTACAATATTTTTTTCCAATTTAGAGGTGGGGCCAAGCTGAAAGCTCACTTGAGTTTAATGGCCTCTCCTCCATATTCCATAACCTTTTACCCGATTTATTTGGTTATACATACTTATACAAGTTTTATTTCCATTACAAACACATGGACAGGCCTAACATACTGTATTGTTTGACAATTGACTCTTATGGACTCAGGTGCAACTTTTAAAACTCCCTCTTTTTTACATAATGAACCATTGTGACCAAACGCAACGATGTGTGACACTACAAATTGGCCCAGATTTGCAAAACAAATAAGGTTACTCATAACCTTTTACAATTTTACATTTCGTTAAATAATTTTCGATTTATTTTAAAAAGCATTAGGGGGAACTTATAAGTTGTGCACCCTATAGTTCAATCATTGCGTACCAGGCCTGACAGCCCATATATATAACAAAATCTGAATATAAGTAATGATGGAATTGAGGTAGACGAGGTATTGTTGGTCGAAGCAACCTAAAAATCGATTTTCATTATCTAGATCAATATATTATTGAACATTAACACCTTGAAAAGTGCATTCTACAAATCATATACTTTGCAAACTTGCTTAATTTATTGTTGTTAATGAGTTATGTACGTTTTACAAAAGTGTTGTTGTTTCAGCCCTCTTTACAACGTAACTCAAGAACCGCAGCACCTATAAAAGTATATCTGTGATATTTTAATTCTTCTACACGCTCGCTATGAATTGAGCAATGCAGTTTTTGCCAAAGCTCACTACCATTCGTAAGATGCTGTGAACTACCAAATCACAACAGTTTAGAATAATTAATAACCTTAACGAGCTAAAAAAGACAAAATAATATAAAAGCAAGACAAATCAAACGTTTGAATTATTTATAGGACCCTTACGATGAATTCATTATTTCTTTGCTTCAGATTTGGATGAGTGCCTCACTGATCACCATCAGTGCTCACATACATGTCACAATACTCCTGGCAGCTATTATTGTGAGTGCCCACCGGGATACAGATTAGATCAAAACCAGCCTGGCCATTGTGTTGGTAAGATACATCTTTCATATTGGTCACTATAATTGTGAGGGTCCTCTCGAGTGAACATCATCTAGCAAGGGTACTATCAGAGAAGATGTAAGAAAGCTTCTCTGGTACTATGAACACTTCTGATTCGGTACAGAGATGCTCTTGACTACGTAATTCTGATATCTCTCCTCATGCAGTATAGCAGTGACAGGCAGATTGTTTTTAGATAATAGCATCGGGTCGTTAAAAATTAGTTCATACATGCAGGTGGCAAGTCTGATTAAAATATAGGATACATGTAAATCACTTCAATTCATAACGTTACGGCTTGGCAAAATGCTAAATATCGATGAATCTGTTTCTTAGCTTTACGTTATACATGAATTAGCGAACAGGGTATTAACCGCACGGTACGACACCGTTAACTAATCCGGTATGCCGCCTTCGATCACCCACTTATCATGCTGCATCACCGTTAAATGATTGATATGACGCCCTCTGTCTCTAAAGCGTTGACCCCATTTCGCCGGTTCCAGAGAATACATGTTAAAATACATGAATTTAACAAAAACGAATCGATATTCAGCAGTATGACAAATTCAAAACAATCTGATGTATAATATCCCCATCAGAACAATTCACCAGTCAAGTTTAATTTGTTTTATTAATTTTTACATACATGTGTTGCATTTCCTTCTTTGTACAGATTTTTGTGACAATTCCGAGCAGACCATTGGATCACCGTCCACCTGGTTTCGTAAAGATGCAGCGTGTGTCTATATTACTACAGATGAATTCAATCAAACACAGTCTCATATACATTGCAGTGAAGAACCTAATATGATGACACCTCGAAATTATACCGACCTGTTGGTCATGCTACTTCAGGTTTGATTTCAATTTGAGAGTACCTATTGTTTGTCTATTTCATTGGCGCATCTTAATCAATTTTTTTTTATCCTGAAACAAGGTCACGCTACTGCGCATATTTTGAGCATTTTTGTTGGCGCGTGGCTTTGATGACGTACAGTTCGAAATACTTCAAAGCTTATAAAGTTACAAAAGCGGCCGTTCTTGTAGAAGCGTTCATCACTACCCTACTGACCTGTTTTGGGTTTTTCTTTTGCATTTTTATAACCCGTGTATTACTTGAGTTCTGTATTTTGTTGATCTTTAATAATTATTGTTTTTTCCTACATGTAGAGCGACTCGATTGCAAGCAACGTAACACTCTGGATTCCAGGATGGAGTATTGATTTTATGAAGGATGTACGCAGTGGTCAGATAATGTCACCAGGACGATCTAGGTTACGTGATGATCCTAACGAAGACAATGAATGCACTGCACTTAATTATTACAATGGAACCTTCACATTGCAGCCCATAGATTGTGCCACATACCTTCCATTCATGTGTGTCAGGGGTAAGATTACAACTCTTTACAAATTTTGTTAGTAGACAGACGCTGTCTATTCTACTATAACAGTTATTGTACATTTCTCTATTGTTTGCATGCTGCTTTATTTTTGATCCTTTTTGTCCTTGTCTTGTTCTTTACATCATGTTGGCATACCTGATAAGGTGTAATTTGTACTTTATATGTAACGTATTCTCACAAACAATTTTAGACCATCTCACCTCATCGCACCTCACCTAGGCTGTTTCATCCTCTGTAGTATGAAGCCCTCTTCAAGAATCTTCCATTTCTGTCAGTCTTGCGCACCCCTTGTCTAAATGCTGCCTCTATCTCGCCATCTTTCCCGTTTTTGGTTGCTACTTGGTGACTCATTTTGTCCATCTATTGTCGTTTTTTCTTGCCAGCTTGCCACATGTCCTGCCCTTCCCCATTTCGCTTTACCAATCCTTTGCATCCTGTTTTACTTCTTTTGTCACTGTTCTGACTCTATCTCGTAAAGATATGTTTAGCATGCGGCTTTCCATGGCTCGCTGTGTCGTGATGAGTTTTTGTTTCAGATCTTTAGTTGTCGACCAGGTTTCAGCAGTAATGTCATGGTAGGTAACACACATTGATTGTACATACTCCTCCTTAATGTCATTAGTGGTAGATTTATATCGCAAATGATGTCTTTGTACCTACCAACACAACATCAGCCGGCCTCTGATTCGCAGTAAGACTTCCTCTCTTGTGTTATATTCCATCTTACTGTCTTGCCCAGACACTAGTCTTGTAACTATCTACTTTCTCTATCAGTTCATAGTCAATTTCAACGGACTCTCTAGTGTCAAAGTTAGGTCATGTATTTCGTTTGCTTTATATTTTCAGTCCAAGTTTCTTGCTCTCAGTATTCAAACTATTAAGCTGAACTTCCAAGTCTTTAACTGATTGTGATGTAAGGGCAATGTCATCTGCAAACCTCAGGTCGGTTAACCATTCTCAGTCGATGTCAATACCTCTTTCTAGTCGTTTGAAAATATGTTCCATGGCAGAGATTGAAAAGATTTTTGGAGAGATTGTGTCCCCTTGCCGTTCTCCCTTACTTAGGTAGATTGTAGCGGTTGCGTTGCAAATAAGTCACTATGTTCCACCGTATCAAAGGCTTATTCGTAATCTATGTCACGTATGTAGTCTTTACAAAGCTCAGCCGATACTTTTTTAATCAGTTGGTTCACAGCAAGCATGCAGATGATCAGTTGTTCTGGGATGATTCGTGTGATAATTTTATATGTATGTGATAGCAGACTAATTGGCCGGTAGTTTCTGATATCCTTTTTATCTCCTTTCTTATGACATGACTGTATGAAGAAGTGTAAGCTTAGGTTCCTCCCAGACTGCTGGTATCTTCTCTTCTGTCAATATTTATTTGTAAAGTCTCGTTAATTGAGTGTTAATTTCTGTACCTCCTCTTTTATACACGTCACTGGATATACCATCAGTGCCAGGTGCTTTGTTGTCTTTCATTTGTTTTACTGCTGTCTCTACTTCTTTAACAGTTACATTTGGTATTGGTATGTTTGTTTGATCTGGAGACAAGAAATGTGGTTTGCTTTGGTTTAGAATGAGACCTATATAGGTCTTTGGTAGAACTCTGCAAAGATGTTGAGTATTTCTTCTCTACTAGATGTAGGAATACCATTTTGGTTTTTCATCTGGCTGATTCTAGCTTTCTTACTGTTCCTTTTGGAGATCTGTGTTGGTCTTTTGCCACTTTCTAAGATGGGCTCAAATTGTTCTCTTGTTTTCTTCTATTTCTCTGACGCCTCTTCTTTCGTACTGCCTTCACAGTTTCCTTGTTCTACTTTCTGAGTAGTAGTTTTGTCTATGATTTCTCTGAGTATCTTTCGTTTCATATCTAGCTCCTCAATCTCAATATCTTCCTTGGTTTTTTGTTTCCTTGTTCTGTACTTTCTTGTGGTGCTATTTCTTCAGCAGCCTCTGTTACTATGCTAGATATAAGTACAGATCTCGAGTCTATATCCATATCTTCCATATGCTATGAATCGATTCTTGAGCGCGAGTGAGTTGAAATTCTTCCCTCCTTTCTTTCAGCCGCATTATATTAATTTTGTTCTTTTTTGAATTCGTGATTAATTGGACCAAGTATCTTTGTTCAAATATTAGTTTCCGGCTGTATGTGAGAAAAAAGAGCACTGTTAAAATGTACACAACAATATTTTGCTGTCTTCACTAATGCTGGAAAGACTCAATGCTGGTATTTTGTTGTTTCTGCAGCATCAGCTAATATAAATTGTCCGACACTTTGGGAAGCAAATCAGACCATCGTGAGCATCACAGAAACTCATGGATATTTACAAAGTCTCAGCTATGCGCCATGGTATCATTCAGGGTCAACGTGTGAAATCATTATTCAAGTGCAGTATCCTCTCTTTATAAGGTATGGAAATTCAAGATGAGCAATTGCATTTACAAAATAAGGTGAACGGATCATCATCCAGAAGCAGAATGTTACCAATCTGTGATAATCAATATCACGGCAATGAACAGTTTAAATATTTGCTACGAATCGGAATTAAAGGCATAATGGTATCAATGTTCTCATACGTAAAATTATGTACCTCATCATTTAGATATCATCATCATCATCATCATCATCATCATCATCATCATCATCATCATCATCATCATCATCATCATCATCATCATTATAATCATCTTATAAAATTAGCGACATTGTTTATATCGTTACGTCACGAGCTGCATCAAAATAGTATTGTGAAATTATTATTTTGTCTTTTGTTGCACATAGGTTTACATTCTCCAAACTAGATTTACGACAACAAAATATGTATGCCTCTCGTTGTCTGGATCATCTAGACATATATGACTTCCTAAATGAAGACGGCGAGGTACTTAGAGGATCATACTGTGGTACAAGATCCGGCTTGGAGGTGATTACACGATCAAACAATGTTACCATTAGATTAATGATTGGAGAATTGAGCGCCGATATGCCAGACGAGTTAGGATTCGTGGCAGAATATGAAACAATTGGTAAGTATATTAGCTTATATTGGAAAATGCAATTGCAATTTCGCTCAATATTTTACAAGTTTCTATTTCTTATTTTACAAGTTTCTATTTATTTGGTAATATACAATGTACTCTGATACATATTCAAAACTAGTGCAACAACACATCAACGAAACACTGTTTTTTGTGTGGTGGTGGATACCAGAGCCAGGCCATAGTCCGAAACAGTAAGTCGTGCTGTAACTATACATGTATTTTCATATTCATATTCCTAATTTGCGTACTATGCCTACATTAGATAGACACGGTCCTGATCTATGATTTGTGGCGTATGTGGCTGGGGCTTATATGCCCCTTTCGAAAGACTGGCAATCGTTATTATAAATTTGCTCAGAACAACCGTTTTACTCCTTTGAATCATATTGTGTTTCAGATTGTTTGGTAGAGGAATGTGATTCAAGTTGTGGGGTAACAGGCATTCTGACAAATCCGTCGGGCTTCTTCTCTACAAAAGACTATCCATCTCAATTACCGCCATTTAGTGCTTGCCAATGGACGATCACAGTTGCCAGTGGACGTTTCATCCGTCTAGAATTTAAAGATTTTCACGTTTTACGAGATGATTTCACTGATGAATGCAGTGACTACGTGCTCTTACAAGAACAAGGCCAGGACATAGCAGAAAGTGAAAGACGGATTTGCGGCACTCCGCCGCCATTTTTTCTCTCGGCCACATCACAGTTAGTAGTTGTTTATAAAACAGGATTAGATGTTATGTCGTCAGGATTTGTTGCCGCCTATGAAACATCTGGTGAGGCTCTTTATATATACTAAGATAAGAAATTACTAAACTAATATGTTCAGTGTAGCACTACTTGACTATTAAAACTTTAGCACTCCTTGACTAAACTTTGATGAAAATGTATTTTGTTTGTATTTTCAGACGTTGGAGGATGTGGGTTGGGGTCATACACATGTTCTGGAATACAGCATTGTTGGATAAGTCACGCTATCATCACATCAGTTAACTTTCCATACAAATACAATCCAAACAGTCGATGTAAATGGCATATTCAAACAGAGCCAGCCACTTATATAAGTTTAACCTTTCACGATTTTGACATCCCGTCAATGGAACTTTGTATAGATGATGGTGTACGTGTATATGATGGTGGATCTACAGATGATAACGAGTTACTAGGGATATTTTGTAATACAAACCGTCCTACTTTTGACGTTCTTGCCAGTTTCAATGAAATGACTATAACCTTTGACACAGATGATACCAATGAAGGAATCGGATTCCAAGCACAGTACCATGCAAGAAAATTTACTTCAAAATTTGTGGCACATTCAAGCGATGGTAAATAGTCGTAAACCATTTGAAAAGCATAGATTTTGAATACAAATAAATCTTTTGACACCTAATTAATAGCGTTCATCCTTGACAATTAAAGCTTTTGTGGCTCGAGCTACCTCTAAGTCGGTAACGCTGTGGAATCTAATTCATATTATTACTTTCTGATTGTAAAATCTCTCAATTTTTGTTTCAGAGTATGAATGTCCCAAAGGATGGGTAATGTACAGTGGATTTTGCTATAGTTTCCATGTAGGAAATGAAAGCTTGCGTTGGACGGAGGCAGAAAACATGTGTCACAGTCTAGACGGCCACCTGACGAGTATCAAAGATTATAAAGAAATGAACTTTCTACAATACAAGTTAACGTCTGAATGGTTTACTGGCGATCTCAAAACTTACATTGGTAATGCAAGTAGAGTGTACTATATTTTTTTATGAATATCCACTCGTATAAATCTTTTAATAACTTGGAAAATAGAACTAATATATCATTACCGAAGTAACATGACAACGAACAAGTCAATAACAAAAGTAAAAAACCGGACGATTTTGTAGTGTTTTCTCATTTGCCTTCATTACAACTTTAGTAATTTGATATACTTAAAACCACTGATTCACGTGTTAAAAGTGCCTTCTGCCTCGTAATGTCCATCAAATACATTGTAAAATAAGCATAATCTTTATTTTAAAGCTATACCATTATTAACCTGCCATTACCTTTGCTATAGGATTGAATGATATCGTAACTGAAGGGGTTTACCGATGGGTAGATGCTACTCCAATGAGCTACTCTGATTGGTCAGTTCCACGAAGGTATGCCATCGCCCGCATATACTGCATTATCTTTCCTGTTTTCTAGATTTTATACCGTAATTTTCATTTCTATTCCGGAAATACTAAGGCAAACTAGATAGATGGTCGTTGGTAAATCAGTAGCAATATCGTTTGTTAAATAGTTACATGTAAAATAGTATATGCTATGTTCTTCTGTTAAGATACACGGATTTGCTAAGACCGCAACCAGATGGCGATTTATTGGAAGGTTGTTCAGTTATAAAGCTTACCAGTCTGCATTCAACTAATCATTGGCACGATGTCTCCTGTGCGTCTATGGAAGCGAAACAGTATATATGCAAGAAAAGAGCTCGACAAATTGGTGAGACATCTTTGAATTTTAGGAGGATCGTTTATCATGTAGAATATTATTTTTTCTTGTAACACATGTGTTATATAATCTGATCTGTCAATTTATTCAAACTATTTCTATGTTGCAGATGTTCAACATTTTACAAGTGTTACACATCTATCAAATACCATTTTAGATTCTTATTTAGTTGCTGTCGGTTATTTCAAGTAAACCAATTTCTCCCTAATGTTACGGGTAGGAAAGGTCCAAGGCCAAATTCACCTCTTCCAAGTTCGTAAATATACACAACAAACAGTGATATATAATTCACAACAAATGAATTATGTAATGAAAAGTATAATATGATTTGTCAATGCTTAAACTGGTAATCATTGTCTTAGGATCTTACTACAAGAGGTTATGACAATCTCTATACAACCAAAAGTCTTGTTGTTGTTGCTGATTAGTTTCTCGGCTGTATTAGTCAATACTGTCAAACTTACGTCACATGGAGTGGCATAATACTTGCATACAAATCCTTGCACAATTTCCAAAGCGGTGTTGCTCTCACCACTCGCTCACTTTCTTTGGGAAAAGTATATTGACAGACGTGTTGTTTCATAAACCAGCCTTTAGCACGTCACCAGGAGAGTAAGCCTATATTCCCTTTTTGGGAATGATGTATACTTTTGGCGTACTCCAAATCTCCTTCATTCTAGCTGGATTAGTAGCACATTGGCTACGCAAAACTATGTCTGGTTTGCAAGTAGCCTACTATTCTTTGTGGGCACGGTTGCAATCCCATTAACCCAATACAACACGTCCATAAATCTTCCACGAAAATATCATGCTTCTAGCTTTTATACCAAACCCTACATCTGGGAATTCCCTGTCTCTAATAATAGACATTGCCATTTTAAATTGCAACACATACTTATATCTGGGGATTTCCCCCAATATATAAATATAAATCTGACCGATTATTTTCTTGTACAGAATATAGGGAATTTGTCTCTCTTGCCTAATTACGGGTTCCCCCTATTGTATGCTTGTAAGGGTACACATCACACTAATAAGACCAAAACTTACGTTATAAAATGTGAATGCATACCCTAATCCTTCATACTTTGTTCATTATACAGATGGCAAACAATATATACCAACAACCGAACTTGGATCCATGAAAGAACGAGGTGCGTATAGAATACGAAGATGGCAGTAGCAGGTACACCATACTAAACCTTTTTCTTTTAAATTTCAATCTTACCTATACTGTGTCATAATATTGTAGGTTGCAAAGATGGCTCTTTAATGGCTGGCGGTTGGTGTCTTACCCTTCATTATCACCACTACTCCGCCAATAATTCTAGACTAAGCGATCAATCAGGAATGTCAACAACATGTCAACAACAGGGCACCGGCAATCTGGATCTGACAAACACCATGTTGATGAACATTAAATACTTCGTGGAATTTTTATGGAAGATCCCGGCAGATGAGGGATATAGAGTGTTGCTGGGAATTGAGAACGCTGATGGTAGCTCAGGATTTACAGAAAATGAGCTGATTTGTCACTTTTTGGAATACTCTGGTGGGAATTGGACGTCCCAAGATGAAATTTGCAAAGAGGATATTAGGGTTCCGGCCACAATCTGCTTCGATCAACCCACTGGTATGTTATTCCTGTGATATGCCGAGATCCAATTGGGAAAAGAGCCTAAAAAATTAAATGACAACGAACATTATGCTTTCGATAATTACTGTTAACTGCTCCCACAAAGTGGGCGTAAAGTCGTGAGTTAGTAGTTTCAAGATCTCTCCTGGCTGCTGAGTTAATGTTCTTTGTTTGACGTGCACATGTACATACAATTCATAGTTTGTCCTTTGTGAATGCCCTATGCATGTTGTGTCCCATTCACAAATAACATACTACTGGCTTATAGAATGCCCCATTCGCAAAGACGTGTTATTATCCTGTAGGTGGAAAATACTCCGCATGCAGCAAGCATTGGATCTCGCAACTACCAACGCGAGTTTGCATAATTTCAGTTTCTTTATGCTTCAATCATTAAATGTTATGCCAGCATAATGTATATGTTGACTTTTTGTTGTTATTGTCATATTGCTGCCGTTCACTAAACCATATGTGGGGTGTGCGTGTTAGGGGTGCGTGGGGTGTATTTGCGCCTTTTCATTTATACATAAATCCTTGATTTTGTTTATTCAGCATATTTCCTGCAGTGTCCACATGGAATGTTCACATGTGGTTCTGGTGAATGTATACAACCTATATTTATGTGTGATGGTCAACGGGATTGTAGGGACGGCAAAGATGAACACAACTGCCCTCAAAGTAAGTTAGTTCTGTCATTAACATGTACACTGACAGGAATGAAAATATTCCTGTCTCAAACTTGATTCTTGTCCACCAAGATAAAGGATGTATGACCAAAATTATGTTTTTTTAATGCAAAATGCATTTCAGGGTTCGATAAATCTAGCTTGGTTAAGACTGAGAAATACGACAAACTGGCTTCTTTGGCTAAATTAGTTTCCTTAACAAGTCCGTTATATATTGTTTATCATCAATAGGTTTTTAAAATCTAAAAATGCCACCTTTATATTTGACAAAATGCTTCTCTTCATTGATTCTTCAGACGAATGTGGGAGGAACAGTTTTGAATGCAAGGGAGGAAGTTGTATATCTGCATCATTTTATTGTGATTTTATCCCTCATTGTGCCACAGCCTCCGATGAGAGCCAATGTGGTAAGTTAATCTTATAATACATGATTTACTTATCCCGTCGACTGTCGGGCATCAATGAAGGCTTAGAATACATGGTTTAGAAAAAGTAATCGTCTTGCTATATACTAAAGCAATCGGGTTAGAGTTTGTTAATGTTGCAATTCTTGGATATCAATCTGTATTACTGTCTGTTCAATTAGCTTAGATTCTTGAATTTTTAAGATATTTGAAAAAATAAAAAATTGTGGTCAAAGTCATCAAAGAAAAGTGTTAGCACAGCCTTAGACCTAACGTGATTTATACTTTTCAAATTCTAAAGTTCAATTTAAAACCCCATTTCTTTTCAATTTTGGTCTTTTCCGCGATATTTTTATAAACAGCCGTAGAACGTCGGGTACCATAAACTTTTTGGAATCAATCCATTTAGAGCAATGGGGACGAATGTCACAATTCAGATACAATGCGCAGAGATGGTATTTATTCGACCATCCGCATCAGGAAGTATTGTCCAGCAAAATATTTGCCAGTATGCCTAATTTGTGTTGAAACCCTACTGTCGAAACATTACGTTATTATTTATGGGAACTAAGGTTTTCTAAAATAGGCCAGCTTATATAAATACATTCCTTGTGTATTTATTTATTTATTTATTTATTTATTTATTTATTTATTTATTTATTTATTTATTTATTTATTTATTTATTTATTTATTTATTTCTTTCTTTCTTTATTGTGCGAATGGGTCTGAGAATGGGTCTGAGAAGGTGTAGGCCTATTATAAAACTACACATTTATTTTCAATTAATTTGTTATTTCGTTTTGTTTGTTGAATACAAACTGTGAAACAAAAGAACTTTTATACAAGAAAATATTATTTAAAACAATTAGGTTACAGAAAACATTTCTTGTAAAGTTACTGTATCTGAAAATGTCAAGCGAATGCTGATATTCTTGGGAAGGAATGGTGGTATTAAACAAAACTCTATTTACATTGTAAACCAGTTGAAATGAGAATGAAATCCATAATTATAATGTCCTTGTTTAGGAAAAAATAATGCTCAGAATAATGTTATGCATAAAACGTACTCGCGCCATATAATTTCGTGTAACAAAAACCGATGGACCATCATCACCTATAGAACCTATCCAATAACCGTAACGGTATAACAATTGAAATGGCAGGACAGATTGGTGGACAGATTGTTTTGCCCTAAGTTGAGAATGGACCGTCCCATTCGATTTGTAAAAAGGTCGCGAACCCTTTCGGTGGACCAAAGTAACTGCCTAAAATGAGACAAAATTGAAAAGAAATGGGGTTTTAAATTGAACTTGGGAATTTGAAAAGTATAAATCACGTTAGGTCTAAGGCTGTGCTAACACTTTTCTTTGATGACTTTGGCCACAAGTTTTTATTTTTTCAAATATCTTAAAAATTCAAGAATCTAAGCCAATTGAACAGACAGTAGTGTGTTATTGTCAGTGTTGACTGGTGAGGTCATTTATTCAAGACCTTCCCGTGTGACATGTTTTGTATTGTAAATAAAGTTAAAATTATAAAATTTGTTGTTGCACAGAGTATCCTGCATGTAGTGACGACGAGTTTACCTGTGACAACGGTCAGTGTGTAAGCTTAGACAAACGATGTGATCTCATCACAGATTGTGCTGATACGTCCGATGAAACACTATGTGGTACGTTATAATTAGAGGATAAACGTGTTGTTTTTAGCCGCCGTAGTGCATTTTTCGTCTCATATAACACGGGAGCCATCAGTATTTTAGATAGAGCAACGAGGTGCAACCGAGTTGATTTACGCCAAAAATACTTATGTCTCCCGTGTTTATGAGACGATAGATGTACGACACCGGCTAAACACAATACCTTTATTCTCATTCTTAAAAACTTCAAAAAATATTTCCAAATTTCAATCAAAATAATTCCTACATTTTACTAGGGCTTAAAATTGATCAGTCCCGTTGTTGCCACGAGCCTCAGATTTGTTCAAATATCGCACCCGCTGAACCGTGTTATATCGCATCATATAACACGTTTAAGAACCAATAAGATAACACGTCTAAGAACAAAAAAGATTTTTCTCAAATGTTAAGGAATAACCAATTCAACCATGTTTTTAGGCTAAATGATACTGCTTGAAACATATCTGTATCTAATTTCAAGCAAAGTCACTGTCAAAATGTATGTTCAAAAGAATAATTTTCTTATACATTGTATAAACCATATGGTATTTGAAGAACTTTGCGCATGATTTATCGAGTTTGAAGTGCCATCTTTAACATCCCCACTTTCATATAATTTAGAATTTATATTTTTGTACACGTATTAACCAGCTTACTGATGTGATTTCCAGATCATTGTCGTGGAGGATTCCAATGTCATAATGGTAGATGTCTGCCACCAAATGCTGTATGTGATGCTACTAAAGATTGTCCTGGAAATAGCTGGGAGGATGAACCTCTCTCATGCCGTATGTATTTGAATTAATCTTCTTTTTATGCGTTGTTTTACCATTATTTGAACATTAAGATGGACTTTACGTATTATATTGAATTCATATTATATTAGAGAACGTCGTAAGCAGTTAGTGGCCCTGAAATGTTAAGAAATGTAATACAGGCCCCATAAGATTCCGGTGAGTGTAGGGCAATAGCCTACTATTAAAGAAATCAATTTGCAACACGGGACCCACGGGATTATCTAATCTGCAATTGAATTTAAACGTAACATTTTTAAACTGTAAATTCTGGCAATTTCTGGTAGATCCAAAGTTGCAAAACGTGTACTATTAACCGACATTGCAGATGAAATTTGAGAAATGATCTTAAGTGTCAAAAGAAAGCAAACACAACTTTGGTTTCACATCAGGAATACCATGAACGATGTAAACCCAACAATTCTTTCATAATCCAATCTCACTGCCATAGAGGTTGTGAAATAATTCTCCTGAAATGCAATTATCATGGTTAAGTAAGTAAGAAAGTGTGGATGCATTTTTCGTATGATTCCAAAATCATGTAAATGTTTTTTTTTATGGTTAATACAGCATATAATCAGCCTGGTTTCACCTGTAATGACGATGAGATCCAGTGCAACAACGGCGCATGTGCTGACAGTAAATATCTGTGTTTATACGATTTTGACGAGTTTGGACTTCAACGTGGTTGTCGGGATGTCACTCATTTAAGATATTGCGGTGAGATAGAAGCTAACAGAAAGCAAAAAAACATATTTATTAGTAGTCATATTCATATTATAGTAACAGTACTCGTAATTTGTGCCGTTATTGTACTCGTACTTATGGCAAAGTACTTGTACTCATAACCAAGTGCTCATAAAAAAGTAATCACACTACAAGTCCCGTATTAACACCCCCAATCTAGCCATATAATAATATATTTTAAAAACGCAAACCCACATAAAAAAAAAAGAGTTTTATAGTTACCTAGTAGTATTTTGTAGTATATTATTATATAGTCCTATATTCCTAGTAGCAAACAGTGAGTGTATGTAGGAATAATGTAAGAGGGCGCAGTACTGAAAACGATATGAATGTTTTTTAAACCTGTTGCGCGTTTTGCCTCATTCATTTATTTCAGAACATTTTTCTTGTGGAGCCTTTACGTTTAAATGTCCTGGATCGTATTGTATACCACTACGTAGACGATGTGATGGTGTCAATGATTGTCCTGATGCACAGGATGAATATGGATGTGGTAAGCAGTTGTACACGCTTACAGCCTTAATTCCCGATATGAAAGGCAATAGAGCGTTTCATATTAAATATATCTCAAACCCTTAAATGTGAATACGGAAGATATTTTTGCAAGAACCTATAAGCACCTAGGCACTATAAAAGACAACCACAAGGGCCAATGAGTGGTTCACAGCAGCTTAGGGACAACAAGAGTGTATGGGTACAGTGAAACATCAAGACACAAGAAATAAGATACTTATGCACTTTGCTCTTGAAGGATGTTGCGTTGTTGTTAGATATGTCTCCGACTACTATATCTGGCTATTCCAAACTGCTAGTAGATATGGTTCTTGAAACTGGTAGGCAGCAAACAAGATACAATGTAAGCAAAAGCCGAAATGCAATCTAACAGACCTTCACGAAGATCATGGATTATGAAATACATATATTGTGCGCATACAAAGCAGTGTTTTAAATATCCAATGGGTTGAGTTAATTGTTTCATCTTTTTCATTCAAAGAATTGCCATGGCAACGATATTGAGGTTATTGATACAAATGGGCTATCTAGATATACAGAACATAATTGGTCTTGTTATTGTTGTTACACAAAATGAGGTGTTTACTTTTGGTGATGTCTTTCTGAAAAAGGTGTCATATACCAAAATCATTCAATATGCACATCTGGGGAATATAATATCATAACTCTTGCGATTATTCTGTTGGGGATTTTTCTTTTTTAGGTAATTTCAGCTGTGATAGTGCATATCGATGTCATGGAGCCAGTTATTGCATTACCACAAACCAGCTGTGTGATGGTGCCAAAGACTGCCCTCATGGAGATGATGAGTTTTTCTGTAGTAAGTAGTCTTGTAGGGAACGAGTTTATTATAAATTTTCAAACAGTGTATTTGAAGTAAATACTTCAAAGTAAACAGTGGGTATGGAATTAGGCGAAAGCACATTTGAAATGGATCATGATAGTCTATATAGGAAAAGCAACTGATTTAGGAAAGTAAACTTAAATGATACGGATGATCGATGATAGGTTTGGATGTTGAGGATATTGTCAAACCTATGGTAACATAATTGTCTCTATATTCATTATTGTTCTTGCAGAAATTCAATGTCCATCATCTTGCAACTGCACAGGGTTGACATTTAATTGCAAAGGCGAGGGGTGGAATCCAACTGCAGCAGCAAAGATTCCCGCCAAAATCAGAATGCTGTAAGGTGCCATTAAATAATGATAATTTATAGGAAATTTATTGGAACTTCTTTTTTTGGATTACATGTATACCGTATTAGCTTTGCTGCACTTTTAAAAGATTACTTTATGCCTTAATATTTTTCAAGAAAGTCATGCAAGGATATATCATTCATATTATATAACCAATTGAAGATAATAGGTAACCAAAACGTTAATTCATACGTAAATGTAAACATAACCAATCATAGGGGTTGGGATTCATATAAATTTTCTTCATCTTTGATTTCAGTTCTATTAACGGAATTTCTAAAACCAGATATCGACGAAATGTGAATAATATGACGACGATAGAAATGGTGTTACATATAGATCTTCAAGCGTTTCCATTGATACTTACATTGTGAGTAGATTGTGTATTATAATGATTTAGGTATATAATATGAATTTCTTTTTGCTAAAAATATTATAAATAGGTCATCGTGCTAGAAATAAATCAAATTTAACTAATTGTTAATGTGTAATGTAGTTATTAACAGTGGATTTTAAAACTTTTGACATTTTTGCATTATGATAGTAAATAAGACTGTGCCATTTGAGCGTACTAGTTTGTTTTTGCTGTGCAAAGTCTGATAAGACAACAAAAAGAAAACCCGATTTGTCGCATGGACAGATAGATACACTTTGCGTGGTTAGATATGTTCCATAATGCAAGTGGAATATTAGGGCTGTGCAATAATTATGAGCCGGGGGGGGGTAAAATTTCCAAACGGCTCCCCCCAATCTTACCCTCCTTCCAGGGCTCATAATTATTGCACAGTCCTTTACTCATTTAAGATATTTTTAAAGACACCGTAGTTGATTGATTCTTTGTTTCTTCTTTGTTTTAAAGAGATATAGCTAACAATGGTATTTCGAGCCTTACGCCGGGGATGTTTGACAACCTACTCAACCTGCAGAAATTGTAAGATATTATTAAATAAGCAGCTGTTGATGGTGAAAAATGAACCAAGAGTAGAAACAAGCCTGATGAAATAACGATTTGATAAATGTTGAAGATGAGTTTCACTTTGTTATGAAGTGTTCTTTTTACAATGACTTGCGGATAAGATTGCGTGATAAATTTAGAAGCATCTATGACTTTGATAGAGATATCTTTATACTTATTATGAGTGTACAGGACTATGATACTATTCATCAGGTTATTCAGTTTGTAAACTCATCTTTTGATAAACGTATTATAAATGATAATTAATCATTTTGTTGTAGTTTAACCATTGTTTACTTTTACTTATTTGTATCCGTTATTTGATCATATCTTATTGTAAGATGAATATTAAATAAATAAATCTTAACAATCTGACGAAATACTCAACGAAGTTGCATAAAAGCATTACTTTTATTTTAATGTTAAAACAGTCTTTATAATTAGCGAATTACCTTTAATCTTAACCACAACGGATATCGACTTAACCATATCAGAAAACTCGGTCAATATTTAAGTTACCTAAATGCTAAATAAGGCTATTCATAAACCGAACTTTTACTTGTTTAACCAGTCGGTCCGGCAGAAACATGCTTGGGTCCTGATTGGACCAGGCTCAAACAAAGTCAAGCCAAGCTGCAAAGCTTATAATAATTATGCTGTCCTATGAAGAATAATATTAAGCGATGACATATTGTTTCTTATTTCAGAGATCTTTCCTATAACGAAATTGAAGTTCTCAGAAGTGATACTTTCAGGGGATTAGATAGATTGCGCCAGTTGTGAGTATCATATAATATGAATTTAAACTAAAAAAAATCGCTGATTAATCAGTGTTTGGGTATCAAAACGTCCTTCACCCAATGGAATTTGGGGAGCTGCACAGATAATTTGGTGGATGTTACAATCTTTGTGCGGATAGGTTTGCCCCAGTCTGGCTGCACAATGCCTAGTTGATGCGATCTGATTGTGATATTACAGCGCTTTGAACACTATATACGAGATCTGCGATAAGGCGCTATTATAAATATCGAAATTATTTTAACTATTATTTAAACTACTGACAAAGAATAATAATATTATCACGCAAAACAATATTTTGTTTTTGATAGATAAATTTTTTAGATAGATAGATTTATTATTATCTTTCACTCATTACATGATACAAGAATAATACATAAGAGTAATACATTATAAAGATATAAAGAATAATACGCAGTTAAGAAACTATGGAAATGCATAATACAACGATGAGTGAAGGAATTACAGTTGAGGCCCAGAGGCCTGTAGCTCTGTAACCCCTTGATATAAGTATATGGCATTTATTTGACAGTTCAGCAGGTTGATAAACAACAAAAAACATGTACATGTAATGTAATGCTTTTATTTTTCTTTAAATTTCAGAAATCTTCATGGCAACCCAATTGTTTCACTAGATCCGGGGACCTTCAAGCATCTGTCATTACTACCAAAGTTGTAAGATTATTATGTTTCATTTTCTTTATGATTTATGTGCTTAGGCAACTGAACACCAATAACCAATTTGACTGATTTGAGTTGATATATCCGCTGTGGTTAGGATTGATGGTGATGGTGATATGGTTGATGGTGATCGTGCCAATGATGATGATGACGATGGTGATGTGTCATCACCATCATGCCGTCATTATGGTGGTGATGATGATGATCATAACAAGTAGTCATTTCTTTTCCACAACAGAAACCTCAGTAATCTGCATATTGAAGAATTAAAGGAGCATACTTTCCTCGGCATGTCCGCCCTGACATACCTGTAAGTTATTTATAAATATAATCTCTGAATATTTAGTAAGACACAAACAAAATAAAAGCAAAGTCTGCTTTATCATTTGTATGACTTGAAAACAAGTCGCAAGTGGTCTTTGGGAACAATATTGGGTTATTGACACAGATGATATTTCAGCTAGAAATGTGCATGTACTAAAACGGCGCGGGGATAGGTCCGCTTGTTATGGGCTTGCTTATAATAATTGCAGTACATGTGTAATGCTTGAACACTAGAGATCCTATAGTGTTAATTATTACACCGACTGCGCGATTTGAACGAATCCATGAAATCCTGGCGAACCCCCAATCACTTGAAATCACAGCATACTGTACCGATGTTAAACTTTTGAAGAAATGTATTTTATTGTAATCCTGATTCCTGAAATGTACTTGAAGTGGTGATTCTACTTTTATACCCCAAAGAAAATCATCACTTGGATGTACTTCAAAACGGCATGATTCCCAAATGCTACGTACTGTAAAATATATAAATTTGCTTATACAAAAGTGGTTTAATTATATTGTGAACATATAGAGTCATTGTATTTCCTAACATTTTTCTTCATTACAGGGACATCCGTAACAATAGAATTTCAAGTATTGAATCTCGAACGTTTGAAGGATTGAATGCAACAGAGATATTGTAAGTATTCAAACTAGAGGGTTCATTCACTGAACTGATTATTTTATTGATATTTTTCATTAAAATATACAAGCAAATTACAATTCACAAATTGCCATTTTCAGCATTTTATCTAAATTGCCGTGTTACTATTTTTTTGTTAACAATGTTCTTTTTCAGAGACTTGAGGGAGAATGACATAAGTACATTCGATGAAAAAATGTTTGCTGGTTTGAATTCATTGAAGTCTTTGTAAGTAGCATTAAGTAAATAAGAGTAAACACAATGAATTATGAGTTTAGACGTTTTCATTTTTTTACATAGTATATTGTATACATGTGCAATTCTACCTTATTATCTGTATTTCATATTTAATTTTAATGTATGTGTTTTTAAAAGATTTTGTTTGACCCCAGGGCACCCCTGAAAAACAGTGCTTGCACTGATGGGGTTTCCCCAGGCAAAATAAGAACTAATTAATAAATAAATATTATAAAATATAACCTAATAGTCTCTTACTCAATTGTAAATGAGCACAGTATGGGTGTGCTTCAGATTAGATATGAATTCAACCGCATAAGTAAAATAAATTGGTTAATTTCGTCATCACCATTTGTGTTTATCGGAGTATAATTTAAGTAGCAAAAGGCTATGAAATAATGATTTGCATTTGCATTTTCTAGCTAAACAGTATAGTACTATACCATGATACGATGAAATGGTCATACCGTTTAGATGAGCTCGACATTTATAATTATATAACATGAAAAATGTGCTGTATCGTTAAGAAAGATTCCATAACAATGTTCCATTTTGCTTATTGCCTCCAAAGGAGCACCGATGAATACCTGTTTTGCTGTGTCGTGGGCGATATCAAACACTGTGAACCGGAACCAGACCAATTTTCTTCGTGTTCCGATCTTATCCGTAACCCTGTTCTTCGTGCCTTCATGTGGATCCTTGGCATGAGTGCCTTCGTTGGCAACATCTTTGTCATTATCTGGCGGCTTAAAACAAAGGAACGGTTTAGAGTTCAAGCTTCATTAATTTTAAACCTTGCTATATCTGACTGCCTTATGGGAATATACATGATTATCATAGCAGGTGCTGATGTTTATTTTCGTGAAGTTTACATTTATCACGCCGAACAATGGAAAAACGGAGTAACATGTGGTTTTGCTGGTTTCCTTTCAGTTTTATCGAGTGAAGCGTCTGTGTATACTTTAACTGTTATCAGCGTGGATCGCTTTATTTGTATTATGTTTCCATTTAGCCAAAAGAAAATCACAACAAAATCAGTTCGGATAATTATTGCCATTGGATGGATTCTATCTATTTTACTTAGTTTGATTCCAGCCATGCCTTTCCTGAGTTACTTTGGAGAAGGATTCTACGGTCGTTCAAGTGTATGTCTTGCATTACCTTTGACACCAGAAAGAACTCCAGGTTGGGAATACTCTGTAGCTGTGTTCTTAGCTCTCAACTTTCTTAGTTTCGTCATTATTTCAATATGTTATATTTGTATATATATTGTAGCAAAGCGTTCATCAGCTAAAGTACGCAATTCGAATCGAGGACTAGGGAAAGAAATCAAACTAGCAACAAAAACCATGTTGATCGTGGCGACTGATATGTTTTGCTGGCTGCCTATTGTACTTATGGGCATTCTTTCATTAACTGGCGCAGCGGTGATACCACCCACAGTTTATGCATGGATTGCTGTTTTTGTATTGCCAATTAATTCATCCCTCAACCCATATTTATACACCATATCATCGCTGGACCTGAAAGACAAGATTTCAGAATTATCATATAGTGGCAACAAATCCTGTCCACATTGTAAGCATAGGAACAGCAGCAAAAGTGAGAACTACTCCATGGACACATATAAAGCTGCAGTAGTTACTAACACTACGCAGACAAGTACACCCAGTAAGTATCTCATAATTTTCTTGTTTAACTATTTTATTCTTTACTTGCATTGAATAGATTCATCAGGTTTGTTTATCTTATCAAATATAAATTTTGGAATTTGTGCTTGTCAAAACCAAGTGACTTTTATTCACTACAATATTCCGTACTTCTGATAGTGTCTTATGATCCACTCTCCCGGAAAATGCCCTCCTCTTTGTTTAGAGTCTGGGTCCGTCTTATGTCCATGGCGGTAGTAATAACATCCAAAAAGTATATTTATGTAGCCAAAGGTTTCCAGTGATATAAAAATCTCAACTTTTTTTGAGAAAAGTAAGGGGATGATGCTGTGGATCACGAAATGCACTTTTAAATGAGTGATTATTACAGTCGGTTATTTTAAATATGCTTGCAAGTAAATTTCATCTTATGATGTCTATAGTGCAATATCACTGTTTTATATATCATTGTTGTGTATACAAATTTTATGCCTAGCTGGTCTAGTTCTTATTGTATTCCTAATTTTGTTAAATTGTGCTATCTGATATATACTTTTATAATGTATTTTAATATGTATTGTTTATTTTTTGATGTTTTAAGTTTGACCCCTGGGCCAAACTGAAAAACAGTGTTTACACTGAGTTTTGTTACCCAGGCAAAAGAAGTTTTAATAAATAAATAATAAATACATAAATTTGCAGTTTATGACATATTATCCTATTAGGGAGGGCAAATATAGATGAGTGTGCGTTGCCATCATTTGATAAATTTGGTTATAATTGTTAAAGATTAATTAAACAGACGCGTACTCCTTTAACATAACCTCAATGGAACCAAGTTTGAAAAATGGTAAAAAGACATTGAGGAAAGTATTTTTCAACTTTGGCGCCTGTTTTACGTTTTGAAACGTGTTTTGTTAGATTACTAAAAGATATTAGTAAAAACTAATGTCATATGAACCAGATTATAGTACATAATATTATTGGGGTCTAGACCAATATGGGGAGGGGGGATGAGACTACCATGGTTTGTTCATACCTTGAAGGAAATATATCAAGTATATAGTTTACTGCGGTTTATATTATGAGAAAAAAACATACTGAAGTGTCTTTAGATGACAAACTCTCTATTTTGATTGGGTAAAGTACCATTCAGGTATTTTTGCTTCCTTTCCTGAGATCCTTTCACGTCTTGTTTCTCTATGTAGTGTTATCATCAGACACTACGGATCTTTCATCACTGCCCTCACATGGACGCTTCATTTTGTCTCAATTGAAACCAGTCACGAACAACGTGTTACTAACCATGGCCGATGTAGAATGCATAGAAACGGATCTCAAACATACCCTCGCTAGACTGCATGAAACTGGTATTTACCATGGCAATATAACAGAGGAATTTATCATTATTGAAAAACAGGTAGACATTTATTTTGTGTTGGATTACAGATTTTTCATAGATTTTTCAACCGAGCACAGATTTTTGTCACCTAGTAATTGTTAAAATTGATTTTCCCTTACCAAGAACACACAAAAACTAATGTTGTTGAAATCAAGGCCGAGTTCATCACAAGGCCATGGGTTCGGACCAAAGCTCAAACGTTCCCTCGAAACCCTATGTGTAATTATAATTTTAAATGAAACACTTGAACAGGTGGATTAAATGTGGAAATGACAACCACGATCATGTTTCAAGTATTATCATGTTGTTACATTTCTTAAAAAGAATTATATTGTGTATGATGACAAATGACCTATTTACAATAGTTGAATTAAGATAATTGGCAATAAGATACAATTCGCGCGTTAAAGAAATGAAAGAGAAACTAATTATTAAGATATAATGAAATTATCCCTGAGCATTTATGAGCAACATGCAGTTGTCATTCATTAAATGCATGGAAGAATGTGTTTAGAACGGTAACACAAACAGAAGGATATATTGTTTTCAGTAGTATATATCAACAGGGTGACAGTATTATGTGATAAATATTTGGTTGCCTTAAAAATGAACACAGTATGAGTGAATCATCAAGTAGTTGTAAACAGTAAATGTTAAGAATCTTTCTGGAACCTATTTTTTGTCAGTGTGAATCCCCCAGACTTACTGACCTGCTGAATTGTTGTATGTACAACATATATGATATGTACATACCTACCTGGATCACGTAGATTGTGTTTATTATTTCACTTCACAGAAAGTATGTGATCAATGGCATGGCTTTCTCATTTTGCCTCACAAATCAGTTGATGACATCGAACCAGAAGACGGTGGCATAACAGAAAATCTGGACATGATGATATTAGAAGACATCCAACAACTACGCAGGGTATTGGACATGCTAATTGCCTTGACGGGTGATTGTGAAATTTTTATCAACAATCAAGCTGGTTTTAATGTTAATGATAACGGACCAACTAAATTATAAAATGAGAGGATTCTTATATTCAGCCCTACATTAGCCCTAATTTTGGTAAGGGTGTAAGCTTACTTCATTTACATCTTATTTCCTTTTATCTTTGGTCAATTATTTTTCATATGGTAAAAGAAGGTAACTTGTACAGACAATGATAGGACGAGCTTTCTTTTGCTCAGGTGCATGTAATACATGGACAGTGCCATACAGCTAACGGGACAGCTAAAGTGCCATACAGCTAACGGGACAGCTAATGGCAATTATTGTTATCTCTATGTATGGTACAACCTTTTAGGCATAGTGGAGGTACACAACCATTGACAATCTTATTCCTTGGGACCAGAGGACCAGGAGGATATTTTATAACTTGATTAACGTATTTCAAAATGTAATTCCCTTGTGTGACTTTTGACATCAATAACTCAATTTGTCAAGAGTGCCCTCATGGCTCCCAACAGAATGTAAAACTACATACCCTCCTCTATTACCTGAAGCAACGAAAACTGCATTAGTACGCAACTTCAAGGTCATACTGTGTCGTCAATGATCTTTAAATTAATTATTCGTAATGTAAATACTTTTACCATGGTCTTTCAATGTACAATGGCCTTTTCTGTTACTATCTCGGGTGGGTTATTAATGGGTTCGCAAGTTCTAGATTCCCACTAGTATACATTTTAAAATCAATCGAGTGACATGAAAGAAATTACCAAAGAGACTTGTAATCTAACTTGTGTTACACACCGGGCCAATTGACAATGTCGTTGTGTTTGGCCACAATAGCTATTATGTAAGAAAAGATTTTGAAAGTTGCACTTTGGTCCATTCAACCCTCAAATAACACAGTAGGCCTGACCTGTACTGTATCTGCACGCTTTGTGAACATTACACGTTTTTAATTTGTCAAAACCAATCGAAGAAACTTACTTTTTTTCTTGCTGACAGTTTTGTCAGTGAACCAATGACTTCTTTCAAAGCTGGTTATTGTTGAGATGATCCACAGCTGATGACTGCCGAGAAGTTATGTCACTTCCTGTGCCAATGTTAGAGTTGATTTTAATCTCCAACAGTGAACGTATATTTTAGAAGCTTGTAGATTTATTGGTAACTCCATCAAACTCATGATAAAAAAAAAAAAAAACCCACACAGACCTGGATTTGCCTAAATTCACAAAGTGTTTCAATTAAACAAGACAACAAATAAACACAGATCCCGACCGGCACACAACCCAACCTGAAAAATAGCAAGGGAATGTGATGCTGGGGAAACGATTGAGCATCAGTATTGATCTCCTGTACGTTTGTACTTACGTAATATTTGTTTGTGTGTATTGTATACTTCAACTGCTCACATTAGACCCAGTTTTTACCACCGTTTATTAGTGGGAGCGGGTATAGCCTAATGAATAGAGCATCCGTCTAGAGATCGGAAAGTAGTGGGTTCGAATCCCATGCCGGCACATTCCCTTGCTTTTTTTCAAGTTCTGATATGTGCCGGTCGGGACTCGTGTTATTTGCTGTCTTGTTTAATTGTAACACTTTGGGTTGTTAAGCTGTTCTTTCGTTTCTATTAGTTATATTCAGTTTCCTCTTGTAGCAATCGTTCCCCATTGTGTTTATTTGTTCTTGTGCTAGATGCGCAGCCCCATTACCTACTTTATCTTCCCAAGCGTAGAATTTGGAAGCAAAATATAATGTAATATATTTCGGCATTTCTCTCCTTTTAGAATCACTGGAGCTCAATTAGATGGGTATCGATGAGGTATTTATTAATATATAAGGAAATGGTATATTTGATAAAAAATAAATATCTGATCAGAACTGGATACCAGATATTTCATCTAATTCAAGGCTCATCGTTTATAGATAGATCAAATTATACTGCGCCCAGAAAGTATCCTTACACTTGGAAAATAAATACTAATTTTAAAACTAAACCGCATTATGACACCCCATTGAATTCAATGTGACCTCCAGAAGTAAAGTTACAAGACGAAGGTCCTTGATTAGACGAAGGTCCAGTTTTAAAAGTGACAAACTGCCCTATACACGTCTGATCGAAGCATGCGACAACAATGTAAAGCCATTATGGACAATAATTGGTGGCCACACAAGATAATTGATGGTATCAAAAGAACTTAAACAAAAGGAATTAAAGAAAACTGAAACAAAATAACTGAAAAATGAAATAAAAGTTGTGAAAAGTACAGAGAGAAAAACAACAACAACTTACTGCTGTCAAATAAGCGTGACTGAAGAAACTGTGTTGTCTCTTTATTGCGCATGTTGGAATCTTTTCGCCTTGTATAGGCCAGTTTGTCACTTTTAAAACTGGACCCTCGTCCAATCAAATGCTTGCAATGTTACTTTTGGGGGTCACATTGGATTCAATGGGGTGTCATAATATGCAGGATTAGATAGTGCGTCTATAAAAAAAATGTATCCAAATATGGTTTAGTTTTAAAATTATAATTTTTTTTCAAGCGTAAGAATACTCTCTGGGCGCAGTATATTTTGATTTGTATTGTTGAACTGTATGTAAGATTACTCCAAATGGATAAGGGCAATAGCCCGGTTGAGACGGGAACTGGTAGGAGAGAAGGGCTTAAAGATTATGTTAGGTTTGTGACAGTGGTGAGGTTGAAGATGAAATGATGCATTTTCTTTCTTTTTGCGACACTGGATATCGAAAATTAAAAACACCCTGATGTAAATATAATAATATTTGCACCATGCAATTAATGTAAGAAATAACATTTGGAAAAATTAATCGTCTTTAAACAGTTCTTTTTGTACTTTCTCTGTAGTTGTTTGTATTTTAATATAATTGTATGTGATTGGCCAAAGGCCTTAAATTACACTTTAAATAAAACTTTCCATTTGGAGAGACTAATATGAACGGAACTGAAAGCAAAGTATAATGTATTATATTACCTCTACTAACTCAGTATTCAAAATCGCGCACTGTGATTTGTTGAAACGCGTCACGTGAAATTACAATAAAGTGACCAGGGGTCCATTTTACTTAACTTTACGAAGCTTCCTAAGTCTCGAAATCGTTCGTAACTTCCGAACTAAACTTACTTACGAACGGTATCCTTCGTAAGTAATGTGAATTTACGACAAGGACCCTGAACTATATCTTACCGAATATTTTCGACCAGCTTCTAGCGCCGCCACAGGCAGCAACTTCAGGAAAGAAGAAGACGCAAGGTTACCAGTCTGATGAAGTGCTGCGTAAAAGCATGAAACTATAACAAGGTATGTCACCAAAAATGGATTTGATAGTATGAATTTCCATCATTATTTCCAACATTATTTGGGTGTAAAGGATAATACATTGCCCAAAGATGTTTTGCTTTAGTAGAACTAGATATGGTGATGCGTATACTGATGCATGGCAGTAAAGGAATATTGACCAGAGTCTTATGAAGAGTGTCATCACCGATGGAGACCACTCAGAGAGTCATACCTTATTGAGTTTTCGAGATATGAAGGTCTTATGAAGAATGTCACCCCGGTGGGGTGGGAAAATTGTTTCTTTACTTTTTCATTTGACACCACTTGGCATTTCGAGATATGAAAAGGACCCAAAATTATTCTGAATATTGACCCAGGTCTAATGGGGAGTGTTACCCCTTGGTGGGGGAAATTATTTTATTATTATTCTTTACTTTGTTCTCTTTCATCTTTCATTTGACACCACTCGGGGGTTATACCTTCTTAGTACATGTATTTTGAGATATGTCCATTTCAGACCAAAAGATCAGTCAGTCTGTAAGTACCATTTCATGTTTCAGCAAAAACGGGTAAACAAGACGACCTTAGATTTTCAAATTCTGTATAATTCAACGTTCTCGGGTAATGATAGTCCCGTACCTGGTAGGACATTCAAAGTTTTAGTTAATTTTAACCCTGTGCCTGGAAAGACGACCTTAGATTTTGAAATTTGGTGTATAATAATCCAGTTAATGTTAACCCAGTGCCTTTCAAGACGACCTTAGATTTTGAGATTCTATATCATTCCAAGTTTTTAGTTAATGTTATTAACATTGGATTGCCAAAACCAAACCCAGTACCTGGTGCGACGACCTTATTTTTTGAGATTCTGTGTAATTTCAAGTTTTTAGTTAATAATGACCCAGTACCTATCGAGGTAACCTTAGATTTTAAATTTTTTAAATTCTAAGTTTCCAGTTTTGGAGCCAGCTTTTGCATTGCAACAAACAAGTTGTGTGATGGTACGAAAGCTGTGTAATGGCGCCACCATGCACATAATTATGTAGAAGGTGGCATTGCTGTATATTAAACGCGCCATCAAAAATAAAAACATTACCACTATTATATACATTGCACCTTGAGGGGGCAAGCAAAACATCATAAAGCATCATCCACCTGACAGATTCAGATGCGTAAACGCCGAAAGCAAATAATAAAGGAATGATAAATCCAATAAGATGTAGCCTATACTTACTAAAAGTGGGTTTATATAAATACTACAAGAACTATCCGAACTTGTTGAATTTATAGTCTAAAGGAAAGTAAAGGGAAAAGTATTGCATTGAAGCAGTGAAATATAAAACAGGTATATTGCTTAATCCAGTGCAAAATTGAAATCCATACAACCTCTATGGAAGACATGGCCTTAATCTTCCACACACGGAGTGAGAACTTTAAATTGAATTATTTGAATGGGTGACTCGATTTTAAATTCACACTACCTGGGTAGGCGATTGAGGTCATGTCTTCCATAGGGTGTATGGCTTTCAACTGGAATAGCTCGATGTGGTATAACAAGTAAATGAAAGTGCAGCGTAATAATGTTGGGCTTCTGCTGAACGCTAACATGGTGTACGCAGATTCCTCGGTCTCAATGAATGTATAAATGAAAAAATGATTGAATGAATGGATGAGGTTTTGTAGATGCTACCATTCACTCGGAAGAAGTGTCATCAAAACCACTTGCCTCAGTCGAAAGTAAAACCACAGTATCTTTTATCTTATTTGTACTTGTAGATACTACCATTTAGTACTTGGAAGAAGCATGATCAAAGCTACCTGTCTCAGTCGCAAGTAAAACCACAGTATCTTTTATGTTATTTGTACTTGTAGATGCTACCATTTACTTGGAAGAAGTGTGATCAAAACCACCTGCCTCAGTCGCAAGTAAAACCACAGTATCTTTTATGTTATTTGTACTTGTAGATGCTACCATTTACTTGGAAGAAGTGTGATCAAAACCACCTGCCTCAGTCGCAAGTAAACCACAGTATCTATTATGTTATTTGTACTTGTAGATGCTACCATTTACTTTGGAGAAGTGTGATCAAAACCACCTGCCTCAGTCGCAAGTAAAACCACAGTATCTATTATGTTATTTGTACTTGTAGATGCTACCATTTACTTGGAAGAAGTGTGATCAAAACCACCTACCTCAGTCGCAAGTAAAACCACAGTATCTATTGTGTTATTTGTACTTGTAGATGCTACCATTTACTTTGGAGAAGTGTGATCAAAACCACCTGCCTCAGTCGCAAGTAAACCACAGTATCTATTATGTTATTTGTACTTGTAGATACTACCATTTACTTTGGAGAAGTGTGATCAAAACCACCTGCCTCAGTCGCAAGTAAAACCACAGTATCTATATTATGTTATTTGTACTTGTAGATGCTACCATTTACTTGGAGAAGTGTGATCAAAACCACCTGCCTCAGTCGCAAGTAAAACCACAGTATCTATTATACTTGTAGATGCTACCATTTACTTTGGAGAAGTGTGATCAAAACCACCTGCCTCAGTCGCAAGTAAACCACAGTATCTATTATGTTATTTGTACTTGTAGATGCTACCATTTACTTTGGAGAAGTGTGATCAAAACCACCTGCCTCAGTCGCAAGTAAAACCACAGTATCTATTATGTTATTTGTACTTGTAGATGCTACCATTTACTTGGAAAAAGTGTGATCAAAACCACCTGCCTCAGTCGCAAGTAAAACCACAGTATCTATTATACTTGTAGATGCTACCATTTACTTTGGAGAAGTGTGATCAAAACCACCTGCCTCAGTCGCAAGTAAACCACAGTATCTATTACGTTATTTGTACTTGTAGATGCTACCATTTACTTTGGAGAAGTGTAATCAAAACCACCTGCCTCAGTCGCAAGTAGTAGTAAGGTATTATCTGTTATGCATTTTGATTCGGGAGGGTATTTGCGGCAAACCATTAACATTTACAAGATTCGTTTGTCGTTGTAGGTTCAATGTTCTGTTACACTACTTTCATAGTCGTACCATGTTAACAATGTCACTGATGTCTACCCTCGAATGCGGCTTTCACTTTAGATATTTTTGATTATGTACGTTTTAATGAAAAAGTTTGTCAATTTTCAGAATTTATGGTGTGAGATATTGTCGAACAGAACCGTACCACGTTTTCTGCTATGGAAACTTCTATCTCACAGGAACTTCGCGGTCGATAAAAATGCTTTTTTCAAGTCAGTCCTAGTTTTAATATTAAGTTAATAATAGATTTTGCTCCGATTTACCCGATATATCCTATACGTTGTATTCGGGAGTTGGTGCATTCTTCAGTGAGACTCTTTTTTTAAACTTCATCGACTATTTTCTCTCTGTTCATTTTAACGTGAAATGACGATTTTCGAATTTTTTAATTTCTCGGTCCAATTCCGATTTTCTGCATCATTTCGTGCAGATTTGCGTTTGTGAATTTAAAAAGTTCATTTCCAAAAAGGAGGCCGATATCAGACAAAATCGGTCCCTAGAATTAAATCTCAAGATTAAAGGATGTCTCCGGCAATCACAATATTATGCCTTACGTGTTAGATAATTAATTATCGAGCACAAATCGCGTAGTTTTATTTTAAACAAACTCATATTGACCGTAAAAACGAATTAATACAGCCGTCTCTCAACACGCGTTATTCAAAAATCCCGGGCGCCGAAATTGTTCAGTGCAATGACGTCCAAGTAATACAATGAAGGCTGACAACAATTGAGCATAAATAACCATGACGTCATTGCACTAGACAATTTCGGCGGCGGGAATTTTGAATATTGCGTGTTGAGAGCCGGCTGTTTTTATTCGTTTTTATGGTCAGTAAGGGTTTGTTTTAAATAAAACCATGTGATTCGTACTTAATAATTATGTTTCTAACATATAAGGCATAATGTTGTAATTGCCGGAGATATCCTTTAAGAAGCCGATTTTTGAATAAGTATATTTTGTTTATGTTGTCACAGTGTTTTTATTCGTCCCCCAATTTCCCAGCTCTTTGTTTTTCTAAAAATGTTTACATTTGTTTAAATTATCGTTCGTGGATTTCTGAGAGTACACAGCTGCCATGATTAATTTGTGATCACCATCGATGCATCGTACCTGTCAGTATAGGGGGATTTACTGTTCTCAAATTCGTCTATCATAATTATAACATGTTAAAATACATCCCTTGCATGCCTTGAATAATTGGTAATAAAAAATCAAGTGATTGGAAACCAATAAAGAATTGGATTCGTGAGGACATGATGTTTCCTCATAATGTAATATAATGTTTGTAGAACATGAGCTGATGTTCTAATAAAAGATGGTCGCCAGGAGCAAGATCGCTTTATGAGCGGGTGTTTGGATATGTCGAATATATCGGTTTTTCATGACTGTATGTACAAACTAAATGTTTGTCATTTTAAACCATGTTTGTGTAAGAGTAAGGAAACACAAAATAAATATTGTAAGCAATAGCTTATGCATGGTTGCAGAAAGGTCTAGCCCGGGGTCTAGCAAATATGTATCTAGAAAATATTCCAAATTAGAATATCTGTATGATGTTTGTTGGTGTTTATCAATGTCTGGGAACCGCTGAATACAAATTCGTTTCCTACTTTTCTTCAAGCATATAAGTTCAATTATGAGATACTACTTGATAGTCAGTCTTGCGGGTGTTTTACTGTTGCGACAGGCGCAAATGCTGCGCTGTTCTTAAAATGTTATTTGAAAGTTGACCAAAATTGGCAGAACATGTTGTACAATAGCAGTTAGATAACATTGTTTTAATCTTTTTTGATAAAAGATATTTTGAAATGTGTTCGTAATCTTTCCTAGATTCGACAATTTATATAATTTAAACGTTATATTACATTTTGGGAAATTTTTGAACTTGTTGTCTGGGTAATTACTATTATTTCTTTTGTTGAACAGTTTAACACATTACAATACATTACAGTAAACATTTAGGCACCATTTCCGCAGGGTGCAGAGCGCTTACAAAATATAGCTTGTTAAAAACGTTTAAAATAAAAAGTGTCTTATATATAGGAACAGGGAAGACCCCTTCAGGAGCCTTTATTATTTCTGATAATTATTGTTGTCTTCTGGCCATCATCTATACAGCACGTGCAGAAACATGCCTTTACGCTTTGGCGCCAATAACCACTCTATGTCTGCAATTGTCTCTTTGTTCTGGCCTCATATTTAATGATATCACATGTAACAAATACATCTGACGCCTCGGTCTCCATGTAAGTACTTCCTTACGTGTCCCACATTCAAACTCTTGTTTGGCTCTGTATTTTGATACTATTCAAAATGATACTGGTTGGAGGGATACAATTAATTACCTATCTTTGTGTTCATCATGTTAAAGCTGAAGCTCCAAATACAGTATTGCATCTGATCTATTTGTGTGTATGATGAATTCAAACCGTGGTACAATTTTGAGGGCAAAATAATCAAAGTGATTTAAAGAAAAAAATACGAAGAGATTTGAAGAGAAGCTTAAATAACAAAACTGATGATGTGGCTCCAGTGTCTGGTTATCTCATCAATTCATTACTAGTGAGATCGTTTGGAAATTACGCTTGTCATCATAAATCTGTTAATCAAATTGACCTATGAGTAGAAATGAGACGTGACTAATTTGATGGTATAACAATTAACAGATTCAGATTTAGTTAGTTATGCTTATTTTGTATAATATTCGTTATGAATTCGCCAGAGTGACGAATCGAGCCGAGAATTTTGAGGAATTGAGTTATATCCCAGCAAACACAAAACGTTTTCGACATCATTCGCAAAAGGTTATAAAAGGTTGTCAGAAAACGTTTAAATGTCGGGTAATATAAAGGGTATATTAAGAGTATAAAACGTTTTCATAACCTTTAAAAACATTTTTTGATAATAACATTCCAAAAACATTCTCGAAAACTTGATACAAAACATTCTAAACAGAATGCTATTTTGGGGTTGAAAAAATATTTTGCGAAAAATGTTTGCCCAAAATATTTTCAATAACGTTTTAAAAACATTTTCATGACCTTAGAAAAAAACATTTTAAAAACATTTCTGTGTTTGCTGGGTTCAAACATTTTAACATAATGTTATTTAAGTATTGGTACAATATTTGGCAAAAATGTTTGTAAAAATAGTTTACAATAACATTTTTTGAAAACATTTAAAAATATTGTTGTAGTGTGTTTTCATACAAAATGTTTTAAAACGTTATCATGACCTTTATATAACCCGACATTTTAATGTTATTAAAACGTTTTTACCTAAACCAAAAGCCAAAATATAACTTATTTAAAACGTTTTTAAAACGTTTTTTGTGTTTGCTGGGATGCTAATAATTATGTTTCAGGTGATCTTTTATTCTAAAAATTAAGAGTAAATCTTACTCCCCGATATTGAAATTATGATTTGGACGAAAAGCGCGATTAATGAATTTGACGAAGAGGTTGATCTATTGTATAGTACAGCCGTATTTTCTAGCTACAGGGTGATAGTCCGACACGCTAGTCCGAATTTAAAATGTACTGCACCAGTCCGACACGCCGCTAGTCCGAATCTAAAATACACTCTGGCAGTCCGACACGCCGCTAATCCGAAAATGAAAACCACTGCGCTAGTCCAAAACTAAAAAACATTGCGCTAGTCCGAATTTGAAAAACATTGCGCTAGTCCAAAACTAAAAAACATTGCGCTAGTCCGAATTTGAAAACACTGCGCTAGTCCGAACTAGCGCACTGTTTTTCAGATTCAGACTAGCGCTGTGGTTTTCAGTTTCGGACTAGCGCTATGGTTTTCAGTTTCGGACTAGCGCAGTGTCGGACTGAAGAAGTGTTTTCCAGATTCGGACCAGCGCAGTGTATTTCGGATTCAGCCTAGCGGCGTGTCGGACTGTTGCAGTGGTTTTCATTTTCGGACTAGCGCAGTGTTTTTCATTTTCGGACTGACGCACCCCTAAGTATAGGGAATTTGTGTAGTCGGACTAGGGGCGTGTCGGACTAAAAGCGTGTCGGACTAGAGGCGTGTCGGACTAGCGGCTTGTCGGACTGAGCGGTGCACCCCAAATAGAATAGATACAAACATTCCCCACACGATATCGCTATAGCGTAATAATATGAGTGTGCCCTCGCGAAATTGGGAAATCCCAGAAAACCGGTGTTTTTTAGTCTATAGCCTTAGGATAACCAGTAATTTCTACAAGCAAATCAAGGATTGAGTGCTATGGTTTACACGGCGTAGTTGAATGCGACACTCTGCTGTGTTCATAACGATATGTAAGTAACATTTTGCCTGAATAAAAAGCTTTTACACTATTCGAACATTTTAAATACTAAACTACCATGACAGTCGCATAGTTACATCATGAGTGGTATTTGACGTCGGAGTGCATGATTAATTATATATGTTGGCTGCTTATTGTGAGATACAACAATGTAAAACATACACCTGCCAAACATGATTATCAGTGGCGTAAGCGAGATCAGCAAACCATTATTTAATCCAGGACAACCTATAATGAACTGACAGTAATAGATATATACATGATATACGTGCCAATTTGCTCAAGCTATCGCCTTTTCCTCGGACATTGTGCATTTGCCAACAGGCTGCCAATCCTGTCTGGAGCCCCAAGTTACGAAAGCTTGGTTACGGCAGTTACGACAGTTTTGTAAGTATGTCAAATTACTCAAATATCTTCATACTAATTGCTTCTGTATATAGGTTTAATTAGTTGATGGATGGTCAATTAATTGTATTCCATTTTCGGTCGTAAACTTACGACAGTCATATCTCCTACGCAATGGGCATATCAGGCGATGCATGACATACGACTGGCGCAGGAAACGTCTATCTTTTCGCTGTAGAAGTAGTGATGTAATAGGATTAATTAGCACAGCAATGGGTTTACATTGTTTTAATGAGTGCTCCGCACAATAAGCAGGCTGCATGTGTGCAATGATAGGTTGACTACGATACCGCTCTTTTCAAAGACACTAATCTTACAGGTGCGAGTAATCAGCATGATGTGAAAATTCTAGAGAATTATGATCCAGGTCTTTTATCCCTGTTGTTTGATCATCTATGTTCAATACAGAAGAAGAGCGTAACGTCTAGTGCAGGGCAACCTACTAAAATATTATAAATCCATCGCTATGGTAACTTATCATGTTACATCACTACTTCTATGGCGAATTCGGAAGGGTGAGTGAAAAAAAGTCACGCAAAGTCACGCAAGGTCAGTCCTTCTCGATATTTGCGTAATTTGTTTCCTACATGATATTATTCACGTGTTAGATACATACATTTGGTAATATTTGAAAATTATAAGTAGATTATTGTTTTCAAAACCTTGATCACTCTGTTTTGGTGTTTCTAGATGTTGGACGAAACAGCAACACTATTTTGTTCTTGACGACGTTTCCCAGCTTCATTGTTGCCGTTTATTAATGAGGTGATTTTAGATCTTGTCTAGTTTGTAAGCCCCCCCCCCCCATCTTTTTTCGTGTAGTTATCTTATCAAGATTCCCTCCTTCAGCCAGCTTGTCGTTTTGTCAGCTTCTTGGTCTATGATCTGAGCCTCCGCACTCTTAACACTTTCTTTGAGCCCATGTAAAGCTTTTGGCACTTTGTTCTCAGTTTCTGATTTATATTTTACAAGCCTGGTTCCGAATAAGCGACCCGTTTCACCAATATATATGTCGGGACAGCACTGGATCTCATAAATTGCCTCGGAGTTAATTTTTTTGAAACAATGACGTAAACATGCATCAACTCTTCCACAGAAAATACATTCCTACACAGCTATGCCATCACATGCATGATCGTGCATTGGGTGTGTGACTGACTTCATTTGGCTTATCCTATAGTATATTAGTACTCGAGAATCCTTGGTTGTACAGGCTGGGTGTGGAGGAAAACATAACTGGAGTCGGATGATTATGATGACAAAAGTTCAGTACAAACCTGGTAGAGCTTGACTGGAGTCGTAGCGAATAATAGTTTAAAGTTAGAAGACAAGGTTGCTACGTCGGCACGCATAGTAGGTGATGAAAATGGTTTTCCAAGTAAAGTGTTGGATGCGTGCCGTTAGACCAATAGGCCTATAAAATAAACACAGTGTCAGACAAAAGTCTTTGAACATGGCAAAAGTTCGAAGTCAGCAAAAACATCTAAATCCAGCGATGCTGAGGTCTTCATCAGTGCTCGGGCCCCAGTACTATAAAATAGAAATACTCGGAGACTCGTTTCTGATTAGAAAACATTAGAACAAACGTGTATTTCTAACCCGAGCAGACGAGCCACTTCTGCGGTTGATGATGTTGTTTACTGCAGAGCTGCCAGATGGTAGAGGCATTCCAATTAGTGGGCGTACGGCGCTAAAGTCGCGCATTGTTTAACACACGACAGGCACAGATGGAAGACGCAACTGGTGACTCAAACACTGACGCACAGTCCATGATGTTGTACAGGCTGGGTGCGGAGGATAAACACATGGATGTTTACTCATGTTTGTTATGTTCCCGGGTTATGTTAGTGGTGAAAAATCGGCATATGTGGCAGTATTGCTTAAATAAGCCCCAGGTAAATTAAACAACATCTAATATCAGGAATATCAATAATTATTTTCCACCATGCCTGTTATTGTTTACTACAAAACCTAATATAATATAATCATTACTGATATTGTCTTTATACTAGTTACTATGGTAACATGTGACAAGTATTTATGTGGGGGGGGTGATTTTGGCGACATAAGCGACTTAATTCGACCGAGTCCATTGATTAATACGGATATCCTGAGGACCGAAAAACACGAGTCCGTTACATCCTAGCGAATCCATTCTGGTGCAATATAAAACAGGTATCTTGCTTAATCCAGTGCAAAAATGGGTTATTTCAGTAGAAATCCATAGAACACCTATGGAAGACATGGCCTTAATCTTTCACATAGGGAGTGAGAATTTCAAATTGGATAATCTGAATGGGTGACTTCCATAGTGTGTATGGATTTCAATTGGAACAGCCCATTGTGGTATTAGAAGTAAATGAAAGTACAACGTAAAAATGTCGGGTTTCTGCTGAACGTCAACATGGTGTACACAGGTTCGTCGGTATCCCGGATTCAGTATTTTCATGCGATGAAACATGAAGTGAATAAATAATTTGAATGAATTTATAAATGAAAGAATAATTGCATGAATGGATGAGGTATTGTATTACTTGTAGATACTAACATTTACTTGGAAGAAGTGTGATCAAAACCACCTGCCTCAGTCGCAAGTAAAACCACAGTATCTATTATGTTATCTGTACTTGTAGATGCTACCATTTACTTTGGAGAAGTGTGATCAAAATCACCTGCCTCAGTCGCAAGTAAAACCACAGTATCTATTATATTATTTGTACTTGTAGATGCTACCATTTACTTTGGAGAAGTGTGATCAAAACCACCTGCCTCAGTCGCAAGTAAAACCACAGTATCTATTATGTTATCTGTACTTGTAGATGCTACCATTTACTTTGGAGAAGTGTGATCAAAATCACCTGCCTCAGTCGCAAGTAAAACCACAGTATCTATTATATTATTTGTACTTGTAGATGCTACCATTTACTTTGGAGAAGTGTGATCAAAACCACCTGCCTCAGTCGCAAGTAAAACCACAGTATCTATTATGTTATTTGTACTTGTAGATGCTACCATTTACTTTGGAGAAGTGTGATCAAAACCACCTGCCTCAGTCGCAAGTAAAACCACAGTATCTATATATTATGTTATCTGTACTTGTAGATGCTACCATTTACTATGGAGAATCGTGATCAAAACCACCTGCCTCAGTCGTAAGTAATAAGGTGTTATCTGTTATCATTAATAACGAATACTGCATTTTGACTCTAGAAGGCACTTTTGGCAAACCATTTACAAGATTCATTAAGTCTTTGTAGGTTAAAGGTTCTGTTACAGCGGTCTAATGTAGTCGTACTATGTTAACACTGTCACTGATGTCTAGAATGCGTCTTTCACTTTTTATATTTTTGATTATGTACGTCTAATGAAAATCCCAGGGCTGTCAACTTTACGTAATTACTTGGCGTGAGATATTGCCGAACAGAGATGTACCACGTTTTTCGCTATGGAAACTCCTATCTCACAGGAACTTCGCGGTCGATAAAATGTGCTTTTTCTCAAGTCAGCCTTAGTTTTAATATCAAGTTAAGAATGGATTTTGATCCGATTATTGTCCTATACGTTGTATGCGGGAGTTAGTGCATTCTTCAGTGAGCCTCGATCAAAGTGCAAAATGTGACTCTTTTTTAAACTTCATCGACGATTTTCTCTCTGTTCATTGTAACGTGAAATGACAATTTTTGAACACAACTACATTATAAAATATAACAACTAGAGTTATTACTAAACGTAAAGCGCACTCTACCCAGCAAACACAAAAACGTTTTAAAATCGTTTTAAATAAGTTCTATTTTGGCTTTTGGTTTAGGTAAAAACGTTTTAATAACATTAACATGTCGGGTTATATTAAGGTCATGATAACGTTTTAAAACGTTTTGTATGAAAACACACTACAACAATATTTTTAAATGTTTTAAAAAAATGTTATTGTAAACTATTTTTGCAAACATTTTTGCCAAATATTGTGCCAATACTTAAATAACATTATGTTAATATATTTGAACCCAGCAAACACAAAAATGTTCTTAAAATGTTTTTTTCAAAACATTTTAATAACATTTAAATGTCGGGTTATATAAATGTCATGAAAACGTTTTTAAAACGTTATTGAAAATATTTTGGGCCAACATTTTTCGCAAAATATTTGTTCAACCCCCAAATAACATTCTGTTTAGAATGTTTTGTATCACGTTTTCAAGAATGTTTTTGGAATGTTATTAAAACGTTTTTATACCCTTTATATAACCCGACATTTAAACGTTTTCTGTAAAACATTTTTGTTTGCTGAGCAGTACATTATCAAAAATGGTTTTTAAGGTTATGAAAACATTTATACTCTTAATATACCTTTTATATAACCCGACATTTAAACGTTTTCTGACAACCTTTTATAACCTTTTGCGAATGATGTCGAAAACGTTTTGTGTTTGCTGGGTAGATACTGTTTTTTAATTTTTTCATTTCTCGGTCCAATTCCGATTTTCTGCATCATTTCGTGCAGATTTGCGTTTGTGAATTAAAAAAAGTTCATGCTGTTGTCAATATTTCCAAAAAGGAGGCCGATATCTAACAACAACGTTCCCTAGAATTAAGTCTCAAGATTAAGGAGGCTTATGTTGTCACAGTGTTTTTATTAGCACCCCCCATTTTTTTCACCAAATCTGTGCTTATATTTAGATTTCTCGGCTCTTTGCTTTTCTAAAAATGTTTACTTTTGTATAAATTATCGTTCGTGGATTTCTGAGAGTACACAGCTCTCATATTTGCTTTGCGATCACCATCGATGCATCGTACCTGTCATTACAGATGGAAATTCGTCTATCATAATTATAACATGTGCTCTAAAATACATCCCTTGTATGCCTTGAATAATTGGTAATAAAATGCAAGCCATTGGAAACCAATAAAGAATTGGATTCGTGAGGACATGATGTTTCCTCATAATGTAATGCACTAAAATAATGTTTGTAGGACATGAGCCAATATTCTAATAAAAAATGGTCGCCAAGAGCAAAATCTCTTTATGAGCGGGTGTTTGGATATGTCGAATATATCGGTTTTTCATGACTGTATGTACAAACTAAATGTTTGTAATTTTTAACCATGTTTGTGTAAGAGTAAGGAAACACAAAATAAATATTGTAAGCTATAGCTTATGCATGGTTGCAGAAAGGTCTAGCCCGGGGTCTAGCAAATATGTATCTAGAAAATATTCCAAATTAGAATATCTGTATGATGTTTGTTGGTGTTTATCAATGTCTGGGAAACGGTGAATGCAAATTCATTTCCTACTTTTCTTCAAGCATATAAGTTCAATTATGAGATACTACTTGATAGTCAGTCTTGCGGGTGTTTTACTGTTGCGACAGGCGCAAATGCTGCGTTGTTCATAAAATGTTATTTGAAAGTTGACAAAACATTGGCAGAACATGTTGTACAATAGCAGTTAGATAACATTGTTTTAATATTTTTTGATAAAAGATATTTTGAAATGTGTTCGTAATCTTTCCTAGACTCGACAATTTATATAATTTAAACGTTATATTACTTTTTGGGAAATTTTTGAACTTGTTGTCTGGGTAATTACTATTATTTCTTTTGTTGAATAGTTTAACACAGAAGAGCATATTACAATACATTACAGTAAACATTTAGGCACCATTTCCGCAGGGTGCAGAGCGCTTACAAAATATAGCTTGTTAAAAACGTTTAAAATAAAAAGTGTCTTATATATAGGAACAGGGAAGACCCCTTCAGGAGCCTTTATTATTTCTGATAATTATTGTTGTCTTCTGGCCATCATCTATACAGCACGTGCAGAAACATGCCTTTACGCTTTGGCGCCAATAACTACTCTTATGTCTGCAATTGTCTCTTTGTTCTGGGCCTCATATTTAATGATATCATATGTAGCAAATACATCTGACGCCTCGGTCTCCATGTAAGTACTTCCTTACGTGTCCTACATTCAAACTCTTGTTTGGCTCTGTATTTTGATACTATTCAAAATGATACTGGTTGGAGGGATATAATTAATTATCATACCACTAAGGTAAACATCAAAGAACACCGCTAACCTGATATATTTTCGTATCTAGTCAGTGAGTGCGTATTTAACGCTTTATATCTAGTCAGTGAGAGCGTATTTTGCAAGTCTTTTGCAAGGCCGATACGCGTGTACGGCGAGGTACGCGTATAATGGCGAATCGCGTAAACCGGGAGCGTAAAATGCACGCAACCTGTAATACGCGGAACAGTCATCTATTTTTGTAATATTTGTCCTATTTAGCAGGAATTAAAATGTTTAAAAACGAAATGATTTCAATATTTAGAATGACTTAGTGGTATGATAAATTCGTTATTAGGTTCAGCCTCGGTATGGTACGGGAATTATCGTGCGCTCAGTGTCATATTGGGTTCAGCCATCGGCTTCACCCAGTATGACACTTCTCGCACGATAATTTCCCGTACCATACCTCCGCTTCACCTAATAACTAATATTACCTATCTTTGTGTTCATCATGAGCTCCAAACACAGTCGGGAATACAGTATTGCATCTGAATTTTTGTGTGTGTATGATGAATTCAAACCGTGGTACAATTTTGAGGGCAAAATAATCAAAGTGATTTAAAAAGAAAAAAATACGAAGAGGTTTGAAGAGGAGAAGCTTAAATAACAAAACTGATGATGTGGCTCCAGTGTCTGGTTATCTCATCAATTCATTACTAGTGAGATCGTTTGGAAATTACGCTTGTCATCATAAATCTGTTAATCAAATTGACCTATGGGTAGAAATGAGACGTAACTAATTTGATGGTATAACAATTAACAGATTCAGATTTAGTTAGTTATGCTTATTTTGTATAATATTCGTTATGAATTCGCCAGAGTGACGAATCGAGCCGAGAATTTTCAGGAATTGAGTTATATGCTAATGATTATGTTTCAGGTGTTCTTTTATTCTAAAAATTAATAGTAAATCTTACTCCCCGATATTGAACGAATAGCGCGATTAATGAATTTGACAAAGAGGTTGATCTATTGTATAGTACAGCCGTATTTTCTAGCTTACAGGGCGATAGTCCGACACGCTAGTCCGAATTTAAAATGTACTGCACCAGTCCGACACGCCGCTAGTCCGAATCTAAAATACACTCTGCCAGTCCGACACGCCGCTAATCCGAAAATGAAAACCACTGCGCTAGTCCAAAACTGAAAACCACCGCGCTAGTCCGAATCTGGAAAACACTCCTTCAGTCCGACACTGCGCTAGTCCGAATCTAAAAAAACTGCGCTAGTCCGAAACAAAAAACGATTACGTTAGTCCGAATTTGAAAAACACTGCGCAAGTCCGAATCAGAATTTAGGAAACACTGCGCTAGTCCGATATTCGGACTAGCGCAGTGTTCCTTTCAGATTCGGACTAGCGCTGCAGTTCTAAGTTTCGGACTAGCGCTATGGTTTTCAGTTTCGGACTGGCGCATTGTCGGACTGAAGAAACGTTTTCCAGATTCGGACTAGCGCAATGTATTTCGGATTCGGCCTAGCGGCGTGTCGGACTGAAAAAGTGTTTTCAGATTCGGACTAGCGGCGTGTCGGACTGTTGCAGTGGCTTTCATTTTCGGACTAGCGCATGCTTTTTTTCGGACAAGCGCAGAGTTTTTAATTTTCGGACTGACGCACCCTTAAGTATAGGGAATTTGTGTAGTCGGACTAGGGGCGTGTCGGACTAGAAGCGTGTCGGACTAGTGGCGTGTCGGACTGAGCGGTGCACCCCAAATAGAATAGATACAGACATTTCCCCACACGATATCGTTATAGCGTAATAATATGAGTGTGCCCTCGCGAAATTGGGAAATCCCAGAAAACCGGTGTTTTTTAGTCTATATCCTTAGGATAACCAGTAATTTCTACAAGCAAATCATGGATTGAGTGCTATGGTTTACACGGCGTAGTTGAATGCGACACTCTGCTGTGTTCATAACGATATGTAAGTAACATTTTGCCTGAATAAAAAGCTTTTACACTATTCGAACATTTTAAATACTAAACTACCATGACAGTCGCATAGTTACATGATGAGTGATATTTGACGTCGGAGTGCATGATTAATTATATAATGTTGGCTGCTTATTGTGAGATCCAACAATGTAAAACATACACCTGCCAATAATGATTATCAGTGGCGTAAGCGAGTTCAGCAAAGCATTATTTAATCCAGGAAAACCTATAATGAACTGACAGTAATAGATATATACATGATATACGTGCCAATTTGCTCAAGCTATCGCCTTTTCCTCGAACATTGTGCATTTGCCAACAGGCTGCCAATCCTGTCTGTAGCCCCAAGTTACGAAAGCTTGGTTACGATAGTTTTGTAAGTATGTCAAATTACTCAAATATCTTCATACTAATTGCTTCTGTATATAGGTTTAATTAGTTGATGGATGGTCAATTAATTGTATTCCATTTTCGGTCGTAAACTTACGACAGTCATATCTCCTACGCAATGGGCATATCAGGCGATGCATGGCATACGACTGGCGCAGGAAACGTCTATCTATTTGCTGTAGAAGTAGTGATGTAATAGGATTAATTAGCACAGCAATGGGTTTACATTGTTTTAATGAGTGCTCCGCACAATAAACAGTCTGCAGCACTGTGTATGTGTGCAATTATAGATTGACTACGATACCGCTCTTTTCAAAGACACTAATCTTACAGGTGCGAGTAATCAGCATGATGTGAAAATTCTAGAGAATTATGATCCAGGTCTTTTATCCCTGTTGTTTGATCATCTATGTGCTATACAGAAGAAGAGCGTAACGTCTAGTGCAGGGCAACCTACTAAAATATTATAAATCCATCGCTATGGTAACTTATACTTCACATCACTACTTCTATGGCGAATGCGGAAGGGTGAGTGAAAAAAAGTCACGCAAAGTCACGCAAGGTCAGTCCTTCTCGACAGTTGCGTAATTTGTTTCCTACATGATATTATTCACGTGTTAGATACATACATTTGGTAATATTTGAAAATTATAAGTAGATTATTGTTTTCAAAACCTTGATCACTCTGTTTTGGTGTTTCTAGATGTTGGACGAAACAGCAACACTATTTTGTTCTTGACGACGTTTCCTAGCTTCATTGTTGCCGTTTATTAATGAGGTGATTTTAGATCTTGTCTAGTTTGTAAGCCCCCCCCCATCTTTTTTCGTGGAGACATCTTATCAAGATTCCCTCCTTCAGCCAGCTTGTCGTTTTGTCAGCTTCTTGGTCTATGATCTGAGCCTCCGCACTCTTAACACTTTCTTTGAGCCCATGTAAAGCTTTTGGCACTTTGTTCTCAGTTTCTGATTTATATTTTACAAGCCTGGTTCCGAATAAGCGACCCGTTTCACCAATATATATTTCGGGACAGCACTGGATCTCATAAATTGCCTCGGAGTTAATTTTTTTGAAACAATGACGTAAACATGCATCAACTCTTCCACAGAAAATACACTCCTACACAGCTATGCCATCACATGCATGATCGTGCATTGGGTGTGTGACTGACTTCATTTGGCTTATCCTATAGTATATTAGTACTCGAGAATCCTTGGTTGTACAGGCTGGGTGCGGAGGAAAAACATAACTGGAGTCGGATGATTATGATGACAAAAGTTCAGTACAAACCTGGTAGAGCTTGACTGGAGTCGTAGCGAATAATAGTTTAAAGTTAGAAGACAAGGTTGCTACGTCGGCACGCATAGTAGGTGATGAAAGTGGTTTTCCAAGTAAAGTGTTGGATGCGTGCCGTTAGACCAATAGGCCTATAAAATAAACGCCGTGTCAGACAAAAGTCTTTGAACATGGCAAAAGTTCGAAGTCAGCAAAGACATCTAAATCCAGCGATGCTGAGGTCTTCATCAGTGCTCGGGCCCCAGTACTATAAAATAGAAATACTCGGAGACTCGTTTCTGATTAGAAAACATTAGCACAAACGTGTATTTCTAACCCGAGCAGACGAGCCACTTCTGCGGTTGATGATGTTGTTTACTGCAGAGCTGCTAGATGGTAGAGGCATTCCAAGTAGTGGGCGTACGGCGCTAAAGTCGCGCATGGTTTAACACACGACAGGCACAGATGGAAGACGCAACTGGTGACGCAAACACTGACGCACAGTCCATGATGTTGTACAGGCTGGGTGCGGAGGATAAACACATGGATGTTTACTCATGTTTGTTGTGTTAGTGGTGAAAAATCGGCAGATGTGGCAGTATTGCTTGAATAAGCCCCAGGTAAATTAAACAACATCTAATATCAGGAATATCAATAATTATTATCCACCATGCCTGTTATTGTTTACTACAAAACCTAATATAATATAATCATTACTGATATTGTCTTTATACTAGTTACTATGGTAACATGTGACAAGTATTTATGTTGGGGGGGGGGGTGATTTTGGCGACATATAAGCGACTTAATTCGACCGAGTCCATTGATTAATACGGATATCCTGAGGACCGAAAAACAAGAGTCCGTTACTTCCTAGCGAATCCATTCTGGTGCAATATAAAACAGGTATCTTGCTTAATCCAGTGCAAAAATGGGTTATTTCAGTAGAAATCCATACAACACCTATGGAAGACATGGCCTTAATCTTTCACACAGGGAGTGAGAATTTCAAATTGGATAATCTGAATGGGTGACTTCCATAGTGTGTATGGATTTCAATTGGAACAGCCCAATGTGGTATTAGAAGTAAATGAAAGTACAACGTAACAAGAAGAGTCTTTCAAAAAGACACAGTTCACGGATCATATATAGTAATTTGTTCTATAACTTTCCATTTTCATATAACCTAGGCCTACTCTGCACTGATCTTACAATAAATTAGTGATTTGAGGCATAATGACTACTACATCCTGACTCTGGCTATATAACTCTCCATCCAGCAAGAAACTCATTATCACTATCATAGGCTTATTGAAATTCAATTAATATACCATGCAGATAATAACCTTGGCCAAATAATTATTTGGGATCCAATTATGATAAGCAAACATTACTGGGAAGATAACAGGAATTAAGTTTTGTCAGTTGGAAGGAATTGAGTAAATCGCCTGTATCAAAATAGCAGCGTATTTTTCATATATGCAGCAATATGCTCAGCCTTATCACAAAATAAACAATAGCATTGACCTTACCCACCAATCAGTAAAGCCTATTATAATCATGTGATGGCTCAATCCAATAGTAAACATGCTTAGAAAAAAGGCAAAAAAATAGTCCTGGCTGCCATTGTCTCAATACAAGATAAGATGTGCTAAAAAGTCCTTGTCAGTGGGGCCGGATTAGATAACGGGATAGAAACCTAGGTATGAGGCATTAGGAATTATTTCCTAGCCTCACAACCACATGGTTGATGGCTACAATAGTTATTCAAGACACAGTGTATGTAAGGGATAAACTGTGCATATGAGATATGGGTTCAAGTGGGAGAAATGTTCACTGCCGTGAACAAAAATGTCGGGTTTTTGCTGAACGTCAACATGGTGTACACAGGTTCGTCGGTATCCCAGATTTAGTATTTTCATGTGATGCAACATAAAGTGAATAAATAATTTGAATGAATTTATAAATGAAAGAATAATTGCATGAATGGATGAGGTATTGTATTACTTGTAGATACTATCATTTACTTGGAAGAAGTGTGATCAAAACCACCTGCCTCAGTCGCAAGTAAACCGCAGTATCTATTATGTTATCTGTACTTGTAGATGCTACCATTTACTTTAGAGAAGTGTGATCAAAACCACCTGCCTCAGTCGCAAGTAAAACCACAGTATATATTATGTTATTTGTACTTGTAGATACTACCATTTACTTTGGAGAAGCGTGATCAAAACCACCTGCCTCAGTCGCAAGTAAAACCACAGTATCTATTATGTTATTTGTACTTGTAGATGCTACCATTTACTTTGGAGATGTGTGATCAAAACCACCTGCCTCAGTCGCAAGTAAAACTACAGTATCTATTATGTTATCTGTACTTGTAGATACTACCATTTACTTTGGGGAAGCGTGATCAAAACCACCTGCCTCAGTCGCAAGTAAAACCACAGTATCTATTACGTTATCTGTACTTGAAGATACTAACATTTACTTTGGAGAAGTGTGATTAAAACCACCTGCCTCAGTCGCAAGTAATAAGGTGTTATCTGTTATCATTAATAACGAATACTGCATTTTGACTCTAGAGGGCACTTTTGGCAAACCATTTACAAGATTCATTAAGTCTTTGTAGGTTAAAAGTTCTTCTACAGCGGTCTCATGTAGTCGTACTATGTTAACACTTTCACTGATGTCAACCCTAGAATGCGTCTTTCACTTTTTATATTTTTGATTATGTACGTTTAATGAAAATCCCAGGGCTGTCAACTTTACGTAATTACTTGGCGTGAGATATTGTCGAACAGAGATGTACCACGTTTTTCGCTATGGAAACTCCTATCTCACAGGAACTTCGCGGTCGATAAAATGTGCTTTTTCTCAAGTCAGCCTTAGTTTTAATATCAAGTTAAGAATGGATTTTGATCCGATTTACCTGATTGTCCTATACGTTGTATGCGGGAGTTAGTGCATTCTTCAGTGAGCCTCGATCAAAGTGCAAAATGTGACTCTTTTTTAAACTTCATCGACGATTTTCTCTCTGTTCATTGTAACGTGAAATGACGATTTTTGAACACAACTACATTATAAAATATACCAACTAGAGGTATTACCAAACGTAAAGAGCACTCTAGGGACTGTTTTCTAATTTTTTCATTTTTCGGTCCAATTCCAAGATTAAGAAGCCTTATGTTGTCACAGTGTTTTTATTAGCCCCCCCCCCCATTTTTTCACCAAATCTGTGCTTATATTTAGATTTCTCGGCTCTTTGCTTTCCAAAAAAATGTTACTTTTGTATAAATTATCGTTCGTGGATTTCTGAGAGTACACAGCTCCCATATTTGCTTTGCGATCACCATCGATGCATTGTACCTGTCAGTACAGATGGAAATTCGTCTATCATAATTATAACATGTGCTCTAAAATACATCCATTGTATGCCTTGAATAATTAGTAATAAAATGCAAGCCATTGGAAACCAAGGAATTGGATTCGTGAGGACATAATGTTTCCTCATAATGTAATGTACTTTTAATGTACAGAAAAGTAATGTTTGTAGGACATGAGCCAATATTCTAATAAAAATGGTCGCCAAGAGCAAAATCGCTTTATGAGCGGGTGTTTGGATATGTCGAATATATCGATTTTTCATGACTGTATGTACAAACTAAATGTTTGTCATTTTTAACCATGTTTGTGTAAGAGTAAGGAAACACAAAATAAATATTGTAAGCAATAGCGTATGCATGGTTGCAGAAAGGTCTAGCCTGGGGTCTAGCAAATATGTATCTAGAAAATATTCCAAATTAGAATATCTGTATGATGTTTGTTGGTGTTTATCAATGTCTGGGAACCGCTGAATGCAAATTCGTTTTCTACTTTTCTTTCAGCATATAAGTTCAATTATGAAGATACTACTTGGTAGTCAGTCTTGCGGGTGTTTTACTGTTGCGACAGGCGCAAATGCTGCGCTGTTCATAAAATGTTATTTGAAAGTTGACAAAACATTGGCAGAACATGTTGTACAATAGCAGTTAGATAACATTGTTTTAATATTTTTTGATAATAGTTATTCTAAAATGTGTTCGTTATCTTTCCTAGCCTCGACATTTTATATAATTTAAACGTTATATTACTTTTTGGGAAATTTTTGAACTTGTTGTCTGGGTAATTACTAGTATTTCTTTTGTTGAATATTTTAACACAGAGCACATTACAATACATTACAGTAAGCATTTAGGCAGGCACCAGGGTTCAGAGCGCTTACAAATTATAGCTTGTTAAAAACATTTAAAATAAGAAGTGTCTATGGGAACAAGTAAGAACCTTTTTTCTTGAGAGACAGTGAAGAACCCTTCAGGAGCCTTTATTATTTCTGATAATTGTTGTTGTCTTCTGGCCATCGTCTACACACGTACAGAAACATGCCCTTACGCTTTGGCGCCAATAACTACTCTATGTCTGCAATTGTCTCTTTGTTCTGGCCTCATATTTAATGATATCATATGTAACAAATACATCTGACGCCTCGGTCTCCATGTAAGTACTTCCTTACGTGTCCCACATTCAACTCTTGTTTGGCTCTGTATTTTGATACTATTCAAAATGATACGGGTTGGAGGGATTCAATTAATTATCTTTGTGTTCATCATGTTAAAGCTGAAGCTCCAAATACCGTATTGCATCTATATTTGTGTGTATGATGAATTCAAAGCGTGGTACAATTATGAGGGCAAAACAAAAAAATCAATAAAAGGAAGGCCAGCCTCAATGCAGAAGAGGTCTTGTAAATAGTTTGGGTCACCGTGATTTTTAGGATCACGCTTACATCCATGTTACATGACAGTCCACCAAACCATGGTGAGAACATGCACACTGAAACAGCAAAAAACATTAACTCCTATAACTCCTGTCAACTCTTTAATTCATTACTCCAAATTGTTCTGTATTTTTGTCTTTACTGCTTTTTACCCATGCTTATTATTAAAATCAAGAAATACACTGCAGTTGTTAGTTAATTCGCTATGTAAACTCAACTTACAAATGTACATGCACATTTTATTTTAAAATGATTTTATATTATTTCGCAATGTATAGTTTACTATAAAGTAGATATAGTGGCAAGCACATGATAAAGGACTGATCATTCACTACAATCTTTTAAACTGTATTTTTTGAATGTGTTGATTGTTAGTCCGAAACTCCTGCAAAGCTATGGACATGGCATCTTACCTACTCCATTCTGTAATAGTCTGCATTGTGTGTTTTCTCAGTCTTCAATCATTTTGTTGAATGTAATTTTATGAATCAAATAAAAAAGATAGAAAGTTATTTTAGTTATGTGTCATTTTATAGTATTTATAATTTATAAAGTAAGACAATAATTTATTTATTTTCTATAAGTGCATGTCAAAATATGGGATATATTGTTCAATATTATAGCTAGCCCCTAAAAACTTTATTTTCCATCGGATTTTTCCCGTTGAAAAGACAAAACCGATGTTAAAGATAGCAATAATATCATCAATAACATTTTGAGTCATTTTTATCCATAAAACGATACAGGATAGGATAGATAATTACTTTGACTTCAATGTGGTCCATAATGAAGATTTTGATTCTACAACATTATTAGATCTGTTATCAACATATCAATTATGCACTCACAGGCAACCAAACATCATGCTATGCTCAGTAGTCCACTGATATGACCTCGTTCCAGTGATCATTCCCCGCTAATTACTAATTGTTGACCATGTCATTTTTTTGATATGCTGATTGCTGAACAAGTTTATGTTTATATGTGTAAGCCTAACCTATGATAACTTTTTAAGTCATAATTAATTCAAACATAACTTTGGCAATACTCAATCGTTTTCGTTCGTTGAAACGGCAAAACATACTTTCTTTTCCTTGCAAATCGTATTAGCAGACATCAAAAACATTTCCTCTACAAGAAGTAAAAAAAATAATTCATACCAATAGAAGAAGGCTATAATCTTAGCTAATCTTTAGTGTACACAAATCCCATCTAAGAATTAGATACCAGCCCTATGGGCTGGCGAAAAGAAAAAATACGAAGAGGTTTTAAGAGGAGAAGCTTAAATAACAAAACTGATGATGTGGCTCCAGTGTCTGGTTATCTCATCAATTCATTACTAGTGAGATCGTTTGGAAATTACGCTTGTCATCATAAATCTGTTAATCAAATTGACCTATGGGTAGAAATGAGACGTAACTAATTTGATGGCATAACAATTAACAGATTCAGATTTAGTTAGTTATGCTTATTTTGTATAATATTCGTTATGTATTCGCCAGAGTGACGAATCGAGCCGAGAATTTTGAGAAATTGAGTTATATGCTAATGATTATGTTTCAGGTGATCTTTTATTCTAAAAATTAATAGTAAATCTTACTCCCCGATATTGAACGAATAGCGCGATTAATGAATTTGACAAAGAGGTTGATCTATTGTATAGTACAACCGTATTTTCTAGCTACAGGGCGATAGTCCGACACGCTAGTCCGAATTTAAAATGTACTGCGCCAGTCCGACACGCCGCTAGTCCGAATCTAAAATACACTCTGCCAGTCCGACACGCCGCTAATCCGAAAATGAAAACCACTGCGCTAGTCCAAAACTGAAAACCACCGCGCTAGTCCGAATCTGGAAAACACTCCTTCAGTCCGACACTGCGCAGTCCGAATCTAAAAACTGCGCCAGTCCGAAACAAAAAACGATTACGTTAGCCCGAATTTGAAAAACACTGCGCAAGTCCGAATCAGAATTTAGAAACAATGCGCCAGTCCGATATTCGGACCAGCGCAGTGTTTATCAGATTCGGACAGCGCAGTGTTTTCAGATTCAGACCAGCGCTGCAGTTCTAAGTTTCGGACTAGCGCTATGGTTTTCAGTTTCGGACTAGCGCATCGTCGGACTGAAGAAATGTTTTCCAGATTCGGACTAGCGCAATGTATTTCGGATTCGGCCTAGCGGCGTGTCGGACTGAAAAAGTGTTTTCAGATTCGGACTAGCGGCGTGTCGGACTGTTGCAGTGGCTTTCATTTTCGGACTAGCGCATGCTTTTTTTCGGACAAGCGCAGAGTTTTAATTTTCGGACTGACGCACCCTTAAATATAGGGAATTTGTGTAGTCGGACTAGGGGCGTGTCGGACTAGAAGCGTGTCGGACTAGTGGCGTGTCGGACTGAGCGGTGCACCCCAAATAGAATAGATACAGACATTTCCCCACACGATATCGCTATAGCGTAATAATATGAGTGTGCCCTCGCGAAATTGGGAAATCCCAGAAAACCGGTGTTTTTTTAGTCTATAGCCTTAGGATAACCAGTAATTTCTACAAGCAAATCAAGGATTGAGTGCTATGGTTTACACGGCGTAGTTGAATGCGACACTCTGCTGTGTTCATAACGATATGTAAGTAACATTTTGCCTGAATAAAAAGCTTTTACACTATTCGAACATTTTAAATACTAAACTACCATGACAGTCGCATAGTTACATGATGAGTGGTATTTGACGTCGGAGTGCATGATTAATTATATATGTTGGCTGCTTATTGTGAGATACAACAATGTAAAACATACACCTGCCAATAATGATTATCAGTGGCGTAAGCGAGTTCAGCAAAGCATTATTTAATCCAGGAAAACCTATAATGGACTGACAGTAATAGATATATACATGATATACGTGCCAATTTGCTCAAGCTATCGCCTTTTCCTCGGACATTGTGCATTTGCCAACAGGCTGCCAATCCTGTCTGTAGCCCCAAGTTACGAAAGCTTGGTTACGACAGTTACGACAGTTTTGTAAGTATGTCAAATTACTCAAATATCTTCATACTAATTGCTTCTGTATATAGGTTTAATTAGTTGATGGATGGTCAATTAATTGTATTCCATTTTCGGTCGTAAACTTACGACAGTCATATCTCCTTCCGGGTCAGTCCATGCCAAAAGAGACCGAGTGTACACCCACCCTCTTGGATGTTGCTCTCCTTTGGCTCAGGGGTACCTTTTCATGGATCCCTAGGTGAGGTCACAAGAAAAAATTCCAAATTCTATTTCGTTTGTGAATGGCAGGCCGTCAAAGTTTGGCGATTTTGACCAAAATTGGAATTTAAGTGGTCTTAATGACAAAGTGCTCTCTTTGATGGGCATTTTCTTCTTAATTGAATCAGTTGTGACCCTCTTGTTGAATGTGGTCACTCACTGGCTGTGTCTGAAATGCCTAATGCCAGAAAAGATTGATTTTTGAATTTCGTTGGGATTTCGGGGAAAGTAAAAAACGGCACTTCATGCTGTTCAATCAAATTATATTTGATTTTGAAGGACCCATGATAATGTCACAGTGCACTTATAGGTCCTAATTATGTTCAGAATGGATTAATCATGTGCCAATGTCTATGAGAAATTCAAAAAAAGAGAAATTTCTAGACCCCCTACAGAGTTGTAGGGCCCCCTAGAGTGGTTCAGCCACAAATGGTGCTTAAAATCGGCAAATTTTGACCCCTAATAACTTAAGGTGTACACCAGATATGAATTTCTAGTCTTTTGCATCTGAAAGAATGCAGTCTAACGTTACTAGAAACATAAGATTTGTTTTGTATTTTTTGTGTTTTGATACTAAGTTGACGCTTTCAAAAGTGGTGGCATCTGTTTCACGATGGTCCTCCATTTCTGTCTGTTTATGGATTGGTGACTAGCCTCCACCACAGACTTCAGGTTTAATTTGGTGCAGTCAGCCTTGATGCAATCTAGCCATCGTTTTGGTGGTCTACCTCTGGGTCTGTCCCCATGGATGCGAGCATCGATCAGAAGTTTGGGGTAACGTGATGGTGTCATTCTTTGGATGTGACCAAAGTAACAGAGTCTTTTTTGAGTTACCTTATCAACAACAGATTGCTCGATACCTAGGCGCTTCCTGATTGCTGTGTTACGGATTTTGTCCAGTCTTGTGACACCCAGTATCTTTCTTAAACACATCATCTCAAAGACGAGTAGTCTGTCCTCATCGACTTTCTTCAGTGTCCAGGTCTCGGCTCCGTAGAGCAATATTGAGAGGACAAGGACTTTGTAAAGCTCTGTCTTGGTATGTGTTTGGATGTCCTTGGAATTCCATATGTTTTGAAGTTTCTGAACGGCCCCTATTGCTTTCCCTATTCTGAGTTTTATGTCATCTGTGCAGGATCCCTGTTGGCTGATTGTTCCTCCCAGGTAGGTGAACTTTTCAACCTGGACAAGTTGTTTCTCATCTATATTGATGTTGATTTGCTTTGGTACTCTGCTAATGACCTGTACTTCAGTTTTGGCTATGTTGATTTTTAATCCGAATATTGAACTGCTGTCGTGAACAAGATTGACAAGTGTTTGGAGGTCTTCTTCCTTCTCCGCAATAAGTGCAATGTCATCAGCAAATCGTAGGTTGGTGATGATCTGGCCTTGGACAGTAACCCCTTTGTTGCTTTCGTGAAGGGCGTATTGCATTACTAGTTCTAGCAAGATGTTGAATAGTTGTGAGATATTACGCAGCCTTGACGCACTCCTACCATTGTCTTGAACCAATCTGTTAGATCGCCATTTACTCTTACCGCACTTGTTGATTTCTGATATAGGGCCTTCAAGAGTCTTATGATTTTGCTGGAGAAGCCGAAGAAGCCGAGGGCCTTCCAAAGCCCTTCTTGCCACACAGAGTCGAAGGCTTTCTCGAAATCGATGTAGCAGCAGTAAAGGTCTTTCTTCTTCTCAAGGTACTTTTCCATTATCTGTCGAAGTGTGAAGAGCTGGTCGATGGTTGATCTGCCAGGTCTGAATCCTGCTTGTGATTCAGAAAGAATTTGCTCCGTTTTATTCATGATACGCCTTTGGATGATGAGGGTTAAGACTTTACATGCGTGACTGAGAAGGCTGATCCTCTGTAGTTGCCGCAATCCAGCTTATCTTTTTCTTGAAAATTGGTGTAATTATTGCCTCCCCAGTCATCTGGGAAGGTTTCAGTGACCCAGATCTTCTTGCAGAGTTGGTGGAAAGTTTCAATTCCTATGTCGCCTGCTGCTTTTATTTCCTCAGCAGTGATGCTGTCATACCCTGGTGCCCCGTAACATACAGGTTACGGGGACAAAATGCCAATTTTGATATGCCATTTTTTCTATTTTTGATCACTAATTATATTCAGAATGGATTAACCATGTGCCAATGTCTATGAGCAGTACAAAAGAAGAGAAATTTCTAGACCCTCTACAGAATTTTAGGCCCCCCTAAAGTGGTTCAGCCACAAATGGTGCTTAAAATCGGCAAATTTTGACCCCTAATAACTTTAGGTGTACACCAGATATGAATTTCTAGTCTTTTGCATCTGAAATAATGTAGTCTAATGTTACAAAGAACATAAGATTTGTTTTGTATTTTTTGTGTTTTGATACTAAGTTGACGCTTTCAAAAATGCCAATTTTTGACCAACGTACAGGTTACGGGTACAAAATGCCAATTTTTAAATGCCTTTTTTTCCTATTTTTGATCATTCTATAGCAAATTGTTTTATTTGCAATGTTATTTCAAGTTGCTCTTGAGTCAAATAACAAGAAAAAACTAATTTCTAATTCTCTATATGGATTTTCAAGGGGGTTAAAATGGTGCTTCTTGGCAACGATGCACTTGCAAATTACAGGTAATTTCTTTACTTATCCTGACAATTCAAGGTGCTCTTGAGTCAAATAGTGAGAAAGAATTAATTCGAAATCCTCTGTATGGATTTTCAAGGGCATCAAAATGGCACTTCCATACATACATGCACATTCCAGTATGCTCTCTTTCTGTGTTATTTGTTTGTTTTACAATTGTTTCCATTTATACTGACTTTCAGTGGCGTAGCCAGTGGGGGGCCAGCATGATGTGAAAATTCTAGAGAATTATGATCCAGGTCTTTTATCCCTATTGTTTGATCATCTATGTGCAATACAGAAGAAGAGCGTAACGTCTAGTGCAGGGCAACCTACTAAAATATTATAAATCCATCGCTATGGTAACTTATCATGTTACATCACTACTTCTATGGCGAATTCGGAAGGGTGAGTGAAAAAAAGTCACGCAAAGTCACGCAAGGTCAGTCCTTCTCGACATTTGCGTAATTTGTTTCCTACATGATATTATTCACGTGTTTGATACATACATTTGGTAATATTTGAAAATTATAAGTAGATTATTGTTTTCAAAACCTTGATCACTCTGTTTTGGTGTTTCTAGATGTTGGACGAAACAGCAACACTATTTTGTTCTTGACGACGTTTCCCAGCTTCATTGTTGCCGTTTATTAATGAGATGATTTTAGATCTTGTCTAGTTTGTAAGCCCCCCCATCTTTTTTCGTGGAGACATCTTATCAAGATTCCCTCCTTCAGCCAGCTTGTCGTTTTGTCAGCTTCTTGGTCTATGATCTGAGCCTCCGCACTCTTAACACTTTCTTTGAGCCCATGTAAAGCTTTTGGCACTTTGTTCTCAGTTTCTGATTTATATTTTACAAGCCTGGTTCCGAATAAGCGACCCGTTTCACCAATATATATTTCGGGACAGCACTGGATCTCATAAATTGCCTCGGAGTTAATTGTTTTGAAACAATGACGTAAACATGCATCAACTCTTCCACAGAAAATACACTCCTACACAGCTATGCCATCACATGCATGATCGTGCATTGGGTGTGTGACTGACTTCATTTGGCTTATCCTATAGTATATTAGTACTCGAGAATCCTTGGTTGTACAGGCTGGGTGCGGAGGAAAAACATAACTGGAGTCGAGGTTGCTACGTCGGCACGCATAGTAGGTGATGAAAGTGGTTTTCCAAGTAAAGTGTTGGATGCGTGCTGTTAGACCAATAGGCCTATAAAATAAACGCCGTGTCAGACAAAAGTCTTTGAACATGGCAAAAGTTCGAAGTCAGCAAAAACATCTAAATCCAGCGATGCTGAGGTCTTCATCAGTGCTCGGGCCCCAGTACTATAAAATAGAAATACTCGGAGACTCGTTTCTGATTAGAAAACATTAGCACAAACGTGTATTTCTAACCCGAGCAGACGAGCCACTTCTGCGGTTGATGATGTTGTTTACTGCAGAGCTGCCAGATGGTAGAGGCATTCCAAGTAGGCACAGATGGAAGACGCAACTGGTGACGCAAATACTGACGCACAGTCCATGATGTTGTACAGGCTGGGTACGGAGGATAAACACATGGATGTTTACTCATGTTTGTTGTGTTCCCGGGTTATGTTAGTGGTGAAAAATCGGCAGATGTGGAAGTATTGCTTGAATAAGCCCCAGGTAAATTAAACAACATCTAATATCAGGAATATCAATAATTATTATCCACCATGCCTGTTATTGTTTACTACAAAACCTAATATAATATAATCATTACTGATATTGTCTTTATACTAGTTACTATGGTAACTTGTGACAAGTTTTTATGTGGGGGGGGTGATTTTGGCGACATATAAGCGACTTAATTCGACCGAGTCCATTGATTAATACGGATATCCTGAGGACCGAAAAACAAGAGTCCGTTACTTCCTAGCGAATCCATTCTTGCTTAATCCAGTGCAAAAATGGGTTATTTCAGTAGAAATCCATACAACACCTGGAAGACATGGCCTTAATCTTTCACACAGGGATGGAGAATTTCATATTGGATAATCTGAATGGGTGACTTCCATAGTGTGTATGGATTTCAATTGGAACAGCCCAATGTGGTATTAGAAGTAAATGAAAGTACAACGTAAAAATGTCGGGTTTCTGCTGAACGTCAACATGGTGTACACAGGTTCGTCGGTATCCCGGATTCAGTATTTTCATGCGATGAAACATGAAGTGAATAAATAATTTGAATGAATTTATAAATGAAAGAATAATTGCATGAATGGATGAGGTCGCAAGTAAAATCACAGTATCTATTATGTTATCTGTACTTGTAGATACTACCATTTACTTTGGAGAAGTGTGATCAAAACCACCTGCCTCAGTCGCAAGTAAAATCACAGTCTCTATTATGTTATCTGTACTTGTAGATACTACCATTTACTTTCGAGAAGTGTTACCACCTGCCTCAGTGGCAAGTAAAACCACACTATCTGTTGTTAATTGTACTTGTAGATGCTTCCATTTACTTTGGAGAAGTGTGATCAAAACCACCTGCCTCAGTGGCAAGTAAAACCACATTATCTGTTGTTAATTGTACTAATAGATTTACTTTCGAGAAGTGTGACCACCTGCCTCAGTCGCAATTAGAACCACAGTATCTATTATGTTATTTGTACTTTTAGATGCTACCATTTACTTTGGAAAAGTGTGATCAAAACCACCTGTCTCAGTCGCAAGTAAAACCACAGTATCTATTATCATTATGTTATCTGTACTTGTAGATACTACCATTTACTTTGGAGAAGTGTGACCACCTGCCTCAGTCGCAAGTAGAACCACGTTATCTATTATGTTATTTGTACTTGTAGATGCTACCATTTACTTTGGAGAAGTGTGATCAAAATCACCTGCCTCAGTCGCAAATAAAACCACAGTATCTAATATGTTATTTGTACTTGTAGATGCTACCATTTACTTTGGAGAAGTGTGATTAAAACCACATGCCTCAGTCGCAAGTAATAAGGTGTTATCTGTTATCATTAATAACGAATACTGCATTTTGACTCGAGAGGGCACTTTTGGCAAACCATTTACAGGTTAAAGGTTCTGTTACAGCGGTCTCATGTAGTCGTACTATGTTAACACTGTCACTGATGTCTACCCTAGAATGCGTCTTTCACTTTTTATATTTTTGATTATGTACGTTTAATGAAAATCCCAGGGCTGTCAACTTTACGTAATTACTTGGCGTGAGATATTGTCGAACAGAGATGTACCACGTTTTTCGCTATGGAAACTCCTATCTCACAGGAACTTCGCGGTCGATAAAATGTGCTTTTTCTCAAGTCAGCCTTAGTTTTAATAACAAGTTAAGAATGGATTTTGATCCGATTTACCTGATTGTCCTATACGTTGTATGCGGGAGTTAGTGCATTCTACAATGAGCCTCGATCAAAGTGCAAAATGTGACCTGGTTTTTAAAGTTCATCGACGATTTTCTCTCTGTTCATTTTAACGTGAAATGACGATTTTTGAACACAACTACATTATAAAATATAACAACTAGAGGTATTACTGAACGTAAAGAGCACTCTAGGGACTGTTTTCTAATTTTTTCATTTCTCGGTCCAATTCCGATTTTCTGCATCATTTCGTGCAGATTTGCGTTTGTGAATTAAAAAAAGTTCATGCTGTTGTCAATATTTCCAAAAAGGAGGCCGATATCAAACAAAAACGGTCCCTAGAATTAAGTCTCAAGATTAAGAAGCCTTATGTTGTCACAGTGGTTTTATTAGCCCCCCCCCTATTTTTTCACCAAATCTGTGCTTATAATTTAGATTTCTCGGCTCTTTGCTTTTCAAAATTTTTTTTACTTTTGTATAAATTTTCGTTCGTGGATATCTGAGAGTACACAGCTCCCATATTTGCTTTGCGATCACCATCGATGCATCGTACCTGTCAGTACAGATAGAAATTCGTCTATCATAATTATAACATGTGCTCTAAAATACATCCCTTGTATGCCTTGAATAATTGGTAATAAAATACAAGCAATTGGAAACCAATAAAGAATTGGATTCGTGAGGACATGATGTTTCCTCATAATGTAATGTACTTAAGTAATGTTTGTAGGACATGAGCCAATATTCTAATAAAAATGGTCGCCAAGAGCAAAATCGCTTTATGAGCGGGTGTTTGGATATGTCGAATATATCGGTTTTTCATGACTGTATGTACAAACTAAATGTTTGTCATTTTTAACCATGCTTGTGTAAGAGTAAGGAAACACAAAATAAATATTGTAAGCAATAGCTTATGCATGGTTGCAGAAAGGTCTAGCCCGGGGTCTAGCAAATATGTATCTAGAAAATATTCCAACATCTGTGTGATGTTTGTTGGTGTTTATCAATGGCTGGGAAACGGTGAATGCAAATTCGTTTCCTACTTTTCTTCAAGCATATAAGTTCAATTATGAGATACTACTTGATAGTCAGTCTTGCGGGTGTTTTACTGTTGCGACAGGCGCAAATGCTGCGTTGCTCATAAAATGTTATTTGAAAGTTGACAAAACATTGGCAGAACATGTTGTACAATAGCAGTTAGATAACATTGTTTTAATATTGTTTGATAAAAGATATTTTGAAATGTGTTCATAATCTTTCCTAGACTCGACAATTTATATAATTTAAACGTTATATTACTTTTTGGGAAATTGTTGAACTTGTTGTCTGGGTAATTACTATTATTTCTTTTGTTGAATAGTTTAACACAGAAGAGCACATTACAATACATTACAGTTTAGGCACCATTTCCGCAGGGTGCAGAGCGCTTACAAGATAATTATTGTTGTCTTCTGGCCATCATCTATACAGCACGTGCAGAAACATGACTTTACGCTTTGGCGCCAATAACTACTCTATGTCTGCAATTGTCTCTTTGTTCTGGCCTCATATTTGATGATATCATATGTAGCAAATACATCTGACGCCTCGGTCTCCGTGTAAGTACTTCCTTACGTGTCCCACATTCAACCTCTTGTTTGGCTCTGTATTTTGATACTATTCAAAATGATACTGGTTGGAGGGATATAATTAATTACCTATCTTTGTGTTCATCATGTTAAAGCTGAAGCTCCAAATACAGTATTGCATCTGATCTATTTGTGTGTATGATGAATTCAAACCGTGGAACAATTTTGAGGGCAAAATAATCAAAGTGATTTAAAAAGAAAAAAAATACGAAGAGGTTTGAAGAGGAGAAGCTTAAATAACAAAACTGATGATGTGGCTCCAGTGTCTGTTTATCTCATCAATTCATTACTGTTGAGATCGTTTGGAAATTACGCTTGTCATCATAAATCTGTTAATCAAATTGACCTATGGGTAGAAATGAGACGTGACTAATTTGATGGTATAACAATTAATTAACAGATTCAGATTTAGTTAGTTATGCTTATTTTGTATATTATTCGTTATAAATTCGCCAGAGTGACGAATCGAGCCGAGAATTTTGAGGAATTGAGTTATATGCTAATGATTATGTTTCAGGTGATCTTTTATTCTAAAAATTAATAGTAAATCTTACTCCCCGATATTAAAATTATGATTTGGACGAAAAGCGCGATTAATGAATTTGACAAAGAGGTTGATCTATTGTATAGCACAACCGTATTTTCTAGCTACAGAGCGATAGTCCGACACGCCGCTAGTCCGACAATCCGCTAGTCCGACACTCCGCTAGTCCGACACGCTAGTCCGAATTTAAAATGCACTGTACCAATCCGAAACGCCGCTAGTCCGAATTTGAAATACACTCTGCCAGTCCGACACGCCGCTAATCCGAAAATGAAAACCACTGCGCTAGTCCAAAACTAAAAAACATTGCGCTTGTCCCAATTTGAAAAACACTGCGCTAGTCCGAATCTGAATTTGGGAAACGCGGCGCTAGTCCGATATTCGGACTAGCGCAGTGTTTATCACATTCGGACTAGCGCACTGTTTTCAGATTCAGACTAGCGCTGTGGTTTTCAGTTTCGGGCTAGCGCTATGGTTTTCAGTTTCGGACTAGCGCAGTGTCGGACTGAAGAAGTGTTTTCCAGATTCGGCCTAGCGCAGTGTATTTCGGATTCGGCCTAGCGGCGTGTCGGACTGTTGCAGTGGTTTTCATTTTCGGACTAGCGCATGCTTTTTTACGGACTTGCGCAGTGTTGTTCATTTTCGGACCGACGCACCCCTAAGTATAGGGAATTTGTGTAGTCGGACTAGGGGCGTGTCGGACTAGAGGCGTGTCGGACTAGCGGCGTGTCGGACTGAGCGGTGCACTCCAAATAGAATAGATACAAACATTTCCCACACGATATCGCTATAGCGTAATAATATGAGTGTGCCCTCGCGAAATTCTCGCTATTCGCAATAAGGGCGCCGCCAGCGGTTTGCGATGTAATCGTGATGTATCATGGGAAAATCGTGATGTATCATGGGAAAAGGTCAGAGGATGATTTAAGCACTTCCCAGTAAGTCTTGCGGTTAGCACAGCTGTGTGAGTGAACATGACACCACTGCCCGCCCACTGCATACACACGTGCATGGTTAAATTTGAATTTGGACAGATATATTTACAATAAAAACACCTTCTAAAAGTTGGTCGATTTCACATTTTATGTTATCTACAGAAGGCGTGAATTATCCTTCAAGCATACATCACTTTAGATCTGAAATCGACCAAGTAATAATGACACACGGGCAATTCTAAAACATCTTTTGCACAGAGTTCAATGGGATTTGAAAAGTAAAGTGGCAGTTGAAACACTAGTGATAACACTTTTACAGTGCATGATGGGGCTTCCTTAAATCATCCTCTGGGAAAAGGTCGACATCAAGTCCGCGCAATACGAATATTACCATGCTATTACATAGGAACACGTGACAATATTTTTAGTTTGTCAATATAACGGTATTACACGCAAATCGATAGAGAAAAATTAATTGTGCACATTTCAAATCACATTATTAAGTATTATTGAGTATCGATTCGCGTGTAACACCTTTATTTTGACAAACTAAAAAATATTGTCACGTGTTCCTATGTAATAGCATGGTAATATTCGTATTGCGCGGTCTCTTTGATGTCGTCCTTTTCCCATGATACATCACGATTACATCGCAAACCGCTGGCGGCGCCCTTATTGCGAATAGCGAGAATTGGGAAATGCCAGAAAACTGGTGTTTTTTTTAAGTCTATAGCCTTAGGATAACCAGTAATTTCTACAAGCAAATCAAGGATGAGTGCTATGGTTTACACGGCGCAGTTGAATGCGACACTCTGCTGTGTTCATAACGATATGTAAGTAACAGTTTGCCTGAATAAAAAGCTTTCACACTATTCGAACATTTAAAATAATAAACTATCATGACAGTCGCATAGTTACATCATGAGTGGTATTTGACGTCGGAGTGCATGTTGGTTGCTTATTGTGAGATACAACAATGTAAAACATACACCTGCCAAACATGATTATCAGTGGCGTAAGCGAGTTCAGCAAAGCATTATTTAATCCAGGACAACCTATAATGAACTGGCAGTAATAGATATATACATGATATACATGCCAATTTGCTCAAGCTATCGCCTTTTCCTCGGACATTGTGCATTTTCCAACCCTGTCTGTAGCCCCAAGTTACGAAAGCTTGGTTACGACAGTTTTATTTGTAAGTATGTCAAATTACTCAAATATCTTCATAATAATTGCTTCTGTATATAGGTTTAATTAGTTGATGGATGGTCAATTAATTGTATTCCATTTTCGGTCGTAAACTTACGACAGCCATATCTCCTACACAATGGGCATATCAGGCGATGCATGACATACGACTGGCGCAGGAAACGTTTATCTATTCACCGTAGAAGTAGTGATGTATAAATAGGATTAATTACCACAGCAATGTGTTTACGTTGTTTTAATGAGTGCCCCGCACAATAAACAGTCTGCAGCACTGTGTATGTGTGCAATTATAGATCGACTACGATACCGCTCTTTTCAAAGACACTAATCTTACAGGTGCGAGTAATCATGCAGCATGATGTAAAAATTCTATAGAATTATGATTCAAGTCTTTTATCCCTGTTGTTTGATCATCTATTTGCAATGCAGAGGAAGAGCGTAACGTCTAGTGCAGAGCAACACACTAAAAATAGTGCAAGTCCACTGCTATGGTAACTTATCATGCTACATCACTACTTCTATGGAGAATTCGGAAGGGTGAGTGAAAATAAGTGACTTACGCAAGTGGCATATCATGTATATCATGACCTGAACTGACATAGGTCAGTCCTTCTCGACATTTGCGCAATTTGTTTCCTAATTATTCACGTGTTAGATACATACATTTGTTAACATTTTAAAATTATAAGTAGATTATTAAAGTAGAAAAGGTTCTTTTTCAAAATCTTGATCACTCTGTTTTGGTGATTCTTGATGTTTGACGAAACAGCAACACTGTTTGTTCTTGCGGTCTATTGCCATTTCGTCTAATACCATTTCGTCTAATTCCCGTTTAGTCTATATTCAATTGGTCTAATACCTGACAGGCTAATTGCCACTTAGTCTATTAATCATATACCGTTTACCGTTTTTTGATGCAAAGATCTGCGAAAAGGATAAAGAAAACAAGCCGTAATTTAATCAGAAAAAATCGACTTGTTACTGCTTTTCTTTTGCAGTTTAGACACTAAGAAAATGGTTATTTTAAGTTAACATTCTAATTGTATCATAAAAGAATAAAACAAAATGTGTGTTTTTAGTTTTTACTCTAAGTAAAAAGAGATAGGAAAATGAACGAACGGTTAGTACCTGGATTCATTTGGTCTAATAACCGTTAGGTCTAATACTCATATTGTCTAATAACCAGTTAGTCTAATACCATTTCGTCTATTTATTAATAAACTAAATGCTTGTAAGACTAAACGGTTTGTAGACCAAATGAGTATTAGACCAAATGGCTATTAGACCTATTGGTTATAGACCAAATGGATATTAGACTAAATGGTTGCTAGACTAAATGGTTTTAGACTTAATGGTAATTAGACTAAATGGTTATCGGACCAAATGGTTATCGGACCAAATGGTTAAAGGACCAAATGATTATTGGACGTAGTTGATATAGACTTAATGGGTTTAGATGAAATAAATGTAGACGAAATGAATATTAGACCAAATGGTATTAGACCAAATGGCAAATCCCCGTTCTTGCGACGTTTCCAAGCTTCCTTGTTGCCGTTTATTGATGAGTTGACTGTAGATCTTGTCTAGTTTGTAAGCCCCTCATCTTTGTTCGTGTGGACTTCTTATCCGGTTTCCCTCCTACGTGTCGTTATCCGGGGTCGTTATGCCTGCTTTTTGGTCTATGATCTGAGCCTCCGCCCTCTCAACACTTTTCTTTGAGCATATGTAAAGCTTTTGGCACCTTTCTGATTTGTGTTCTACAAGCCTTGTTCCGAATAAGCGACCCGTTTCACCGATATATATCGGGACAGCAATGGATCTCATAAATTAACCTCGGCTGTCTGTAATGGGTCGCGTTTGTCCTTGGGGTGAACAAGCAAGTTGCGTAGTGTGCGGTGGGGTTTAAAAATCCTGTTTCCTGAAAATCCTGGAAACACAAAACCTTTGTTATTTTCTTTATCTTTGGTTTTGGATTATTTTTATTACTTCTTTCACTTTGTGTGAAAGGGTACCAACTCATAAAGACCAATATTTACAGTTACAATCCCCCATATATCTGAAGTTAAGAGTTGTAAAAACCGGCAGGAATTATAGCATAGTCACCAAGAAGTGCGGCATAAAGAGGGTATCAAACAAGCCCTCGCACAGCGTGGGTATCCAGCATAGACCATCAATATGTCATCGAAAGCTCTCTTTCTTCTCTTCTCTTCTCTTCTCTTCTCTTCTCTTCTCTTCTCTTCTCTTCTCTTCTCTTCTCTTCTCTTCTCTTCTCTTCTCTTCTCTTCTCTTCTCTTATCTCCTTTCCCCTTTCTTTTGTTTTCCCCTTTCTTTTTCTTTTTTTTTTTTTTCTTTTCTTTTCTTTTCTTTTCTTTTCTTTTCTTTTCTTTTCTTTTCTTTTCTTTTCTTTTCTTTTCTTTTCTTTTCTTTTCTTCCCCTTTATTTTTTTAGGATGTATGTAACGTGCAAAACTTTTGAGAGAAAAACAATTTCTCACCTTTAATAACGCATTTAAATTACTGTCTTTCTTGATTTTCAAGTACATTATACAGGGTGTCCCAATAAAAACAGAATCCTCATTGCGCCCTCCTTTTCTCTTATTTTTGAAAACTTTGATCAAATGTATTTTGGTGTGTAAAGAAACCTTGAATCGTTAGCATTAATAAACCAAAACAATTCTTTAAATCGGCTAACAATTTATGAAGATATGCCCTCTTTAAGAAATGTACCCGTTTTTCACTCTGTCTATGGATGAGGTTTGGCTATATCAAAGATTAAATCGAAACACACGGTTAATGACATGGATAGATAATAGCATTATGCTTTGGAACGCATTCACTATGAGCGAGGATCACTAGCTATCCTCCAACATCTTCGCAATGAAGACAGGGCTGAAACCTGTATTCGTCAAGGAGGCAACAAGGTAGAGGGCAAAGAAGCACAGTATAAACTCACTTCAGAAGAACCAAGGACATACCAAACAGCCCTTTTCATGCTACCTTTTATCCCAAAGAGAGAAAATGACATGTTGTAAATACAAATATAGCAAGAAACAACAAAGAAAGAAACATAATAAAACGAAAAGGCATAAATAACCAAGAAAAAATAAGTTTAATTGCAAGTATAGCAAGAGAAGTCCCATCCCGTATCCATTTTGCCTATAAGTTAATTACAATCCATAGCCCATAGGCCCACTGGAAAAGCCCATTCCCTAAATAAAGTTCGTTATTTTATAAAGTTATCATTGAGGAATGCTTGATATCCATGCATGGTACGTGTACTCTTTTTCAATCTATGAAGTAGCCAAACCTCCTCCGTGGACAGAGTGAAAAACGGGTACATTTCTTTAATAGAGCATTTCTTCAAACGTTGTGAGTCGATTGAAATATTTCTTTTGGTTTATTAAAGTTAACGAATAAAAGTTTCTTTACATACCAAAATATATTGATCAACTGCTCGAAAATAGGAGAAAAAGTGGGCGTTCTGTTTATTTTTGGACACCCTGTATAAGCACCTACTGGCGATGGAATCTAACGCTGCGTAGAAGAATGACAGATGCCCAAGGTCTTTGACACATGGATGTTTACTTATGTTTGTTATGTTAGTTGTGAAAGATCGGCAGATGTGGTAATATTACATGAAAAAGCCCTAGGTAAATTAAACAATATCTAATATCAGGAATTTGTCAATGATTATTATCCACCATGCTTGTTATTGTTTACTACAAAACTTAATATAATACTTTACTGATATTGTCTTTATACTAGTTACTATGGTAACATGTGACAAATATTCATGGGGGGAGGGGTGAATTTGGCGACATACAAGCGACTTAATTCGACCGAGTCCATTGATTAATACGGATATCCTGAGGACCGTAAAACAAGAGTCCGTTACTTCCTAGCGAATCCATTCTAGATGTCATTAGCATCAAGCATCAACCACGCGTAACACCGCCTTAGTGTTTTATTTCATCACCTGATATCCTGTTGGAAGCCATCCTTTATTTCGCGCGTAGCAATTACTGCAACAGCTCGAGATTGTAGCTACATATTGTTAGGTAGCTGTCTACCATAATTATGCGATTCAATCATCTTTATTCAATATCTTCACTAGTCTAGTCTAGATAACGTATAGTCAATAGCTAAATAATATTATTGTCAATATTAAGATATCTGGCTATACTTTGTATTTCATCAATTTAATAAAACGTATTTATCGGAAACCATTCTAAGGAAAACCAGTTACTAATTAATACTGAATATTCAATTCAATTCAATTCAATTTATTTCCATCAAAAATACAAAGAATACTTAAGGGAGGTGTAATGAGCGAACCGTGGTTTGGATTCCAGAGGGAGGGTGTCTGTAAGAGGCACAGCCATCAGAAAATGAATAACTGAGATCGCGCGCCAAATAAACTTACTGCAGTAATTTTCCAAGTCTTTAAAAAAATAGACATAGGTGGGAATCGAACCCGGCACCTTCCGGTTCTGAATCAACAGATAGTATCACTAAGCCAACTTCCTATCTGCACTAAAACCTGTGATATTAATTCTTGATAATGTTTAACGGAAAAAATCAATACTAATGTACGATGTCATTCAAAATCAAATAGAAGTCCCACAACTAAAGTAGCAATCGATAAATCTGCTCACTCAATCATCAAATAATCAATCGAAAAATAAATAAATTAATAAATTAATAAATGTGTCCATTCTCTCGAGCCCCAAAACGTCATTAAATAAATAAATAAAATAAATAAATAAATAAAATAAATAAATAAATAAATAAATAAATAAAATAAATAAATAAATAAATAAATAAATAAATAAATAAATAAATAAATAAATAAATAAATAAATGTGTCTGTTCTCTCGAGCCCCAAAACGTCATTAAATAAATAAATAAAATAAATAAATAAATAAATAAAACAAATGAATAAATGAATAAATGAATAAATGAATAAATGAATAAATGAATAAATGAATAAATGAATAAATGAATAAATGAATAAATGAATAAATGAATAAATAATACAAAGAGATTATAAATTAGTTTTTCTAGGCCCTACGCTGGAAAAATAAAGCAGCATAAGAAAAGTAACTGACGCACGGTTTCGAACAAGCGACGCTCAGAACAGCAACTAAGAAACCACAACGCCTTAGACCACTCGGCCACAGAAGCACACAGTCTGCTCAATGTCAAAGAAATATGTTAACCTTTAACGTTACACAATATTGGCACATGACACGGGCACATGTCTGCGGGTAAAGATACTGCATGATAGAAAGGCGTACAAAGGGTCTATCCCTGAAGTTAATGGTCATTGACATGTAATCAATTCTTTGTATACCAGCTACAGTCAACCTATACAAAGAAGTATATTATTAGGCGTTGACGCAATCATGAATGCGGGAAGTATAAAACCATAGTCGCCACTCGTGCACTTGTTTGAGTCCACAGGTATTCCGAAAACAGCCTTCAACCCCGAATTCAGAGGTCGATTTTGGGTTGTTACATGCAAATACAAACTAATTATATCATGAAAAAACCCACCAAGAGGACTACGATACTTATTCAGAGCCAATCTACATTCTGTTATTTACAAAAGCCGACGATCAAAGTAAAACTATAAAAGGAGCAAGACCAGATATCAACGTTAAATCACGGTAAGCCTAAAATCGCATCGAAAACGCCAAAATGCAGTCACAAAATTTATAATATTACTAAATCACCACAACGAATTGTAACGTAGGTATGCAGAAAAGAGTTGTATTAGCAATAACAAAGTATGTGCAAAAGATTTGTCTTTGGCATGTCGCTTTTTTGAAATATCGCCAAAAATATGAAATTTTGGAAAAACGCCCCAAAATTTAAAACAAACACGAACCTTCCAAAATAAATATAGCACTCGGCGGCCCAGTCACTACCTGTCGCTGTGATTTGGGGTAACTCGTTGCTTCCCTTCTCCAGATACCTGTACTTCAAGGTCGCTCATACCCCATGCTTTAATTAACACCAAAATTATTTTTTTTTAAACCACAAGATGGAATAGCCCAATATATGAATTAATGCTTATTGTCCGGAAAGAATAAAAGAAAAACTCGAATTGTTGGCAAATGGAGTTCAGAATTTATCTCAGAATAAGCATGATAAGGCTGGGTACAAACGAAAAAAGTAGTACGAAAGTGATTCGTAGTTAGGGCTGTAGCACTCTTCAGTATTCAGTATTAATTTTCAGTATTATTTTCAAATAAATGTATGTTTGTTTATTATCAAACAATGATTGATGTCACTTTTTGAATTAATGAGTTTTAAAATATTAAACTCGGAGCACCTGTTTAGTCTTCTTTATCAGTCGTTTATTTTTAAAACCTGGTGGTCCATCATGCAGTTATTGTTAACTACACTAGTGCACCTGCAGCTGTGAGAGCCCTGATGCTGTGAGAGCACTGGCATGATAGCGATACTGTTTGATGACCTAAGACCTCGGTGTAATTTTTTTCATGCTCCCCTCATACGAAGGATTCCACCTATCAAGTTTAAGCCCAATAGGGCAAAGTTTAAATTTAGCCCCTACATGACCTTTGACCTCAATTTTGTTTGCGCATATATTCCCCTCGTATCAAGGATTCCACCCACCAAGTTTGAGCCCGATAGGACAAAGTTTGAAATCCATGACCTTTGACCTTTGACCTCGGATGACCTCCATATAATGTTTTTCATGCTCCCCTCATACGAAGGTTTCGACCCACCAAGTATGAGCCCGATCTGACCAAGTTTGAAATTTGACCCCTCCGTAATGACCTTTGACCTCAGTCGACCTCGATTTTATTTTGGGCATATATTCCCCTCATATCAAGGATCCCACCCACCAAGTTTGGGCCCGATTGGACAAAGTTTGAAATTTTGACCTTTGACCTTGACCTCCGATGACCTTCGAAACTACCCAGTAAACAGCGCCCGCCCGGTACCCATCTATGTCTGCAATATCGGAACGATGCGTCGAAGCGCGGTGGAACGCATAGCCGGACAGACACACAACTAACGGCTATTATTTTAGTAGTATAGATGTATGTACACAACACAGGGGCACTCACAATAGGCAATTGAACCCTACTGGTAGCTCTGTGTTGTAGCTATTGGGGACGAACTAGTTAGTATCATATATCAAAAAGTATAAAAGCTATGATTTTAGTACTTTCTCTATGTTTCAATTACTTATTCTTTTGCAAATATCTGAATCTTCAACCCTGTACAAGCTTTAATAACGGGGAACATACATTTTATTAAAAAGAAATCCTACCATCTATCCAAACTCGCCGTGTTATTCCAATGCACATTTTACTTCACCGGGCAGCCATTTTTGATCGTATTTTGAAGATTGGTGTCATAAAACCGTCATAGGTACAAATTTAGTACTTTCTGTCAATCAATTATGGCTTATTCTCTACATGTCAATCTTTAAATAATTGGCATAGTCCTTATAATAACGGTGGTCTGCCTTGATGAGTAAATGACAGCAAACAGCTGCAAACCATAGAAAAATATCCCAAAACTTGGTCAGTGGAGCTCCGCTGGTACATGTCAATAGAGTCATTATCGATTGGATTAGTCGTCCGTAGCGGACAATTCGGTCACTCATTGGATCAATATTATCAGGTGGTAATAAATTTGCATTGGACAATAGATTACTATATAATGGTTTAGTACTGCATATATCGGTTTAATCTTCAATAAGCGGGTTTATGGCTGGAAAGGTCACGGTGAATTCGCCGTGGACGTAAGTGCACTATGCACAGCTACCGCATGACTCTAATATGTTGTGTATGTGAAAGCTAGGGAATGAAACCAGCACCTACATTCGTTGAGTTGACAGCTTGCGGAATATCTATTCCGTCTCTTTGTTAAATCCACGTTATACTATACGTTTTTAAACGTATAGTAATTTAAAAAAATTATTGCTGATCCCCTGTTTGCTATTTCATAAGAATTCATGCGTAACACGAATTTGACAAAGAGATGAATCGATATTAGGCAATAGCCAAACTCATAAATGATATCTTGTAAATATCATCAACAACAACGTTTAATGGACCTGAAGAATTTCAAGAAGCTCTTTTTGGGGTGATGTACGGAAGTACATTAACATCTATTTTCTTACAATCATTTTATTTTGGTATTGTGGCCATGTTCTACGACACGTGTGGCAACAAGCCTTTTATGAAGATTGTATCGCGGTGTTGAAATTATATGTGCAATTTTCTCTTGTTTAATGATTTCACTGTATGAGGAAATACGTCTGACGCCTCTATTTCTATTTTAAAATACTTCCTTTAGTTTCTTACATGTTCCACATTCAGAGACCTCTTTGACTCTAAAATGTGATACCATTTAAAATGAATCTGCTTGCAGGGCCAGGACGCAATTAATTATTGGTCTATCTTAGCGTTCACTATGTTCATATTGATCTCAGTATAGTGTTGCATCTATCATAATATTTGTGTGTGTATGATGAAGAGGTACAATTTAAGGGCAAAATTGAAATAAGATGTGACTAATGGTATAATTATATTAGTTAACAACAGTTAACAGATTCAGATATGCTCGATGTACTTCGTGTATAATAACTGTCTGAAAGCTTACACGAGACTTACTTGAATAATTAATAATATGAGCTATCATGACAGTCCTAGTTACATTTTAATGGCAGTTGACGTCTGAATGAATGGTATAGCTCAAGCTGCTTATTGTGAGATTGAAAATTATGACTAAAAGATATTTAGCTTATTTTATACTTATGTATAAGTTTAAGTAAATATTTGGCAGTCAATTAATTATGAACATCGGTATATTTACACTGACAATATCCTATTATTTACCATGCTCATGCATTCAGTAACGATTTTCAGTCACAAGCATTTCAACGACAGCTATATTAATTTTCCTATGAATATTAAATGCAAACGAGATATTACCAACTTTCCATTCCGTTTTATACAAAGAAAGTAGTATGGTTATGTCAAAACACTTTGACATTATACTTTAGAGAGAATATCTTTTAAACCTGTCAAAATACATCACTGAAATCACTGTAGTTTATCTTCCTCTGAAGTCCATAATATGCATGTACCTACTGGCGACGAAATCTGCTGCATAGAAGTAAGGTTTTTGATACATGGATCTTTACTGATGTTTGATATGTTTAGTAGGGAAAATCGGCAGATGTTGCAGTATTGCATTAGCAAGCCCCAAGAAATAACCGAAAGTTGTAATTTAAATCTGTAAATTAAACATTATTTAATATCTTGTGCTCCATATAAGGTGTATTCAACCATTCTTGTTAACTACTGTAAATTTGACCGACATTGTCTTTGTAATACTTCTTATGTGTCTAAATGTAGGTATTCGGGGGATTTTGGCGACAGACAAGCGACATAATTCGATCGAGAGCATTGATTAGTATGGGATATCCTGAGGACCGAAGACTCCGTTATTACCTACCGAAGCCATTTCCCTCATGAGATGTAATCATCATCAAGAATGACACCGCCTTAGTGTTTTATTTCAGCACCTGATATACTGTTGGCAGCCATCCTGTATTTCGCGTGCAGCGATGCAACAGCTCAACATCGTGTCTATTATGTAATTATTTAGTTGCGGTATCATGCGATCCCATTATCTTCATTCAATGCATTCACCAATGTACCACACCTCTTTATAAAATTTACTAACGTTGCCGCTTGTCTTTACACCCAAATGACTTAAACTAATCGTAGAGCGAGCCATCGTATGTTAAGTGATAAAGATAATTCGTCATATCAAAATCGACAGGGAGGACAGGGCACCATAGGTTTCTACAGTAAAATCCACGATTTATATTTTGCTCTTGTGAAATTATTCTAAGGAATATCAAATTTAAACTGGGCAGTCAGGCTAAAATAGACATTTTCTTTCATATTAAGCAGTAAATTATGTATTTTATCATGTTCGCATTTCTATATAGCCAGAATTTCCCAATTATTGCTCCAATTTTGCGACTGTATCGCGCTCACATTATGACGTCAGAGCGACATTACTTTGGAATTATTTTGGTATTAGTAGATAGAGGAAATACATAGCGATATATTGGCAGCAGATTCCGGGTATTAAATATCATACAAAATATATCGAATGTTAATGAGTTCATTGGTAAGAATATTTTCATGAGGTGAAATATGAAGGTTGTTGTTGCAAATAAAATAAATCTTTTCCCCTGGTATCCCCCAGTAAAAAGTGTTTCGTACCTCACATTAAGTCCTGTACCAAAGTAATCTGATGCCCAAGCTGAGATAAATTGCACCAGTGGCTTTGAAATTATCAGTCCATAAACGATCCACACTGTTATAGTATACATACATAGCGCCACCAATCACACCAGATACAGTCAGAGCTGGGCTCTCCTTTTTTTACTTCTTTTTTTACTTCTATGAACTAATTATCAAACTTTTTAAGCAAAGGTAGGAGTATTTATCAATGACTGTTCACCCTGGAATCTTAAAATAGGTTCCATATCAGATCATAAGATCATTTGAAGACTGATTCTGAAAGCCGGTTATGAAGGTAGCTGAATTCGGAAACCTTGACGTTATTGATATTTTAAGCTTACTTGTGCTAGACTCTAAATTTGGTGCTTGGTGATATAACAACTTGCTGCTATACTGTATAACAACGTGTGATGAGCCAGAGACATGGTGGGTACAGGAAAGAGTGGATTGTATTTTGCTGTTTTTATTTACATGTTAAGCAAGCAGCTTTTTGGTATTACAAATGTAAGTGCAGATTGCCATGATTGCACACTACCTGACAATGTCGACACCTTGTGTCTGCCATCAACAATCAAATATGGTCACGAGAAACTGTTCGTTACTTGGTATTCGGGAAATAGCAGTGTAGGAACTAGAGAAAAGACAGTTGTAACTGGCAATAAAGTGAAGATCGACTCTTTTGCTGTGGTGGTGGGTCTAATGCTGGCGGGCGATGTCCATCCATGTCCAGGTCCAGTTTGTAAGCATCCCTCTACCAAGGCTGACTCTACGTCTACGTCTGACAACTTCAACGTGTTCAGGAACAAAGGGTTACACTTCATCCATTTAAATGTGCGCAGTATAATGACTATAGGGAAACTTGATGAACTTAAATTAATAGCACAAAAAACAAATGCCGCTGTAATTGGTATAACAGAAACATGGTTGGACAATACTATAAATGACTCTGAAATTGAAATAATGAACTATAATCTGGAACGAAAGGATCGTAATAGACATGGCGGGGGTGTTTGTATTTATGTAAGGTCTGATTTGGCGTATAATTTGAAAGATGATATTTGCCACAAAGATCTTGAGACAATATGGATAAATATTATGCTGCCTAAGACTAAACCAATTTTAACTGGGATATGTTACCGTACCGAAGAGCAGCGCAATTTTTTCAGTGTTTTGGAAGAAGTGTGTTCACAAAATGAATGTTTCAACCAAAATGAAACTATCATTCTAGGCGATTTCAATGCTGATGTTCTATCGAAAAAGAAACCAAAAGACAGCATTATTAATGCTTTGGAACGTTTTTGCCTCATGCAAGACTTCATTCAGTTGATACGGGATTATACCAGGGTTACTCCAACAAGTAAAACCGCCATTGACTTGATTTTTGTCTCTGACCCTCAAAAAGTGTGTCAATCGGGGTAGTCACATTTGGGATAAGTGACCACTACTTAATATACTGTAGTAGAAAACAAACTAAGGTGCAATATAATAGACACAAAACTGTAAATATCAGATCAATGAAAAGGTACTCTACTGAATGTTTCATAACAAAGTTAAACCATGTTGATTGGAAGAATGTTTTAATATGTGTCGATGTAGAAAAAGCATGGGAAATATTCAAAGGTTCCTTGTTGTCGGTCATAAATGAAATTGCTCCACAGAAAAAATCAGGGTGAAACAAAGAACTGAGCCATGGTTTAGTGCAGAGATAAAAGAATTGATTCATGATCGTGACACAGCACTGCACACTTTCAACAGAACTAAAAACACAAGTGATTTTTCTGAATTCAAGAGTCTTCGAAACAAGGTTCAATATGAAATAAAAAAGCCAAATCACAGTATTATAAGGACAAGATAGAAGAAAATGTAAACAATCCAAAAAATCTTTGGAGTATTTTTTGAAAGGCATGGGGCTAGTGATAAAGGTTCCACAAAATCAGGCAGTATCGGCCTTGAGATAGAGGGAGAGGTCTGCTTTGACAAAGCAACTGTGGCTGAGAAGTTTAATGATTTCTTTGTTACAGTGGCCTCCACACTGGTCAGCAAACTCCCCACTGGCTCTGGCAGATATGGCCTGGATTCTGTTTTTGAATTTTACAAAAGAGAAATGTCAAACAAAATAATTTTGATCTTTCCCAGGTAAATGAGGATAGTGTTTTAAAATTACTGATGAAAATAAATACTAGCAAATCAACTGGTCTTGACAATCTACCTGCAAAATTCATCAAGGATGCTGCACCGGTGATATGCGAGCCTCTTACTCACATTATTAACTTGTCAATAAAATCTGGTGTAATTCCCAATGACATGAAAAATGCTAGAGTGGTGCCTATACATAAGAAAAGCAGTAAGACAGAAACTGGCAATTACAGACCAGTTTCCATCCTTAGTGTTATTTCAAAAATTTTTGAAAGGATTGTTTATGACCAGTTAGAAAAATATTTGAAGGACGAGTCTCTCCTTTATGAATTTCAGTCAGGCTTTCGGCCGTCATTTTCTACAGATACTTGCTTGATTCACCTGTCGGACTACATAAGAAAGGAATGGGATAAAGGTAATCTTACTGGTATGGTGGTTCTTGATTTACAAAAGGCGTTCGACACGGTGAATCATGCAATTCTTCTTGGAAAATTGGGGGCCCTTGGCGTGGCTGAAAGTTCAATTAAATGGTTTGACTCGTACCTTACAGGTCGGAAACAGGTCGTTGACATAGGCGGAGTGAAATCACAGCCCAAGGATATTACGTGCGGAGTTCCCCAGGGCTCAATATTGGGGCCTCTTTTGTTCTTAGTCTATGTCAACGACATGGCTTCTGCAGTGGGGTGTAAATTACTTTTGTATGCAGATGACTCAGCTCTGATGGTCTCGCATAGTGACGTCAATGTCATTCAGGAACAGCTCAGTTTGGAGCTCAAGGCTGTGAACGAGTGGTTGATTGATAATAAATTATCCCGTCACTTAGGGAAGACTGAGTCGGTCCTGTTTGGCACTGCACGTAAACTTGCGAGACAATCAGAGCTCAGCATCAAATGTGGTAACACACTAATTACTCCCAAATCTGAAGTAAAATATTTAGGCCTCAATATTCATCAAACTCTAAGTGGGCAAAATACAGCAGATAAAGTTCTAAAAAGGCTAATTCAGACTCAAATTTATTCAAAGAAAAGGAAGGTTTTTGAATGTATACACTAAAAAACTTCTTGTTTCGGCTCTCATCCAGTGTCATTATGACTATGCTTGTAGTTCCTGGTATCCTGCTTTAACCAAACAAACAAAACAAAAACTCCAAATTGCCCAAAATAAAATCATCAGAAATGTGCTAAATCTGTCCCCTAGGTCTCACATTGGTGCTAGTGAATTCCAGGAGGTAAACTGGCTCCCGACCCAGTACAGGGTTTTCCAGATTATGACAAATCACATGTTTAGGATCCTGAATGGCAAAAGTCCTACTTATTTTCTTGAAGGTATTTCTAAGTCTAAAACGTACACAAACATTCAACCAGGTCGGGAACATATGCTTTATTCAAGCCTCGTATGGGCACCCATGGGCAAAAAACCTTTGTTTATAATGCAATAAATGTGTGGAACTCGCTTCCAAATTCTGTGCAATCCCAGCTATGTCAAGACATTTTCAGGAAAGAGGTCAAACATCACTTTTTTAAGGAAATTTCAAAAAATGAACGTGCAATTTATCTTTTTAACTAAGGCTGGACCTGATGCATTTTTTCAACATTAATATATTGTGTGTTTTTAATATTATTTTATTTTTTGTTTTCAAAATTTGTAGGTAATGATAACAGTATTTGTAATATTTTATGTCTTATGCTTGCTGAACAGTTTAAATTTAGGGTGGTACTACACCCCTTGATGGGTGTGTGACTATTTTTGTAGTTTTCTCGGGGATAGTCGTGCATGGGTGGGAGGAGTCGTGTGTGTTGTGGGGCGGGGAGTCCGGTTGCTGCGCTGGAATTTTCGGTGGCTCAGGAGGGCGGTGCATTTGTTTTGTTTTAGGAAGGAGGTACCACTAGAATGTACCTCTTTTTCTTGACATATGAAATGGGCCGCTGGTCTTGAGTCGCTGGGTTTTCGGTGGGGTGATTGGGCTCCTTGCCCTTGTAGTGTGCATGGCTTTTTGTTGCCGGTGTGTGGTTGTTTCTTGGGAGGAGTGCGAAACTGGTCACAGGATTTGTCAGGGGGTGTGGTACCACCTTGATGTGTGTAATATCATATGTAAAGTGCAATCCAAATATTTTGTACCTTTAAGTCTTAGGCTCATCAAGGACCACAGTGGAAATAAGTGTGCTTTTAAATGTATTCTTTTCTGTGTTTTTTATCCTTGGTTTGAATCCTAAATAAAATGAAATGAAATGAAATTTATGTAATACCGCCCAACCATATACACCGTGAATGTTACCTAGCTAATAAAGTACCGCCCATCATTGGGGTACAACATGGCCGAATTAGATATAAACCACTGTCTCATAGCCTCCTGATTAATCGTATATATTATGCATAAGCAGGCTTGTTACATGGTGTCAGAAGTGGTTTTCTGGCACTGTAGATACCCCCGCCTACAATGAGACGAGTCCGAACGCCGTGGACGTCACAGAAAGACAAAAAGAAGACCATTTTCGAAATGGATTACGTGGGCGTAAAACAAGAAGGAAAACTTTCGTCGAATCACCGATAACAGGTGACGAGCTGTGTCGCCACTAATTGACTGCGCGCTGTTGGCAAGAAAGATTCGACGAACTGAAAAAAAAATCGGCGATTTGAAGAAAACATGCATGCTTTGAAGAACTTTGAAGTTGTCAAAATATACGCCAGCAGAAGCCTGAAATCAAGATTTTCCGAGCTGATAAAGAAATGCACAATATGCAGCAAGAAATACCTGCAGCAAGCAGTAAAAATGACAATGAGTGTGATAAACAGCAAGTCAGCAGGACATGCAGTCATGGACTTGTGATGTTTCCTGATACAGAGTTGTGTTTACAATGTAATGAATGCCATTGGACACTGTGTTTTAAAATGTGATGCCATTTAAGGTAGGAGCATCGGATAATAGGCCCATGCAGGAAAATAGCCACTATTTCAAATCAGAATTATGTATCCATTTCAAATATATAACCAATTGAAGATAAGTCTTTACTCCACTGATTTTTAATGTTTCAAGAAAATTTAAACAATTCTTATGTTTTTCTTTATTTTTTGAAAATTCCCTCATTTTTTCTACTAATAATTATTGCTAGCCTAGAGGGAATGTGATATGGTTTCCATAGTTTGTGGGGTGGTTAATAAGCCTAATATCTAAATTCTCTCGCCAGATTGTTTGGATAAAGAGTTTATTTTTTGAGAAAAATCATTTTTTCTATTTTTAAATTAGGGAAATCTAGAAACACCCATAACTTAAAATAGAAACACTTTATTAAAAAAAGCTGGCGAGAAAAGTTTTTAAATTTAATAACCTTTCATATGACACCTTGTTTGTCAAAATTGGCCCTATGGTTAGCTCAGACAATAATTATGAAATTGGGTCATTCAGTGTTTCTAGATCCAATCAAGAAAATTTGAGCAAGTACTAACATTACCTTCAAATATCCCCTATATTACTGACCAATATATTGGAAAAAAGTCACTAATATTATTTGGTAACATTTTTGTAATACAAAGATCAAAAAAGCAGTTCCATAAATGGGATAGAAAGAAGAAAAAATAATATTTAAACATAGTATCCATTTTCAAACTTTTACCGATTTTAGTGAACGAGGCTTAGTGTCAAAACAACTTTATGTACAAAGTCAATGGGGTTTTCTAATGATAAAAAATGGCATAACTCAAAAACGCTTTGTTGGCAAAAATTAAAACTTGGCAGGCAAGTTTTTCTCACCCAACTACACATCCTGTATCATTTTAAACCAAATCTGTGCATGACACCGTAGCCGATGTTTCTATGAACCATGTTTCTAATATATGCAAGCTATTAAACATGAAGAATGTAAGCATTTGTCGGTAGTTGTAAGCATACAGTACGCGAGGATGTTTGCAAGCCATATGGGAGATGTGATGTGGACAACGACTCATGGAGCAACGACTCATGGAGCAACGACTCATGGAGCAACCACTCATAGAGCAACGACTCATGGAGCAACGACTCAAAGAGCAACGACTCGAGCAAAGTCGCACATCAGCATCGGGGATAAAGTAATCCAAGATTCCCTAAAAGCGTGAGGATGCAAAAGACGCCCAAGAGACTTGTGTATCAGAAGGAATTATGCGCAAACAGAAGCTTTGCAGTAGAACTCACTAGTCAGCAATGAAACTTTCAAACTTTCTTTAAAGCAGTGTTTGGTTTATTTGATTTTAAAGAAAGAAAATCAAAGATAAAAGAAATAAATAAAGTTCAAGATTTTGCTCAAAAGAAAGATGAAGCAAAATGCACATATCATAGTTTGTGTGATAAATAATACGCTGTATTAAATGCTGTGCCGGTTAGCGACATTATTTGTTGAGAGTGAACGACATGCTACCGAACATTTGCGAATCGAGAGTGATTGCAGAGACTATTACGCTTCCAAGAAGAAAGCGAGGAAAATAATGCACAGCAACTTAAAATTAAAATATTGATTCACGTACATTGTGTACCATCTGAACAAAGCCATTTCGGTCTTGCCTTTTATGTAAGTTAGGCCAGTTATAATTTTGACCAAAATTATCCAAATTAAGTTGGATGCTTTTGTTTTGATGATGCTCGATGTATTTCCAAAGGAACATGTTGACATGAAACAGACTCTAGAAGACATTTGAAATGTATATGAACAATGGACAGTTATCAATCTCTTTAATTCCTTTGTAAAGAAAGGGAGATGTTATAGTATGGATTTATGTAATACCGCCCAACCATATACACCGTGAATGTTACCTAGCTAATAAAGTACCGCCCATCATTGGGTTCTACAACATGGCCGAATTAGATATAAACCACTGTCTCATAGCCTCCTGATTAATGATATATAATATGCATAAGCAGGCTTGTTACACACACGGCCCATAGAACAGTGGGGATGTGGGTATCACTGTTTCGTTTGTAATAAGAAATTGGCCAAGAATCCCCCCATTTTATCCCCCCCAGGGCTCATAAAAGTCATAATTATTACACAGCCCTGAAAGAAAATGGAGTTTGTATTAAAATACAATACACTCTCATAGCACACAAGAGGGCACACATGTTGGCCCTCGTTATTAAGTGCAAGTAACTAGTCTCTCCGGGCTGCGCAAAAAAACGAGCTTAATCTAGATATATAGCGTAACACCATTCTTGTCGATTCAGTTGACCTATCCATAAGCCGTATCTTTGCTCGATAAATTGTTTTAATAAGACCAGAGCAAGTTCGGAACACTTTCAGGGTAGTATTTCGATAGGAATTAAAATTCAGATCTCATATGTTCGTTTTTGTTGTTAGTCTTCAACAAACATGTTTTTCAATAACGTATTTATAAATAAATTGCCTGCCTGCTGTGTTCATCATGAGCTATCCTGAATATTGGCAAGATTTTTATGTAACTTGAGAAGTCTTTTTGCCTTTCCATATTAATATTTACTGGTTTGATTAAACCAAACAATAATATGCTTGAATTGAACATTTCAATAAATCCCGTCGTGTCGTCCAAATGTAATTCTTAGAGACTTCAAGGCGAGTCGGATGGCAAAGACCATATTTTCCAGGTTGAGCAATATAATTAAAAAACTGCTGTGTACTTTTAAATATTTATATATTTATTATATAGGAAATCAGTAAAGGAAACCAATAATCGAATTAATATTCGACGGTCTTGCGGTTCTTGCGTTAAGGCCAATAATGTATTAAAACAAGTGTTGGGCGCAAGTGTTGAACCCAGAGATACGTGTATCATTCCTCTCGCGTGTCTCAATATTTGAGTGCAAACACCGCCAGGTCATGCTCCACTCTGACGCACCTTAAATCTATGTTATCTATGGCATTACAGTACCTACCCTTAAGGGATTTATTGCGTCATTATGTAGTGCATTCGACATGCGAATACTCTTTAGGAATTTCAATCGAAATACAATAGCCAAAGAAGGTTCGAAGACATGAAGACATTTCAACACTTCAGGTCATTTACATTGAAATGATTTCCCTCGGGATACTTCAAATACTTCATCATTATTGATCCGTTACATACGAGTTGTACATTTATTTATTTGTTTGTTTCATTATTTACATGTATTTATTTATTGTTTATTAATTATGTAATTATTTATTGTTTATTTATGTATTAATTTATTATTTATTATTATTATCATAAGTAGCCAACCAAATGCTGTTCGTTCATGGGGCCGTGTATCATACAAAAATACACTGACCAATAGGTATCATCAGATTATAACTCATATTCTTAAAAAAAAACATCCAAAGATTGTGATGAATGGTGATCAATCAGCGATTCCTTTCTGCGAAGGTAGGACTAGGACATGATATAAAATGAAATAGCTGCCAAGCAATCTGTTAAAAGGTAATCTCCTTCCTATAATCAAAAAAAATTCTATGAAGCCGGTCCATCTTAGGAGTTAACCTCCTGGACAAAATCAGAATATCACAGACGCTATTTCAGAAGTAGTTACAAAGAGGCGGACGAAGTGGCTTGGGCGTGTTATCAGGATGCCACATTACAGACTATCATACCAAACCTGTATTCAAGACGGTCATGGACGTGGACATCCGGGACACCCCAAAACAAGATTGAAGGACCAGATCCTAAAAGTCACAAGCATGGATCTCCAACAGGCCGACAGGTCGAATACCAAGAAAATAGCGAAAAAGATAGATTACCAGGCAGAGTTCAAGGTCCACACTGAGCTTGCAACTAAGTCTGAACTTGCAACGCAAGTAAGTCAAGTAAAAAAAAAACACGTATCATTTGGTCTGTTCAAGTTGAAATATATACGTGCACCATCCATGGAAGGTGTGTGAATCTTCCACACAGAGCGTTTGAATTTTAAATGGTGTTACCTAAATGGTAGCTCGTTCACGTAGCGTTTTCGTTGTCCCACCGGACTAACGTAGATTGCCTGGCGATCGGAGTGTTATCGTCAGAGCACCTCGGACTACCTAAATGGGTGACTACTATTGAAATCTACACCCCTGTCTGGGAGATTAAGATCATGTCTTCCACAGGGGGGTGTATGAACATACTTATATGCAAAATTGAGATGTCGTCAACACAAAGCGCTCCTAAAGCTCTATGGAATAAATACGGCTATATGTCGCTTTTAATTGGTACTAATACATACAGTCTAATTTACCTATATTGATTGCATTAAATGGCATGGGATTCGTGACCTTGTTGTGTTTAAAAAAAAGCGCAGTGATTTGTAGTGCGCTACGCACAGGCACAACGCCTAGACGTTGATCCACAAGCCTCAACACACTTTACAGGTTGTCGCTGACCACTATGGCCCCACATCATTCCATAAACCATTAAACAACAAATCAGGGACTTTGCTGCTTCAAGAGCGCACACCCTAGACATTCCACAAATAACCTTCGCAACATGGATCAGCTCCCCGAGTTTCGTACGGGTTACAACGAGACAAATTAGCAGTGAGTTCCTTGTCCAGGGGAATTTCAAGCTAACTCAATTTTTCCAGGAGAGCGTACTAGGGACCGCCAGGGTTCGAACCAGCAACCTCTCGCACCATAGTCGAACGCCTTATCGATTGAGCTAACTTGACTGATTAGGATATTTTTTTATATAAGTAAATCTTTATGTTGTATATCTGCCACAAAGCCGTTATTGTATTTCATTGGTTTAAAATGCATTTCATTATAAAGAATCCCAAACTGTTATTAGTGACGATGGTTTAGGCAAGGTCCATATAACAGTGAAACTGTCCCGATTTATATTGATTTCGTGGTGATGAAGTCATTTGAGGAATATTTGTACATCTGCCAGTGTGTTAGAGTGTTCCGCTTCAGGTTGCACTTACTAGACAGAAAGCGGTTAATTGTAGTGGATACTGTGTAAGTAGTCCGTCCAGAATATTACGTTGCCCTTAAGGGATCTAAAATGAGCGTTTATTGCGTTTCGACAGTATTTTTTATGGGACATGAGAGCACCTCAGACCTATCGAATTGCATTCTGAATTCTGATATCAAATAATTTTCATTTTTGAAAATCACAATATAATACAAATTTTATGACAAATTATAAAAATTTGATATTTTCAAATTTTGATATAACAGTCCTCGAAGTAAATTATATAAATCTAATGATATATTCTTAAAGTGTATGTAGCAGGGAGGAAAAGCCGACGGTCAATTGAAAATTTTGACCTTTCATATTGAAGATATGGATTTTTTCCCCAAAAGACCTATTTTTTTGGGTGTTTTGGAAAAAAAATCCATATCTTCAATACGAAAGGTCAAAATTTTCAATTGATCGTCGGCTTTTCATCCCACCTACATACACTTTAAGTATAAATCATCAGATTTATAAAGTTTACTTCGAGTACTGTTAAATATCAAAATATCAATTTTAATGATTTGCCATAAAATGTGTATTAAATTGCGAATTTCAAAAATCAAAATTATTTGATATCAGAATGACATTCTTCGTATTCAGAATGCGATTCGATATGTCTGATGTGCTCTAATGTCCCAAAATAAATACTGTCCAAACGTTCATACCCCAGCCCTTAATGTGGTTGCCGATATTGATAATTTTATTTTGTGTTTGAAACGATTCTCTTTTTGTCTGAAAAAAACATGAGAAGCAAAAAAAAAAAAAAAAAAAAAAAGAACAAAACATCCACGGTTTTAGTGAGTGCCCCAGCTCGGGGTTTCAAGAAGCTGTAATTAGATCCATTAATTCTTGGAGCAAAGACGAAAAATAAAATCGCTACAAATGTTATGTAATAATAGAAATCCTGATGTTGGAACATGTTCAGTAGAGACAGCGGTAATTGTTGTAGACAGGTTAGGCCGTATGCAGACTCCAAGTATTAGTCGTATAATATTTGATGAAACATATCTACGTTATTTAATCTAGTCCCATTCTATTTCCAGTAATGTTTATGTTCTAACGAATGTTTGATGACGTAAAATCGATAATATGTTACGTATAATATCTGATACAAATATATTATCGATTTTACGTCATCAAACATTCGTTAGAACTTTTAAGTTTAATCCGGTAATGTTTAAAAACATTTAATTTTAAAAACATTTAATTTTAAAAACATTTTTAAAAACATTTTTAAAAACATTTAAAAACATTTTTAAAAACATTTTAAAAACATTTAATTTTAAGTTTCCGGTAATGTTTAAAAACATTACCGGAAATATAATGGCAATAGATTAAATAACGTAGATATGTTACATCAAATATTTTACGTCTAATAAAAAGTCTGCATACGGCCTTAATGTACAGGACTGCTTGTTACATTTGCATTCAATAACTCATACTCTTTTGCTCTAATTTTTTAAGATCAATAAATGAAAGGTATCACATCACTGCACTCATATAGCACAATCGATAATACATTCATGTAATGGATGTCAACATGTTGAAAGCACCATGGCTGATAAAAACCTAATCACGTCCACTCATGAACATGATGAACGTGATATTGGCAGCAAATTTTACACCAAATGTGCATATCGAAACAAAACTAAAAAACATGAAATAACTGTAACTTTTAGCTGGTGTGTGTGACACAATTATAGTTACGATAAAATGAAGGCTTCATTGTACCATGTAGACACAGCTATGTCATATCGCCGTGTAATCAAGCCAATTGATCTTTAAAGTAACGGAAACATTTGAGATAAAAATTCCTTTAAAAAAGGAATGTGGCGCCCAATGTGAGCTGGACGGGATATGGTGAATTCCATGGTGATTAGATTTGGTATTATAATGATTTTTTAGGAAGAGTAGAAGATGATCAAATATGAGAGAAATGCTTCATGGAATGAAGCTTTCGTGTCAATTTGCGATTATGTGGGGTCGGAGTTCTGTTTTGGGAGCCTATTGTAGTGAGGATATTGCTTTGGATATTGAATATTGTTGAATTTCGTTATGCAGGGCCTAGGGTATATGATGGATAACTAGAAGACACAAATAAGTAAGCTTCCCCCTAGTCATCTATACACTCATTCTTGTCACACGACGAATTTCGACAAAGTCATGTAAACGTAATTTAGTTTTTTACCCGACCTCCGTCCAGAAACAATCCTGAAATGTTGAAAACTTGGGGTCGGCGCACTCATGCCAGTTTATCCTAAGGTATACTCTGTGTCTTTTGTAGCCAACCATGTGGCTAAGAGAGGCTAGGAAATACTTAAACTAATACAAAACAATCATACCCTCCTTTCATATCAAACAATACCAAGAAATTGACAGGCCTGTTAAATCAAGGGTAAGATCGATCGTTATTCTTCATGAAACGGGCACAGCCCATTTTTATGTTATTAATTCTGCTAAAAATTAATTAATAAATAACAAAATTACGTCATATAACTCTATTTTAAACAGACAAAATAGCCAGTGGGGTTTCTTTCACTTAACCTTGCTAGGAACCCTTCCCAGCAGTTGTGCATTACAATGAATATTATTTTTGCAAAATACACTTCTGACCTTCAACACAGTCATGTCTTCCGAATTTATTCCTTTCTCTGCTGACCAGAACTGATTTTCGTTAATTAATGTTTTTTATCAGAGATAGTCACCACAAAGATACTGAGCTTCTAATATCTTTGGTCACAATCAGTTAGCAGTCGATTCAAGCACATAAAGTCATAAACCAATTAGTGATTTCATAATTGGTCAGTGGTTGTGTTGGTCAACTATAATTAATTGGTGTTGGTTTAAGGATTAGGTGCACCGCGTGCAATCACTATGGACCACCTCATTCCAGTGGCATATTATCAATAACCTCAATTAAACAATCATAGTGCAAAATTTGACCTTAAGTTGCAAAGTATGAGTTTTTGTACTCACATTTTCAAAGGTCATTCAATGAATGCACAAATGTATTGGGGTTAAAGAACTGTGCCCTGATAGATGAGCATGTTGTAGATTCTTCACACTGTAAACAACTAGTTCATGTGCAAACATGTTCAAAACATACATAATTAGAATGGTCAAATGTCACCGTCTATCGGGTTCTAAGAGGCGGTAAACTGGTTTAAACCATATCAGGTCACGGGTTATTTGGTGTTTTTATAAGTCCATTAATTTTGTATTTTAAACAAAGAATATACACACATCATTTTATCCCGTGCATATCAGAAAACAATAATAAAATCAAATCCTAGCATATTGTGGTTTTATTTCTGAGCTGGGCATAATTGTAGCAAAACAATTAAGGAGTAAATCTAGCAAGAGTGAAATTAGAAGCTTTTCACAAAGTACATGCCTATATGTGGCCCCTCCGTAGAGGGCGCCACAAAAAAGGAAGTGAACCGTCTCGTCGAGTTGTGTAGGAGAGTGTTTCTGCCAAGGAATGAAGTAAATGAAAAATTGAACAATTAATGGAGTCAATTGTGGCAGTAACATGGAATGAAATTGGCAAAACATATCCATTAATTTATGGACAGTTGCTAACTGGTACTGACACAATTCCAGATATGAAAATCAATCAAACAGTCAGACAGACAGTGATTTAAATTGCTTTGGATCTAGGCATTTCTATTTTGACTAAGGCTATATATTGTGTTGAAAGCATTCTCTGAAGGTGAATTAAAACGTGTATGTCCGAAATGTAAACCAAAAGCTCGTCAGTGTACGATGCTTCATTACAGGCAAAATCAACGCGTACTAGTTTGACGGAAAATCCTTTATGCCGGGGCTGTGTATTACAAAGCATGAACGTTTAAATTTAAGCATCACCATCCGTACGACCCTTTAACCAAACGCGAGGCTATCTCTCCCAAGCTATCGTTTTGTATTTACTACGGAATGTTTTCATTCATGTCATATCGGGCGTGTCAATCACATTTGGCCGTCTTTTAAGATGTTGAACATGTTGAAGGCGGGTGGGAGGGGAACATGAACTAGGTTGTTTGCACTCAAAAATGAGAAAAATTAAGCTGATACAGCAAAGGAATGGCATGGGTTGTATTAAGCATTCGCTTTGATTGTACACTAAAAATTGCCTCTCATACATTATTTATTTATTTCCAAATTAAGATATAAAAACATTTTAATTAGTTATAGATTGACTCAACTCAACAATCATCGTATGAATACTAATTAAAAGAAGAACTAAAATCTAAACCTTAAAAGACACCCAGAAAATCGCATGATTGAGTTCCAGAGCATTAAACCTGTAGAAAGAATTTGAATACTGCATTAGACATTATACGCGTAACATGTAACATATAAAAGAGAGAAAAGCCTTTAAAAACATTTAGAAACCTTTCTTATTCTCATTATAAAGGCATGCCATTTTTCAGGCAATTGCCTGATTTCCTTTATTTGTTACTCCAAATTTCCGCACTTTTTCTTTATCATGTTTATTATCAGCCCGTTTTGAGGCTTTATAACCCAAATTCGCGCATCTTTTCAGGCTTTTGCTTCAAAGTCACTTCAGGCCATTGACACCCCTAATTACACTTCTATGCACCTACTGGCGACGGAATCTGCTGCGCAAAAAATGTAAGAAGCGCTTTGACACATAGATCTTTATTTATATTTTGTTATATGTTAGTGGTGGGAAATCGGCAGATGTCACGTGGCAGTATAACTTCGTCATCAGGAAGCCCCAGGTCTAACAAACAATTCTAGTTCCATATAAGGTGTATTCACCATGCGTATATCTGGTTTGCTGCTGTAATTTACTGACATTGTCTTTGAAATAAACAGAGACGAAGGTCAGTATCAACTTTCTCACATTTACGACGAGTTGCTATATTGTGTATCAAAAAATCCAACAGGAAAATAATCAACAGGCAACAACAAGTCCATTGCGAGGAAACTAACGTGTGATTGGATGAGTTCTCACTAACAGTCTTCATCAAGTCGAGGGTTGATAGCCAGAAAGTTTTTAACTGGTTTTCACGGCTATCTGGTTCTCAATCCTCGAAGAGTTGAAAAGATAACATCTGGAGATCGTGGCTATATATTATTTGGTTTCTGTCTCTAATATTATGTGATTCCATCATGCCTGTATGTAATTATTTGGTTCCTGTCTCTCATATATGTGATTTTTCATTATGTTCAGCCGATGCATTAATGATCATTATCATAAGTTACCGTATAGTTGAAGTGTAGTGCTAACGGTACAATATTGCAATTTAAATTGTCATCAATTCAATAAATCGAATTAAGTAATCAGAAAGAATGGATTAAATGGTAAGGTTAATTCATGTGCTCTTGTTCGATGGCAGTCATACAGTGACTTAAATTGCTTTGGATCTAGGCATTTCTATTTTGACTAAGGCGATATATTGTATTGAAAGCATTCTCTGAAGGTTAATTAAAACGTGTATGTCCGAAATATAAACCAAAAGCTCTTCAGTGTACGATGCTTCATTACAGGCAAAATCAACGCGTACTAGTTTGACGAAAATCCTTTATGCCGGGGCTGTGTATTACAAAGCATGAACGTTTAAATTTAAACATCACCATCCGTACGACCCTTTAACCAAACGCGAGGATATCTCTCCCAAGCTATCGTTTTGTATATATTTACTACGGAATGTTTTCATTCATGTCATATCGGGCGTGTCAATCATATTTGGCCGTCTTTTAAGATGTTGAACAGGTTGAAGGCGGGTGGGAGGGGAACATGAACTAGGTTGTTTGCACTCAAAAATGAGAAAAATTAAGCTGATACAGCAAAGGAATGGCATGGGTTGTATTAAGCATTGTTAAGTGCATCCCAGGGTTTAAAGGGTTGACATTTCAGCCCCGCATACATATTTTCTTGGGATGAGAAACCGGGGGAGAAACACGGGCCCTTTACGCAAGAACCGCAAGACCTGTGGAAATATAAATGCGATTAGTGGCCTCCTTGACTCATTTTCTATCAGATCAATGTATTTTAATTTTATAATATTAAGAAGTATGCTACAGTACAGGTGCTGAGCTAAAATTGGTAAAATATAGCTTGTGCTATCCCTCTTGCACACCTGTTCTCTAAACATACCTGGTTATGTTAAAAAAATTGAATATCCTTTGACTTTCAGTAATGCAGATCTAAAAAGGAATTATTTTAGTTTAGTTTCGCAAACCACGATCTTTTGAAACGAGTTCATAAACGAACAAAGAATATGGACAACGAAATGTGGAAATATAGAGGGAGATGAACAAACACATGACCGTTTACAAAGACGCAAGTTATAGCTATTGGAAAATCTGGACAAATAGTGACACATAGCAACTTATAGATGTAGAAGACGAGCAACGATACAGGAAAAATAGCCAGTAAATTCTCGCTATTCGCAATAGGGCGCCGCCCGCGGTTTGGGATGTAATCGTGATGTATCATGGGAAAAGGTCGACATCAAGTCCGCGCAATACGAATATTACCATGCTATTACATAGGAACACGTGACAATATTTTTAGTTTGTCAATATAACGGTATTACACTAAAATTGATAGATAAAAAATTAATTGTGCACATTTCAAATCACATTATTAAGTATTATTGAGTATCGATTCGCGTGTAACACCTTTATTTTGACAAACTAAAAAATATTGTCACGTGTTCCTATGTAATAGCATGGTAATATTCGTATTGCGCGGACTTGATGTCGACCTTTTCCCATGATACATCACGATTACATCGCAAACTGCTGGCGGCGCACTTATTGCGAATAGCGAGAATTAAATTAAAGTAAAGTAAAGTAAAAAAACAAAAATCAGAAGATGGAACAAAGCGTAGAAAACGAGAAAACAAGACCGAATATAGACTATTATCACGATTATTAGGGACCCATTTTCTATGACCCTATATCAAGAGTATTACGCCGTCTACAGACCGAAATTCGTCAGGAAAGGTGTTGTGTCTGAGGCAGAATGTCAACCCAGATACGAAATTGTCAAGTTAGTTAAGTTGAACTATACTTTCGTTTTGAAAAATGAAAATTTTAATCTGATTTTCTGCAAACCTAATGAATCTATTTGCGGATCATCCGTGTTGCAAGTTGTAACCAGGTGATAACCTCGGGCTACATTGAGAGGAAAATTGTACCGCCTTCAAAGACACCTAAATTACCAATCCATTTGGCGGCAAAGAGGAATCCTGACCATCCTGACTGCGATATAATACTACTTGATGGTTAATTAATTAATCAGGATCTTTTTAACATATATAAAAATAATTGCAAATTCTAAATTTGTTATCTGTCACTATTTAACCCATTCTTTCTGATCGCTTAAAGGTAGGTGGTCAGATATTTAACCCATTCTTTCTGATCGCTTAAAGGTAGGTGGTCAGATATTTAACCCATTCTTTCTGATCGCTTAAAGGTAGGTGGTCAGATATTTAACCCATTCTTTCTGATCGCTTAAAGGTAGGTGGTCAGATATTTAACCCATTCTTTCTGATCGCTTAAAGGTAGGTGGTCAGATATTTAACCCATTCTTTCTGATCGCTTAAAGGTAGGTGGTCAGATATTTAACCCATTCTTTCTGATCGCTTAAAGGTAGGTGGTCAGATATTTAACCCATTCTTTCTGATCGCTTAAAGGTAGGTGGTCAGATATTTAACCCATTCGTTCTGATCGCTTAAAGGTAGGTGGTCAGATATTTAACCCATTCTTTCTGATCGCTTAAAGGTAGGTGGTCAGATATTTTCGTATTGTGTTTTGTACCTCCCATTAAGGCCTGTATCAAAATAATCTAATTGCCAAATGGGCTATTCCAGATATTATCCACACTCCCCCCAAAGAGGACATGGTTAAAAATCATTTTTACTGTGGGATTTCCAATGGGTGAATTCACAAAACCATGTGGGATTTCCCAGGCTCTCATAATATAATAGTGGGATTTCCAAAGACTGGTGATGTAAATTGCACCAGCCGGTGTAAGTAAAAAAAATGTTTCACAATGGCACATAGAACGGTATGTATGGTGCACCACATTTGGGGATGAGGCTATCACTTTTTGTTCATAACATCTAAACGGAATATATTTTAGTCCTAAAATTTCACTGAGATTGTAAGAAAAATATGAGCTTTCTTCTGATGCCAAAATATCAATATCTGATAGGAAAACGTGGGGGATTTTATTTATTTATTTATTTTAAACGAATGTTGTTGATCGGGTCACTTATCTTTAATTCGATTGAATAAATTGAATAAATACAAATTACAATAATATACCTTTAGCGCTACACTCAAATTTAACTTACGACTGTCTCAGCACGGATAACATTTAAGACATCTATAGAAGTAACTATCGACTCTTCTTTGGTAAAATATGACTGAAACCTGTATAAATATGCGCGTGGTACATCAGTGAATGCATTGAATGAACCTGGTGGAATTGTATGTCTAGGAAACAGCAATCATAAATTGATAGCCACGGACCCAAGTTGTTTCTTAATTTGCTGCGAAATACAAGGTGACATTAAACTGAGAACATCAGACTGGTGAATGCCATATGATGATGACAGGCGATGTTATGGTAATAACATTTGAAGGGGCCTGAATAGATTCGCTAGATACATGTATTTACGGAGTCGTGTTTTGGGGTCCTGAAGATATCTCGTATTTGGTATTACTCAATAGACTATATAGGTCGATTTTTGTCGCTCGTCTGTCGCTAAAATCTCCCAAATACTTCCATCGGCGCCTGTTACCATAGTAACTATTACAAAGACAATACCTAGTAAAATATTTGCAGCAAACAGCAAAAGTATGGTTGAATAGACCTAATATGGCACACATCTGATATCAAACAATGTCTAATTTAATGATGTATACTCATACGTAGCGGTAAACGTAAATAGAAAGCAAATTTATACTTCTACGCTACTCAAATTTGGTACACTCACCGGAGCGCTTTCACCGGGTCAACCGGCGTCTTCAGCGGATGTTATTGCTCTGAAGATTGTTGTTGCTAGTGATGTAGTACTAGGACACCTCCGATGACGTCACAGATGTTGATGACGTCAAACTTGAAGATGTTGTGCCGCCCCCTTGGTTCCGGGGGGTCAGGAGGTTGTCCCAGACCGGGTCGATGTCCAACCCTTTGTCACGGTTCAGTCTGGGTCTTTTAGTTCTGATATGGATTGCTTCCAAGACCCTGCGAGGGAAGTCCTTGGACTCCCTTTCTATCACTTGTACGTTCTCCCAATCAATCAGATGTCCTTTGCTCCTGTCGACGTTTTCCTTGATCGCTGACTTGGAACTGGCCGCTTTGGATTTATGTTCTGTTAGCCTCTTTTCGAGCTTGCGTCCAGACTCGCCAATGTACAGGGACTCACAGTCTTTGCAAGGGATGCTGTACACGACACCAGATTGCTTTTCTTGTTCAGTTTTGTCCTTTGGGTAGACAAGAGCTCTGCGCAGAGTATTCTGAGGTTTAAAAGCTGTGCTAACACCTGCAGAGTTGAAAGCCCTGCGCAGCCGTTCCGAAAGTCCTTCCACGTAAGGCAAGGTAACAAATATGAACTTCTTATTGCTATCTTCGTCGCTGTCCTTATTTTGTTCTTTCTGTTTTTGACGAGCCCTGAACAATGTCCAGTCTTGATAGCCGCTCTCGTGTAGCACCTCCTTCACGTATCTTATCTCCTTAGATCTGTCGTCAGGATCAGTAACAACCGTCTCCGCTCTGTATAACAAAGTTCTCACAACACTCAGTTTGTGTTCCAGCGGATGGTGCGAGCTAAAGTTCAAATACTGATCCGTGTGAGTAGGCTTACGGTATACTTGGATTTTCACCGGACATCGATCCGGTCTGGGACAACCTCCTGACCCCCCGGAACCAAGGGGCAACAACATCTTCAAGTTTGACGTCATCAACATCTGTGACGTCATCGGAGGTGTCCTAGTACTAGCAACAACAATCTTCAGAGCAATAACATCCGCTGAAGACGCCGGTTGACCCGGTGAAAGCGCTCCGATGAGTGTACCAAATTTGAGTAGCGTAGAAGTATAAATTTGCTTTCTATTAATGTCTAATTTACATATTCAAATATCAACTGTTGATCAGACCTGGGCGGCTTACTCATACAATACTGTCATATGGCATCTGTCGATTTTTTCAGCATGGCATGAGTAAAGACCCAGCAAACACAAAACGTTTTCGACATCATTCGCAAAAGGTTATAAAAGGTTGTCAGAAGACGTTTAAATGTCGGGTTATATAAAGGATATATTAAGAGTATAAAACGTTTTCATAACCTTAAAAAGCATTTTTGATAATCTACTGCTCAGCAAACAAAAATGTTTTACAGAAAACGTTTAAATGTCGGGTTATATAAAGGGTATAAAAACGTTTTAATAACATTCTAAAAACATTCTTGAAAACTTGATACAAAACATTCTAAACAGAATGTTATTTTGGGGTTGAAAAATATTTTCAATAACGTTTTAAAAACGTTTTCATGACCTTTATATAACCCGACATTTAAATGTTATTAAAAGGTTTTGAAAAACCTTTTAAGAACATTTCTGTGTTTGCTTGGTTGAAATATTTTATCATAATGTTATATAAGTATTGACACAATATTTGGCAAAAATGTTTGCAAAAATAGTTTACAATAACATTTATTGAAAACATTTAAGAATATTGTTGTAGTGTGTTTTTTCATACAAAACGTTTTAAAACGTTATCATGACCTTTATATAACCCGACATTTTAATGTTATTAAAACGTTTTTTACCTAAACCAAAAGCCCAAATATAACTTATTTAAAACGTTTTTTAAAACGTTTTTGTGTTTGCTGGGGAGCTATGTGTCAAAGACTGCGTGTTTTACATTCTTCTACAAAGTAGATTCATGAGATCCCATCGCTAGTAGGATATTGCATAATGGACTTGATAAAGCAAACAAAAATACAGTAATTGTGTTATTTTTCATATGAGATTAAAAGAGTTTTCACTATGAAAATGTAAACTACATACATGTATGACTGTGTAATAAATAATTCAAAGTGCTTCGACAGGTGTAATGTTCTGGAACGTAATTATAATCATGTGATATTTTGAGTATCTTTTAAGATGACATTTTATTTTAGTTACTTTCAGAAAATGGAATCAAAATTTAGCTAATAGTTTTTTAATTTCTCCTATGTATAATTCATACGAAGATTGAATAATGCTGTAGAGGAAATGCTGAGAGAAAATCGTTTATACTGAATGTATTAGCGAAGACATAATAAATAACATAAGAAGGTGTATTAAGTGTAAATTTATCGCAGCTCATGATTAATTCATCGTCAAGTAATTAAACCTATCCAGACGCGATTAGTGTCAAGATTATTTGTCCCTTTAATAAGCGTCAGTATCATACTTACTGATAATTATCTGTTGCGTAACGTGAGGGAAATAGAGGGATATCAATCCTCCAGTCCTCCAGATGGATTGGCAGTTCAGATATGGGTGTCTTTGAAGACCTTTAGCCCCAGAAGACTGCTTACGACGTGGATGATTATACAATTACCTGTCACATGTTTTGTATCTCACAATGAGTCCAAAAATATTTATTCATTTCGGACCACAAAAACAGTTTAATGTAAACTACGCCACTGCCAAGATACGGTATGTCATATAACGTAAAGATTCGCCTAATGGCGCATATGGGCTCCTTTCACATAAGGAAAAAAAATGGTTTGTCTCAAAGCTCACGAGTGGTTTGAAAACAAATGCGAAATGCGTTTTTTTTATTCCCGACTTGGAATTTTTATGGTATTTTGAGAAAAAGTCTGATTTTCCTGAATTTTTCCGGAAAAACTAAAATATATATTTTTTTAATAAAAAAAATTATATTTCCTTTTTTTCCCAAATCTCGCGATTTTACAAATGCGCGCGAAAGCCTAACTGGAATTTCAGGCACAAACTAAATGTGTTATACGGCACACGTACGTCTTTTATCGGCTTCATTCTCTGGTCTTTTTTCCCTTTTTCTGTGGCTTGTTCCATCTACTGCAGTGCATTTCTCTTTACTTTGCGCTGGCTATAATTTCTGTAACGTTGTTTTGTCTACGTTTCTGTACCAATAAAATAATATTAAGTTGCTCTGTGTCACTATTTGCCCAGATTTTCCAATATGGCACATACCTCTTTGTAAACGGTCATGGGTTCGTTCATCTTCCTGCAGATTTCCACATGATTGCATTGTCTACATGGTACTAATATGACTTTTGGTCGTCGCGAAGAGATGCATTTGTAGGATAGAATAAATGATAGTCAAATTCAACATTTTCATCAAGGCATTAGCAGCGGATATTTACCCCCATTATTTAATACATTATTTGCCCACAACAACTTAGCTTTCACCATGTTGTCTGATGGTTTGCTCATAATTGAAGACCGAATTAAAAAGACTAGTTTGCGTCTGACGTCAGGGTAAAGGTGCGGCGTGATTGGTTGCTGACCTGCGTAGTAGAGTATTTTTGGTCATACGCAAACTAGTCTTTTTAACTCGGTCTTCAATATATTGATTATCTCGCGAAATTTGACAACTGATGTATCCATTGTTTCCCGGAAATTCATGTGTGAGCAAGCCATCAGATATGGCGAAAGCTAAGAAACTGTTAGTAAATTGTATAGTATTTAGAATCAAACTTTTCAATCCTGCAGATGCATCTCTTATAAATAACTTGTCATTTTCAGTATACAAGATGGGTCAAGGAATCCATCTGGATCCGGAGGCGGGGCACCCAATATATGAACAGAGTTGATGACACATTCAAGATAAGCCACCTTTATGATGTATTGATCACTGGTGATGAGAGTGTTACTTCAATCAATACCAACAAGAAGTCAACTGGCAACAACTCAAGGAGATCAGTGCATCATCTGGCTCATGAAAAGGGCAGACTTTAGCTTTTGAAACTTCGCATAAAGTAGGTGTTTCAATTGGACTTGCATAGAAGAAACGTTTAATTAATGGAATACTACAGTCCTGATGAACTTAATCAAGAAAACGAATAATATGTATTTCATAATGAAATAGCCTATGGTTTTCTAAAGGTCATAAGTCAAAAACCATAGGTCACAGAAACATGTCACTGTGAACCTTTTCAATTCAATACATTGATATACACATCCTGTCAAATAAATAAAATATACACCAACAAAAAAATACGTAAAAATGGGCATTTGTGGTAAAAAATGATGAAAATCACGTTTTAACCAAATTGTGCCTCAATATGGTATGATGAAATATTTTTGTTCACAGATTTGAATTATTCATATGCCCTCGATTATTCACAGCAAAAATTAAGGCTGCAATCAATTTTCTTTAGAAGTTATGGCTACTTTAAAGCAGTCAAGTAAGCTCAATCGATAAGGCGTTCGACTATGGTGCGAGAGGTTGCGAGTTCGAACCCTGGTGGTGGCTTAGTATGCTCTCGTGGAAAAATTGAGTTAGCTTGAAATTCCCCTGGACAAGGAACTCGCTGCTAATTGTCTCGTTGTAACCCGTACGAAACTCGGGGAGCTGATCCTGTGTTGTTGTTAAATGGTTTATGGAATGATGTGGGACCGTAGTGGTCAGCGACAACTAGTAAAGTGTGCTGAGGCTTGTGGATCAACGTCTAGGCGTTGTGCCTCTGGGTAGCACACTATAAATTACTGCGCTTTGTTTTTTTAAATATTTGACATTTTTGGGTAAAAATTGGAAAGAAGTCACATTTTCCAACCCAAATATCTCAGTCCACGTCATTTTTCAGAATTGCCAGCCGGGTTAGACAGATAGACGAGACTCTGACGATTAATTCCGGCTAGTCAAAACTGATGTACGGGATCCTATGTAGCCACAAAGTGGCCTCTCTACTACCGTAAACGTTCGCCTAATGGCGCTCTGTGCTCCCTTGACATAATTTTGAATATTAGACACAAACTAAAGATGCCCTCCCATAAAAATCCTACCAGCAAATAAGGGTATGTACCCTTAAAGGGTATGTACCCTTAATTCTTGTTGGGATATTTAGAGGAGGGAGCTCTCTATTAAATTTGTACATGAAATTTACCCCAAGGCAATGGAGCCCAGGTGCGCCATTAGGCGAACGTTTACGGTAATTAATCAAGCATAACATTGCCTTTAGTTTAATCATCCGATATTCTGCTGGATGCCATCCTATCCTGAACCAACCCCTAATAGCAAAAATAAATAAAGCAATGCCATGTGCATTTGTCGTTTATCCAGCCATTTTTTGGGCCAAAAGAGGGTAACATTGCAAAAATATACACCTTCATTTTGGGCTAAAATAGTCTGATATTCATTTTTTTTGTCGGTTTCACACGCAAATGTCCGAGTACAACCGGCAAAAAATATGCTCGTCCCCCTTATTTGAATACTTCCGCCACCACTAGAAGCAGGCGTTTACAAAGTGTCTCCAGACAGTCACACCATGAACCATAGAGCAATATCATCTGTAATTATTTGGTTGCTGTTTCTCATATGCGATTCCAATATGTTCAGCCAATGCATTCATATTTTATGGTCTTTGACTTTCTATCCGAACTAAGACAATCTTTCCGTTATTAATAGCACAGAATCTGTGGTTGAGTTAAAGCGTAGCGCTAACGGTACAATATTGTAATTTAATTTCTATTTCATCAATTAAATAAATCGAATTAAGTGATCAAAAGGAAAGGATTAAGTAGGTGAGGTTAATTCATGTGTTCTTGTTCATGGTAGTCACACAGTGACTTAAATTGCTTTATATTCTATTATTACTAAAGCTATAGGGGCTGAAAGCATCTCTGAAGGTGGTATTGAACTAAAGCAATAATGCAAGCCAAAACTTACACACAACCTGGATAACACATCGTCGGCTGTATTCCATAGTGGCGTATAGTGATTTTTGGTCATTTTTTTGAAAATTGGCACATATGTTTTTAATGATGTTCTCTTTCATTTTTTTCTAAGTCTCATCAGTCATAATTAGCTAATTAATTAGTAATTAATTAATTAAATGTGGCGTATAGTTACAAAGTGACATTTTTCGTATTCCATAGTGGCGTATCGACCATACGCCACTTTTTATACACATTTTATAATTATGAAATATCGGCAAAAATGAAAAACATCGTATGTCATAGTGGCGTACACGAATCGGACCTATACGCCACTATGGAATACGAACGACGAAAAGTAACGCCATAGGGATTACACGGCGACCGAGGTGGCGTACGGTTAACGTAAGGTTAGGGTATTGCGTTTTGTTCGTTTTCCATAGTGACGTATAGTTTTATTGTCAGTTTGCCAGCAATATAGTATGTATTTATTTCTTTTGAAGTGATATATAACAATAAAATCTTTTTAGTTTACTACAGAAATTTCACATCATTTACAAAATATAATGAATGTCTGATTTACACAACTCGATTTTAAATTGGCATTTCTTCAAACCCGATTTTCTCGAAAAGTTGTTTATTCGCGGCGCCCCACTATACGCCACTATGGAATACGGACGACGACATGAGCTATCTAGACGGTGGCATATTTACATTTAAAATGTTTTTCGTGGTGAACAATCATTTTGACACTTACTCGTTGTGACTCTTTTTTGTGAGATACAAAATAATGATTAAAACATAGACCTGGCAGGTTGCTGTTATAAAGATGAAGTACATTTGTCGTCCATTTTGTAAGATTGTTTAACATTATGGGCATAAAATTCGTTGTTAAACTTTTTATCATCTATCCAGTGATAAATAACGTTTCGTGCAGTAAAGATGGTACAACGTTTAATCAGGCTTTTGCGTTTGTTGCATCACTTGTTTTATATCTATATATTTTATAGAAAAAGAATGACTGACTGTGATGTACCCTGTATAATTGTGTATCATGAAATAGGGGAAATTACTTTCCTAATCATGCAATAGTTTGTTTATTATGACATCAGGGGGAAAACCCAGATGAATGCAATAACAATATCATTTATGAAGACTTTTTATGTCAAGGGGAAAAATCCCCTGAGACAGATTGTGAAGTGGACATAATAGTGGGAAAAACCCACAGGACGTGATGTAAGGTGAAATGTTAATGTCTATTATTAGAACATTGGGAAAATCCCAGATTTGCTTCAAAACATCATGTTAGCAATAATTCTAGGCAGACCTGTATCGATATGATTGTAATGTGAATGGATGTAGCTACAGCTCTCAAAAAGAGAGTATTTAATATTAACCAGTTAAAATCAGGATACTCAAGAAGTATTACTGAGTGTGGCCAGGGAGATCATGAGTTTCCGACAGTGCTATTTAAAACAGCCTCTGAGCGATGGAGATGGATGGATATTTTCACCGACAAGCTGGAAATATGGTCATTTCAAAGCTACGAAAATGGCCCAAAGTAAGACATAGGGTCTACTGCGGATTGTGAAGGACTTTATGTAAAAGGTTACAATTATTATCATCTGGATACAGTTCTGACAGGCTGCAATAGCCTTTATTATTGTCACAGTTGATAGTGTTGATCTGGGCTAGCTAGCTAATATGCTCACAGTCCAATTCCTTCAAAGAAAGGAAATTGCAAACCAGAAACATTTTATGTAGTCAAAGTACTACTATTTGCCAGTGTTGTCGGAGAAGATCTAGAATACGTCAAAGAACGTACTTCTTCCAAGAAAGGAGTATATATTCTTCTGTCGACTTGCTGAAGTCTGGTGTTTTGATTCAACGCAACTGTCAAAATAAGTGGGGACAACTGCATCGCAGTCCTGCTTCCAGAAGATATTGTGTGAAAGGTGGAAATAGCACCAAGTTTGGAGAAAGCAGCGCAAGGAGTTAAGTTTAGAGAAAGCAGCGCAAGGAGATAACGGCAAGGAGAAAGGGGAACGCCATTTTTTGTGTGAGGATTTCATACGCAAGGATATTTATAAACTCAAGTGTACACTGGACTTCGCTGATTTTCGCAGGACAAGTGAATAAGGATATATTACATCAGTCGTCCAGAACATTGCAAGAACTTTATGATCACCAAGAAGAAGAATGCTGGCTAAGTACTAAATAGATAAAGAGTGATTATATTTGATTATTGTGTATGTGCATTTGTTGTCATATATTATACCAATCATAACATGCTTTCAATTAAAGACTTAGATTTTGTTAGTTTAACCAAACAGTGTATTTGTGTTGTGCATTCGTGTGAGTTCGGGTAAAAGGTGATTTTGGCCTTGAGTCAAGTACGACTCGTAACACTGACAGACTGACTGACTGACTGAATGTTGACATTTGATTGAAATATACCCGGAAACAATCTCAAATAAAACACATTCACTGCATATAGCATCATTAATCGTCTTGTGACGATTCTTGGCGTAAAGACGAAAAATAAAAACGTGTTCAGGAGAGACGGATCTCTAAGTTTTCTATACAGGTTCATAGGTAATATGGGATGTCTGCCACATTTAATAGTACTCATTTTAATCTGTTTTTAGGATCTATGAATGATCTATAAATATTACAACACTTATAGCACAGTCCACAATGAAATTTTGCGATGGCGCACTCACATTATGACGTCAGAGCGACATTACGCGGGGCATTGTTTTGGTATCACTGGATACATTGGTAGCAAATCCCGGATAGCAATTATAGCAGTATATGACGTTTAATTTTGCACATTTTTTTTTCATTTTTAGGGTCTCATTTTCCTCTGGGGGACTTAATATGCCCTACATAGTGGGACTACAACTGGTTAATAAGACTCTCATTTCCACATCTGTTATGATGGTTTTTTTCTGTCATTCCGGTTTTTTGTTTGTTTTGGGTTTTGTCTTTACCAATGATTACAACTAACTAAACTAAGTAATTATGTTTTAAAAACACGTGCGGGTACCGTATGCGGCGTTTTCAGCAAATTTGCCTACCGGTAGATGAGATCCGCAAAATAACTTAAACCATAAAATTGATTGGTAGTATAAATATTTCTAACCATTAAAGGGACATTGTTAGATTTTTTTCATATTGTGTTTTGTACCTCACATTGAGGTTTGTGTCAAAAAAGTACATAACGTGTTTCACAACGGCCTAGCTTTAAGATGTGTACGACAACCGGAGTTATTATACCCTCAGTCATAGCACACAAACAGGGACGCAAGTGGGCTCGTTCTGAGTTCAAGTAACTCATTATTGTCGGGTTTCGTAAAAAGACTAATGTAACACCATTCTTATCGATTCAGTTGACTTATTCATAAGGTGTGTCTTGGGTGCTCGATAAATTGTTTTTAGTAAAACAAAAGCAAGTTTGTAACACTTTCACGGCAGTATGTTCGTCTTTGTTGTTAGTCTTTTCAAACAATTTTCAATAATGTAAATAAATTCCCTTAGCGTTTATTTTTGTATGTTCATCCTGAGCTATCATGCACTGAATATTGACAAGAGTTGTATGTAATTTGAGAAGTATTTTTGCCCGTCCATATCAATATTGACTAGTTTGATTAAACCAAACAATAATATGCCTGAATCGAACAATTCAATGAATCCCGTCATGCGGTACAGCTTCAGTCCAAAGATAATCCCTAGAGACTAAGGCGAGTCAGATGGCAAAAGGAACAATTTTATATATTGATCATATAGGAATGCAGGTACGGAAGCCAATGATCGCTTTTATATTCGACAGTCTTGTGGTTCTTGCGTTAAGGCCAAAAAGGATCAAAAGAAGGGTTTGTGCGTTTTAAGCTTCCCGAGAAAAATCACGCACATAGGAAGGAAATGACACCCCTTATATTGAGCCTTAGGATATCCCGTCATGTAGCCTAAGTAGAACACAATGTCATGCGTAGCATTCTTCTTGCGGGTCTCAATATTTGAGTGCAAACACCGCTTGGTCGTGGTCCCTCCGACGTACCTCAAATCTGTATATGGCATTACAGTACCTACCGTTAAGGGATTTATTCCGTCATTATGTAGTGCATCTCAGCAATAGAATTCGACATGCGATTACTCTTTAGGAATTTCAATTGTAATACAAATAGCCAAAGAAGTTTGATGAAATGAAAAGTTTTCAAGACTTCAGGTCATTTACATTGAAATCATTTCCTCCTTTAAATACTTTAGCATTATTGTTCCATTAACATTTATTTATTTATTTATTTATTTATTTATTTATTTATTTATTTATTTATTTATTTATTTATTTATTTATTTATTTATTTATTTATTTATTTATTTATTTATTTATTTATTTATTCAAAGAGGCTTGGGCGTGTTATCAGGATGCCACATTACAGACTACCATACCAAGCCTGTATTCAAGACTTTCATGGACGTGGACATCCGGGACACCCCAAAACAAGATGGAAGGACCGGATCTCAAAAGTCACAAGCATGAATCTACAACAGGCCAACAGGCCGAATACCCAGCATAGAGCATACAAGATGGAAGAGGATTACCTGACAGAGGGCAAAGGGCCACCCTGAGCTTACAACTAAGGGACCGATCGTTATTTATGGCAGGGGGGAATGGGCGTTTTGGAAAAAATATCGACAAAATAATTCGAGTTCCCCTCTCGCGTCCGCTCAAAATTTTCGGATTTCCCCCTTGTTTTCCCGAATTTCTCCATTTAAAATTTAACAATCCCTCTCCTGGTTCAACGAAAAATTTCGCGTTCCCCCCTCAAGTTCCCAAAAAAATTTCGGGTCCCCCTTCAAAATGCCCATTCCCCCTGTCGTAAATAACGTTCGCTCCCTAAGTCTGAATTTGCAACTCAAGTATTAGTTAATTATAAAACCACGCATCACTTGGTCTTATACGCGGATTTAGGGTTTCTCTACAGGAAGTTAATTTGTGCCGAAATTCCGTCCCAAAATGAAATAAGCATTTTGCATAACAACAGATACAGTTCGGAGGTTAATCAATATTCTTTGTTATGCAAAGCGCATATTGCATTGTGGGAAGGAATTTCGGCACAAATTGACTTCCGGTAGAGAAACCCTAAATCAGCTGATATCCGTGCGCCCCCTATGGAAGACATGACCTATAATCTTCCACACAGAGAGTGTGAATTTTAAATGGAGTTACCTGATCGGTGACTACAATTGAAATTTTAACCCTCTGTGTGGGAGATTAAGGTCATGTATTCCATCTAGGGGTGTATGGACATTATCATTAATGCTCAAATTGCGATGTCCTCAACACATAGCGCTCTTAGAGCTCTACGGATAATAGTGGTGCTGTCTAATTTACTGATTTGGATTTTGGTGTGGGATTCGTGACCTTGTGTTATGGATATTTTTGTTTAAATAAATCTTTATGTTATATATCACCCACAGAAGCCGTTATTGTATTTTATTGGTTTCCAATGCATTTCATTATAAAGAATCCAAAACTATTATTAGTGACGGCGTTTTAGGCAAGGTCCATAACAGTGAAACTGTCCGGATAGATATTGATTTCGTGCTGACGAAGTCATTTGAGGAATATTTGTATACTTTCCAGTGTCTCAGAGTGTTTCGCTTCAGGTTGCACTTACTAGACAGAAAGGGGTTAATTGTAGTTGATACTGTGTATGCATGTAGTCCGTCCAGAATATACGTTGCCGTTATTGCCGATATTCATAATTTTATTTTGTGTTTGAAACGATTCTTAAAACATTTTTTTTTCAAGAAACATTCATGAATCTTTTTTGTCTGAGAAAACAGAAGAAGAAACAAACAAGAATGAATGCGATGAATGATGAATGCGATTAATGAATGCGACAGCTCGAGGTGACAAGAAGTAGTGCTTAGATCCATTAATTCTTGGAGCAAAGACGAATAATAAAATCGCTACAAATGTTATATAATATTAGAATTCCTGCTGTTGGAACATGTTCAGTAGAGACAGCGGTAATTGTTGCAGACAGGTTAATGTACAGGAGTGCTTGTTACATTTGCATTCAATAACTCATACTCTTTTGCTTTAATTTTTTAAGATCAATAAATGAAAGGTATCACATCACTGCACTCATATAGCACAATCGATAATACATTCATGTAATGGATGTCAACATGTTGAAAGCGCCATGGCTGATAAAACCTAATAACGTTCACTCATGAACGTGATATTGCCAGCAAATTTTACGTTTAATGTGCATATCGAAATAAAACCAAAACAAAACTTGAAATAACTTTAACTGTTAGCGGGTGCCTGGAAAACTCTTTTATAGTTACGATCAAATGATGGCTTCATTGTACCATGTAGACACAGCTATATCATATTGCTTTGTAATCAAGCCATTTGATCTTTAAAATGACGGAAACATTTGAGAAAAAGGAAGTGAACCGTCTCGTCGAATTGTGTAGGAGAGTGTTCCTGCCCAGGAATGAAGTAAATGAAAATTTTAACAATTAGTGGAGTCAATTGTGGCAATAACATGCAATAAATGCTCCTTTTAGAATTTATGTTTTTTTTCCTCCTCAATTTTGCTTATATTTCATTATTGCTGACTTTCAATTGGAACATATGGTCTTAATGCAGCAGTAGAGGGGAACTGATGGCTCTTTTAAAGTGTTTCAGGGAAGCCAGTGAGTAGAAATGTCTTCTTCTAAAAGCCAAGAAGACTAAAGTTATGGTTATTGATAGAAATTAAACCGGAGAGGACTTTTTGATAAATAAGCACAACATCGAGGAGGTTAAATAATTTGAATATCTGGGTTCAATGATAGATAACAAAGGTGACAGCACATCTGAGATCAAAAGAAGATTAACCATGGTGTATCAACCTCAAGGTACGGTTTCTTCGTGCAAAAACTATCTTCTCAGTTGCTACATACGGGGCGAATCCTGGGCAATGGCAAAGAATGACAGGAAGAAGATGCATTTGAGCTGTGGTACTATAGGAGGCTGTGGGGAGTATCTTGGAAAGACAAGAAGACAAGCATCTGGGTTTGGGATAAGATTGGCACAGACTGCTGCTTTTGTAGGAATACATCTGGATCTGGAGGTGGGGCATCCAATCTATGAACAGATTTGATGGCATATTGAAATTAAGCCAACAACTTCAATCAATAGCAACAACTCAAGCAGATGAGTGCATTATCTGGCTGATGAAAAGAGCAGACCTTAGCTCTTGAAACGTCCCATACAGTAAGTGTTTCAATTGGACTTGCATAGAAGAAATGAAAACAGATAGAATTAATAAAAGTATTAAAAATAAATTCCGCACATTCACTTTTATATCTTTGAAATGATTGATCATAAATGTTCTCAATTTTAAGAAAAGCCGATGGAATGGTATCAAAACGACGTTTACTCAGAACAGTGATTTTGCGTATTCCTCACTTTTTTGAATTCATAATGAATCATTTAAATCAACAATTATATAAACATCGATTTACTTTGCTATCTTTCCCAGCGATTTAAATCAGACGACGGAACAAAATTGTAATAAATATATCTCAATATATATATAGTTGTACAAATACATTATTCCAGCACATTTTGATTCATGTATAATATTACTAAAACCAGGGGCGTAGCAAGAGCATCAGGGGCCCATGGACAAGGAGCAGTACGGGCCCTTAACCAGGACTGGATTTACCTTATTGGAGGCCCTGGGCCAAGCCAAAATTTGGAGGCCCTAAACTCACATGCCGAGGAAGGCATGTGCACTCAAGTCAGTGGCCAGGTTTTGGTTTACGTATAATATAGAGGGGGACTAACTTATTTTGTTCCGATTTATTTCAACTTGAAATTTGCTATTTGAATGTGCGCGAGAAGCGCGGAAAATTTTACAATTTTGCCCTATTTGGGCCAAAAAAAATCATGCTGTTATTGGGGTTAAAAGAAAGATGCATAGGCCAATTTTGGGGCCCCCAAATTTTGGGACCCGGGCCCACCTGGACCAAGGGTAAATCCGGCCCTGCTCTCCATTATCAACCCTTGCTTTTAACTTTCGCTTTTGTACTCGGGCCCCTGAACCCTCGGGGTTCGTCCACCCTGTCCCCCCGCTTGCTACGCCCCTGACTAAAACACACCAACTGCACGTGGGTGTTAATCTGGTATAACAAATATACACAACGAATCTCATAAAGCCAGCATGGAATTAAACTGCTACTGTCAGCTAGTAGCTTCATGTTCAGCCTTAATACACTATCCAAGTACTGGCCACCTCCTATTCTGGAAAACGTGGTATTAAGCTGTATAAGGATTCACCAGTTGGTTAGCTCCTGGGGTAGGGGAGTGCAATTGTAAATTCCACCCTGCAACTCGAGCATGCTGGCGATAGGACTGTAGAAAGGAGATGTATTATAAATTGGGACGTCTTCAACCCGAACATGCTGGGAATACATGTAGGATGGTAGAAACAACAGGATTCAATTTTTGAAACACCATGATCTCTAGATAGGGATTGTATCGTGGTTTGATACGAGGAAACCGTTTATATAATTTTGCTGCGTGGATGTAAATTGCCACATGCCATAGATAATTGCATAATTATATAATGTGATCACTTCCTTCGATTTATCACGAAGTATGTAGAGATATACAAATTTAGAAAATGGTACCTCCTGAATCACTCGCTTTGATTGTACACTAAAAATTGCCTCTCATACATTATTTATTTATTTCCAAATTAAGATATAAAAACATTTCAATTAGTTATAGATTGACTCATCTCAACAATCATCGTATGAATACTAATTAAAAGAAGAACTAAAATCTAAACCCAGAAAATCGCATGATTGAGTTCCAGAGCATTAAACCTGTAGAAAGAATTTGAATACTGCATTAGACATTATACGCGTAACATGTAACATATAACAGAGAGGCCTTTAAAACATTTAAAAACCTTTCTTGTTCTCATTATAAATGGATGCCAGATTTCAGGCAATTGCCCGACTTCCTTATTTTTTGTTACTCCAAATTTCCACACTTTTATTTATTATCAGCCCGTTTTGAGACTTTATAGCCCAAATTCGTGCACCTTTTCAGGCCTTTCCTGCAAAGTCACTTCAGGCAATTGGCACCCCTAATTATACTATTATGCACCTACTGGCGACGGAATCTGCTGCGCAAAAATGTAAGAAGCCCTTTGACACATAGATCTTTATTTATATTTTGTTATATGTTAGTGGTGGGAAATCGGCAGATGTCACGTGGCAGTATAACTTCGTCATCAGGAAGCCCCAGGTCTAACAAACAATTCTAGTTCCATATATGGTGTATTCACCATGCGTGTTTCTGGTTTGCTGACATTGACTGATATTGTAATTGTAATAAACAAAGACGAAGGTCAGTGTCAACTTTCTCACATTTACTACGACTTTTCTGTATTGTGTATCAAACAATCCACCAGGAAAATAATCAACAGGCAACAACATGTCCATTGCGAGGAAATGGATGACCAGTTCTAATAGTCTTCATCAATGGTTGAGAGCCACAAAGCCTTATCATGAAAAGATAACATGTGGAGATTGTGGCTATATTATTTGATGTGATATTATGTGATTCCATTATGTCTGAATGCAATTATTTGGTTCCTGTCTCTCGATGCATTATTTAATGATCATTAAATGTAGTGCTAACGGTACACACTGGTACATACAATATTTTAAATTGTCATCAATTCAATAAATCGAATTAAGTCATCAGAAAGAATGGATGGATTAAATGGTAAGGTTAATTCATTTGCTCTTGTTCGATGGCAGTCAGACAGTGACTTAAATTGCTTTGGATCTAGTATTTCTTTTTTGACTAAGGAATGTGTTGAAAGCATCCCGGGAAAAGCATTTTCTGAAAGTGAACTAAAGCGTCCGCAATACAAACCTGAAGCTCCTTGCATCCCGGCCTACATGCACTAAGAATCTTCATACCATGATTACAGGCATAAATATCACGTAGTTTGACGATAATACTTTATGCTGGGTCTGTGTATTTTGTCAACAAAGCAGCATTCACGTATTAAAATTTCAGTATCACCACCCGTGCGCCCCTTATCCTGATTTTGAACAGATTATGAAAATAACCATGTAATATTTAAAAGCACCCCAAGTTGTATTCACTATGGAATGAGCAACAATGTTTTCATATCAGGCGTGTCAAACATGTTTGGCCGTATTTTAACATGTTGAAGGCGGGTGGGTAGGGAACATGAACTAGCGGTGTTTGCACTCAAAATACTAAGACAAATGAAGCTGATACAGCAGAGTAATGGTATGAGGAGTTCTTTTTAAGGGAATTCCAGGGCTTAAAGGGTTGACATTTCAACCCCATGTGCATGATATCTCTCTGGAGGGGTAAAGCGGCCAATACTTTCGTTTTGATTTATTATTGGCCTTCACTCAAGAAGCACAAGAGCTATGGAAATATAAATGCATTATTTGAATATTTTTGACTTTCAGCAATGCAGATCTTAAAAGAATCAAATTAGTTTAGTTCTTTTGAAACAAGAACAACAAAGAAGGGGAGACCGGGGCAAAGTGGACCACGGGGCAAAGCGAAACACCCCATTAACGTCTTTATATGACACCCCCAATCTAGAAGCTAATGTAATTAGAACACGGCATGGATCAAGCATTGTTTGTGATAGGGGGCAATCGAGTGAGTCAGGTATGTGTGATTTTACAGAAAATGTATGTTTTTCATATATTTAACCCGATTATAGAAATATTAGTATCTGCCAAAGCACTGTGCTTTTGTCGAATTACTTCGATAGCCATATTAAGGATAGATGGGCTTAAGCCTATTCTATGCATGGTAACAGGAATAGCATACATTAGCGTACAAGATAGTGATGCATGTCGAGAAAAATCTCACCTGGTCGGGGCAAAGTGGACCGGGGCAAAGTGGACAATAGTCCAACGTGGATGGGGCAAAGTGGAACACCGGAAACAGACCCCACTCAGAACTATGCAATAGAAATTTATCCACACCTGAAGGGGTGTATTTCTCTAATGACCCCCTCCACATTTTACTCTACCCCGGCCCAATGAACCTGGGGCAAAGCGGAACGAACTTTTTCAAGTTCGCACCATTTAATAAAGCTGCATTTTTGATGTCATTTGTTAGTTGCAGTCCTAAGGTAAGATTATAAACCTTAAAGATTTGCCTTGCCTTGCTTCGTAATCGTGTTGGGCTAGACAAAAAAAATTTGGTCCACTTTGCCCCGGTCTCCCCAATATGAACAAAGAGGCAAGTTATATATTGGGACCTCTGGACAAATAGTAACACATAGCAACTTATAGATGCAGAAGACGAGCAACGTTACAGGAAAAGTAGTCAAAGCAAAGTAAAGCAAAATTTACATTAAAATGATTTTCGAGGTCTGAATTGAATAATTGTCAGATTGAAGACTCTGACAGCTACTATATAATCATCAGTGTCGTAACCAGGTGACACCTTCGGGCAACATGGAGGAGAAATGGTACCTACTTGTAAGACACCTAAGCTACCAGTCCATTTGTGCCAAAGCGGGATCCTGACTGAGATGTTCTTACTACTTGATGGGCAATTAATCACGAGCTTCGATTTTACACTGAATATAACTGTATAGTGTACGTTTAAAGTATAAAGAAATCCGTCAATTTTTCTATGTGGTGATTCTGTCCTCTTGGTTACAATTTAAACGTACACTACAGTCTGTCCACTTAGAAGTACAAACCAAATCTGTGGCATCGGGGGTCGATGCTTTGCGTCACACACGAGCACGACGCGACGCGTAAAGAGCGTGGTGCACAAATCGCGCAGCAGTTGGCGCGCCATAGAAGCATTGCACTGAAATAATTATGCTCATACCTCCAGTTTCCGAGGTCTATTTACTTTGTACTTCTATGTGGACAGACTATATACAATTATATTCAGTGTAAAATTGAAGCTCGTGATTAATTGCCCATCAAGTAGTAAGAACATCGCAGTCAGGATCCCGCTTTGGCGCAAATGGACTGGTAGCTTAGGTGTCTTATCTTGAAAAAATACATTTGCTCCAAAAAATGGGCAATGAGAACCATATAAAATGTTAACAATAGAAGACATTCTGGACCACTCTTTCATCAGCACAATATTCTTAATGTCTGTGATACATACAAACTACATTTAGAACTGGGGGCAGATAATGTATAGCCTAAATATTATCTTATACAACTATTATGTTCATTTGTTCTTTGTAACACGATCTGATATTCATAGTTACACAAGAAACAATAATAAGTATATATATATGAACGAAGAAATAAGAAAGTATTCACTGATAATTCAATCAGGACTGTCGACCCACTATTATGGAATTCCTTTAACGAAAACATTAAAGTAGCAAATTCAATAAAACACTTTCGAAAGGAATATAAATTATAGTAATCTCATTTTATAACTAATTTTTGGAGCCCCGTTGTTGTTCTTGTTTTTGTGTGATAGGCTCAATATAGTTTTTCTTTCGTGAAAAAAAGAACACACTGATGGGAGCCATACGCGGGGATGGATGTGGGTATTTTTCTTTTGTGAGCTAAAATTCAAAAGCTAAAATAGCCAAATATAGAGTTATTTTATAACTGTGACAAATTTTTCCACCCTTTCTGGTCTGAGGTAGCGGTACAGCAAATTATTTTTTTGTTATGGCGATACATAATTTTTTCTAAAATTTCCTAGCCCCTTTAATATCCAACGGTTTGTCCCTAATACTTCCTAGATAAGCTATAATTTGAGCTTGTATGGTCCAGTATTTTTGAGCATGAGCAAAGAGGGATTACCGGAGGGTTGTGATGGATTTACCGTGGTTGCTATAGATATTATTTAAGGGTTACCAAACTACGTGATTGATTTTGCCTGTAATGAAACTTTTGTATAAAAAGCTTTTGGTTGTATTGGGGACATACACGCTTCAGTTCAATATATCAACCCCAAATACTATTAAACCCTGGTCTAAATAGATATGCCTAGTTCATGATCAATAATGTATTAACCTCAACTATTTAGTTCATTCTTTTCAATCGATTTATTGAATTGAAGAAATACAAAATTACAATAATGTACCGTTAGCGTTATGCTTAAATATAACTGACGATTGTCTCTGTACAGATTTAGCTATCGACTCTTCCTTGATAAAATATGACTGAAAATTTGTACACAGGGCCTAATTTACATTTTAGGGGCCCTGGACCAGGGCAAAACTTTCAGGCGCGCAAACCCACCGTGAGGTGATGTTTAAGCTCGGCATGAGGTGCAGGGGCTCGTTTAAGGGCCACTGTTGTAAGTTGCTGCCATTTACAGAAGCCGAGATGCAGATACACCCATGCGATATGAATTACAAATAAATACAACATATATGTGACGTGTCATGTCAAAGGGAGACACTTTTGGGCAGGTTATCAATTTTGAGGTTTTTACATATCTTAAATAAAGAGATATTTTGCTCCACAACGCCGTTTTCCACAATGAAATCGGACATTCCTAAGCGAAGATATTGAGTTCGTAAGTTATGGTATTATAAAATTGCAAATTGAGATACCGGCCTTTTTATACCGGTATTTATATTATTTTATGTTTTGATGTGTGATTTCAATTTATGTTGTTATTATGAAAATTAAGATTTATTCATTCATAAATTGATAGCCATTGACTCGAGTTGTTCCTTAATTTGCTGCAAATACAAGATGACATTAAACTGAGAACATCAGACTGGTGACATAAACACGATGTCATTATGATGTCGACAGCCTCACAGGTGATATTATGATGATGACATCTTAAGGAGAATAGATTCACTAGATGTAGTTTACGGAGGCGTGTTTTTGGGTCCTCAAGATATCTCGTATTTCTCAATTAAATAGACTTGGTCGATTTATTTCGCTCGCTCGTCTGTCGCCAAAATCTCTCTAATCCGTCGTCTGTTGCCATATATTAAATATTACAAAGACAATCGCAGCAAAGAGCAAAGCATGTGTGACACATGTGTGATATTAAATAATGTCTAATTTGCATATTCAAATATCAACTGTTGATCAGACCCGGGGCGGCTTACTCACACAATACTGATATTATGACATCTGCCAATTTCCCCCACGGCAGGAGTAAAGACCCGGCGCAATGTGTCAAATACCGTGCGCGTTTTACATTCTTCTACGCAGCAGATTCATGAGATTCCATCGCTAGTAGGAGATTGCATAATGGACTTGATAAAGCAAAAAATACAGTAATTGTGTTATTTTTCAGATGAGAAAGGTTAGAAGAGCTATAAAAATGTACACCTCATACATGTATGACTATGTAATAAATAATTCAAAGTGCTTTGACCAAACTTCATTCAATCATTATTTTTTTCAATTATATATAACCACTTTGTTTTTTGGATGTGTTTATACGCGGTACCCATATGTCTTTTATTGGCCTCATTCTCTGGTCTTGTTCCCGTGGGTCTTGTTTAAGTTCTCGTTTTCTGTGCCTTGTTCCATCTTCTGCAGTGAATTTCTCTTGCTTTGCTCTGACTTTTTCCCTGTAACGTTGTTTCGTCTGCGTTTCTGTACCAATAAAATAATATTAAGTTACTCTGTGTCACTAGTTTTCTACATTTTCCTCTTGTCTCTTTCTAAACGTTCACGGGTTTATTCATCTCACTGTAGATTTCAATATGATTCCATTGTCCACAGTCTTTATTGATTTGCGATCTCTTTTTAAAACATCATTGGTTTCTGAACGGAACTAATATATGATTATTGGTCGCGGAGAGATGCATTTGTAGGATTGAATAAATAATAGCCAAATCCTATATTTTTTTATCATGGCATTAGCAGCTGTTATCTATTACCATTATTCTGTATATACAATTTGCCCACAACGTCTTAGCTTTCGCCATTTTGCCTGAAGGCTTGGTCGTAAATGGTACATAGATTTTCCCGTGAAACTTGTCAGCTGATGCATCCATTGTTTCCCGGAAGTTTTTTTGCAGAAAGAGCAATACTATTATTATTGCTCATATCATTTGTCATCAGACCAGAAAGCTAAGAAACTGTGAGCAAATTGTTTTATTATTAAACTAAAATTTCCAATTTTGCGAATGCATCACTCACATACCTACTGCTGATGGAAATTGCTGTTAGTTGTGAAAAATCGGCAGATGTAATGTAACAGTTGAAAATTAAATCTGTAAATTAAGCACTGTGTAATAGCATGTGTTCCATGTATTCAACATGCTTGTTTCTGTTGAATACTGTAATATAGAGTCTATTGATTAATACGGGATATCCCGAGGACCTCAGAACACCACTCCGGCCGTTATTACTTATCAAAGCCATTCCAGATGTCATAATCACCACGCATAACATCTCCTTTAGTTTGATCATGTTTTGGGCCAAAAGAGGGTACAATTTTATGCGCATCGCGCGAAATAGACCATTATTAAAACTCATATTCATTTTGTTTAAAATATTCTGAAATTGTTTTTTTTTGGCGCGCTTCACACGCAAATTTTTCTGCTGAACAGACAAAAAGATATGCTCGTCTCCTTATCATGCTTATTTGAATACTTTCGCCTCCACTGGGACCAGGTGACTACGAAGTTTCTCTAGGCATCATGATCCACAGGGAAATAACATCTGTAATTATGTTTTTGCTGTCTCTCATATGCGATTACATTACATTCATAATTATGGTCATATCTGACTTTTTATCCGAAATAAACAATTGATAAGTTATAACACAGGATCTGTGGTTAGAGTTATAGCGTATCGCGAACGGTACAATATTGTAATTTAATATGTATTTTCATCAATTAAATAAATCGAATTAAGTAGTCAGAAAGAATGGATTAAATAGGTTAGGTTAATGCATGTGTTCTTGTTTATATGGCAGTAACACAGTTACTTTATTGCATTTCCATTTTCATTAACTTAAGACTATAGGGGTTGAAAGCATCTCTGATGGTGGTATTGAAAAAGCAATTACACAAGTCAAAACTTACACACAACTTGAATACAGTGGCGGCGCCACGGGGGCATGGGGGCAAATGCCCCCAGTCAGAACTCTTGCCCCCTGTTGCCCCCAGAAAAAACCCAAAATTACGAAAATTTCCACTTTTTACGGTAATTTTGCGCAAACTTTGTTGATTTTGCCCCCTGAAATTCACTTTGCCCCTAATGCCCCCCGAAAAAATTTCCTGGCGCCGCCACTTCTTGAATAATAACATTTGAGCATCTTGACAGTAGCATATTTACATTTAAATGTTTTTTGTGGTCTTGGTTGAACAATTATATCATTTTGGAACTCATTATGATTAAAACATACACCTGACAGGTATTGTATAATCATCAATGTCATATCCATAACTTGGCGCTGGAGGGTTAGCAACTGACTTATTCGAGGGCATAAACGCTAAACTGCAAGTCCATTTGGCAGAATAAAGGGATTAAGACTGATACCATCTATTCCTCTTTCATAAGGTATGATACTTTTATATTTTAAAGGGACAAATATCTTGACACTATATTGTATTTGGATATGTTTAATTACTTGATGATGAATTAATCATGAGCTGTGATAATTTTAATCATGGTATTGTGTAATTTATTATGACTCCGCTCATACATTTAGTATAAACGATTTCCTCTCAGCATTTCATCTTCTTACGAATTATACAAAAGTGAAATTACAAACTTGATAACTAAATACTAATTCCATTTTCAAAATGAAACTAAAATAAAACTACATGTATTATAAATGAGTTCCAAAACCTGTCGCACAGTCATAGATATACAACAAAGGGGTGGGTAGATTCTATGTCCTCATGAGGTTTGCCCTAAAACTAATAAGTAAACTGACAAATGGCTCCATGTAATTATCCGGCCATCCCCTGCGTTCAATTTAGCGATTTCTTACTATATACCTCTTTACCCGGTAGGGTGGGCCGTCTAAACTCGAGGGTGGGGTGGTTGATTTTAGGTGTTGTAAAGATCAAGTACATTTTCGTCCATTTTTGCAAGATAAAACTTACCCGACCGACACATATTTTCGGAAAATGAAAAAACAAAACAAAAAACAAAAACAAAACCTTCTTATACAATGCATATGTCGCTTTTGACAAAATTAATCCACGGATGGACTCACATGAAATTAAAACAATTGCTCCTCCAGCCATTTTTATATTCGAGGTCATATGTTTAAAACAATTTTAGCAAAGGGACTTTGGTTTCTAGCAAATTTTCGAATCCGCTTTTTATGGGTCGGCCCCGTCTTTTTTCTCGTCGCCTTAGCTGAGCTTTTAAAGAATCTAATTAAATGATGGGAATCCACTATTGATATAAAATTGGATCAATTGAGCCCATATTTATTGGTCGAGCTATGAGTTTTAAAATATTGAATGAGACGTAGTGAGACCAATAAATATTGGGCGTAAAGCATCCAATTATTATATCATTATTATGTTTTGGATCCAATATTTTTGCACACTTATGTTTTTTCAAAATATAATAATGTATCATATTGGAAGTTTCATGTCCACGATTTTAAAATATTTTACCAAAATGGACTAATACGTTCAATTTCAGCCTCACATCATCCCCCTTACCCTTAAAGTAGGGCCTCTCTTACCCCTGTATAAGATGGAGGGTTATATTTTGCTTAATAGAGCGCAACGGATGGTCCGACAATTACATTGGGCTATTCCAGAAAATAAGTGCACACCCCCTATACACGGCAGTTTCACTCCCATTGAAACACGATAATTAGGTTTGCCGATTCGTGCGTTCAGTTTTTGTTTTCTCCACTGATGAAATACGCACGAAATTGACTAAACGCCACGGCTCGATCGCTGTACTGCACGCAATAATCGAAGCGGCGGGCCATGTAAGATAAAGTTGCTTTCAAACTCTGATAAAACAGTGCCAAAACAGAAAGCAAGTATAGAGCCTTATAAGGTACATAATACTCAATGTTTTTGTCATTTATTGGAATAAAACAATGTTTTTAAGTTTGAATTTTTTTTACAATAAAATCACAAAAAAATTGCACCCTTTCACATTAATTTTATTGTTTGTCTAAACATGCAATGTAGAATCAAAGATATTTCAAGACTGACACTTCAATAAACAGTGGGGATGTATGTTACTACAAAATGAGGCGTGTTATTAACTAACTTTTGAAAAATTAGAACTAGGCCAACAGAATATGAAGAGATATCACTTAATTAAATCACCCCTTTTCACTGTTAATTGCGCGTGTTTGCCGCAAACACGCACAAACTCGGCTGCGGCGACCGCTGCATGCATGCGATGCATGAGTAGGCCTACTGAACACGCATGTTTTACAGCATCTTGTACGCGGACGCCCAAGAAAGAAATAATCCAAGTCAGAACTCAGTTGTATTATGAAATCCTACAGCATATTAAATATAAAAAATATTTAATCACTTTTACGAAATCAACCCTGGTCCATGGACTGGGCATAGTTCAACATACTAGTTTTAGTTCTTTGCATTTGCTGATGCACCGCATGTTGTTGATGCACCGCATACACTGGCCATATTCATCATATTACTTAAGCCACGTAATAACATGTATATGCAATGTGCGCTGGCACATGTGTTAAATGATAACCAAGAGCTTTTTAACATGTCTTTTCAGAAGAAACATTACAAAAATGTTTAATTTGAAATCTCCAAAAATCGGCGAGGGCAGAGACGATAGGCCTACGTGTTATTTATTTTACTTGGCCTTAAAACATGTTCAAGTTTTGAATTTGCAAAATCTATCAGAATCACTTTTTTTTCCTTTCGACTCAGAATCACTCTTTGTTTACAAACATCATTTCCATACAATTGGTTACACACATCATGACAGTGATCATGACCCATAGTTGACCGCTAATAACCCCAATGTTATGGTACAAGTACGCGCACATGACAGTCAATGCACTAACCTGACCGCTTGATAACCCCTAGGATAGTACAGATGCGCGCATCATGATGTACAAGCACTACAAGCATGAGTGTACAAAAATGTACCACATGCGGTATTAAATACACATGACAAGACAAGTTACAAAATATTACGAGTCAAACACAGTCAGTTTATAAATATTATAAATGTGGTTTGTTTTTATTTTAAAATCAATACAAAGGTTTGTTTTTTCTTTGGTTTGTTTTTTGTTTGTTGGTTGTTTGCAAGGCCTTTGTATAGTATTCAATCACTGTACAGTTTAAAAATGTTATGAACATTCTGTTGACATTTCACGGGGTCTTCATTTCATTAGAATATTTTAGAACATAAAATTGTTTTGATAATTTGTAAACACAAGATTCAAAACTTTGTAAACAAAAATTATATTTAAAACACTTACCAAATGATTCAGCACTTGAACTACTGTCTGTTATATTTCAATGATTTATAAAGTATCATGCAGCCTTGAGGATTCCAAACATCCAGAAATGTCTTTCTTCGTGTCAATTTCTTGTGATCAGTTTCAAATAATTATATTTATTATATTGCACATCAACATCGGATGAATTTGTTTACTTTGCCGTTGTATTTATTGTAGCTCTGAAATGAGCTGTATGGAATTTTCTCTCCTTTTATAATCCTTCCTTACAAGGAATGGTTGAAACCATTCTAATATTATAACTTTCTAAACCCGTCTCAGGCTTCAACAAAGCTGTCCTGTAATCTCGTTATTTTCATTTGTCCCGTTTGTCCAGCAGATATCCAATAAGCCCAATTCTTGTCTTTCTAGATCCTGTAAAATTAAAAAAAGAATAGAAAAACAAAACAAACATAAATATAAAATAGTTAAGAAGAGTCATCTATCTTGATTTATACCAAGGAAAACATTGTTCATACAATTATCACATACAGTAGACTAGAGCTTCAAATGACAATGAGAACAGAAAATAACATGTAGCTCTGATTTCTATAGATTTTTAAAAAGTAGGGCCTATATTAATATTTTTTAAAGAAATTAAAACAGACCAAAGTGGATATTCAATTATCACTAGGCCTACAAGCATGCAAGTTGGCTGCTGCTTGTTGCATCTATAGGCCCAATCACTTACAAATATGATGCCGAAATTTTTATTGTAAATTCTATGAATTGATCATTCATGTTGGTATTTCTTCCCAATTCCCAGTTTATTATTAGATGGGCCTAATCAGTTAAACCAGCAAATAAATAGATAATATAATAGTAGTATAAAATAATAATTTACATCTCAAAACACCAACAACATCTTAAAAAACTTACCGTATGCATATTCCACAGTGCACTGAGTGAATGTCCTACGCAGCGGTCCTGTTCAGTGAGCTTGCCGGCTTGTCCCGAGTGTAGCTGTGTGGTATGCCTATCTCTTGCCGTGTTACGCACGCATTGCTACGGCTGCATTGCCGTGCAGATGTTCTTTCTGGTGAAAAATGACCGCACTTTGGCGTTCCGTTCTGATACAAATTGCAATGGCCTAGAAAAGATTTTGTGTTCCTTGGTTATATTAGGCCCTGTTCCGACTATAGCATGTTTCTCAAGTCTCTGTTGAGGGGACTTAGTAATAATATCGGTGTTCCAAAACAAGCATCATTGTACAATATGCATCATGACGATGTATGTGTCATTCCGAAGGTTCACAAACAAACTTGATTCCATCAAATTTAGAAAAAGCAGAATTGATGTCATTTTACCCAAAGACGTAGCACCTTGTAATCTACGGTAATCTTTGATTTCAAGTCATTTTATGCTTTGGTTCACGTATTAGATCCCTGTAAAATCGGACTCCTATATCCACTGCGCCGATTAGCGAATCCGCTCTGTTGCGAGAGGGCAATGCCCCGTGCTGAGTCGAGTCAAAGTTGATATCGAACGTATGCGGGCGCACTCCATTTTTCTGTTTGGATCCGCCGTGGATATAGAGGAGTGAATTTGAAATGAGAGAAAAACTTGGATTTCCAAGCTTATCACTGTACAAAAGTCTGGATTTCCGGTCACAAATAATCAAAGAAAAAACCCGGATTTCCATATTCTTCATTAAAAAGTGAAAATAACCCGGAAATTTTAACCACTTTCATGTTGAAGTTTCGGAATTCCAACTTCATATTGTACAGAAGGGTATAGAGGAGTGGCATTAAATATGAGGAAAAATCCGGATTTTTTAGTGACAAGTGGGTAAAAGTCCGGATTTCCAAGGGGTATAGAGGAGTGACATCAAATATGTTGAAAAAACCCGGATTTCTAAGGGGTATAGAGGAGGGACATCAAATATGTTGAAAAAATCCGGATTTTTAGTGCAAATGTAAAAAAGTCCGGATTTCCAAGGGGTATAGAGGAATGACATTAAATATGTTGAAAAAGTCCGGATTTTTTAATGACAAATGTCAAAAATTCCGGATTTCAAGGAGTATAATGGATGGCCTTAGATACGATGAAATGTCCTGATTTTTTAGCGACAAGTAGGAAATGTTCAGATTTCCAAGGGTTGTAGAGGAGTGGCATTCAATTTGATCAATAGTCTATTAGAAAAAAAATATTTTGAGGTGATAGACATTAATTATGATAAAAGCAACAAAAATTAAAAAATTAAAAAATTTTGACTGTGAGTGTATGGGGGGAACAATTTGAATACAGTATTTGTATTTTTTAGCCACAGCCTACATGGTTGATTTTTTACTGTGTTACGAGTTGTACTTGACTCAAGGCCAAAATCACCTTTTACCCGAACTCACACGAATGCACAACACAAATACACTGTTTGATTTTAAGCTAACAAATCTAAGTCTTTAATTGAAAATAGAGTATGCTTGGTACATATAACAACAATTACAATAAAATCACTCAATCAGTTTTATACTATAGGTACTTAACCAGCGGTCTTCTTGTTGGTGATTCTAGAGTTCTTGCAAAGTTCTGGACGACTGATGTAATATCCTTATTCACTTGTCCTGCACTTATATATCCTTGCGTATAAAATCCTCATACGAAAATGATGATGCTTTCTCCAATCCTTTGCGCTGCTATCTCCACAAATATATCTCCTTGAGCTGCTTTCTCCACAAATATATCTCCTTGCGCTGCTTTCTCCAAAAATGGTGTTTCTTCACCAATCACTCTTTCTCCAGGGAACAGGTTTCTTTAACTCAGCTCCACTGTTTTTTGACAGATGCGTGGCCTTCACAAACCCAGCAAACTCCAGCAATTTGACAGAAGAACTTTTAATCCTTTGATTAGGAAGAGCACTTTTGTGTGCTCGCTGTCTTCTTCGTTGCTGTATTAAAATTAGCTCAATTATTGGCTATATAAACTGGTTAAAATGTACTTCTTTTTTTGAAGCACGAAGACCATCACACACATGTGGAGTTTTCAATCTCACATGACATTCTGTAAAGTCCCAACAAAAGCCTCCAGCTTTTTATAGCAGTACTCATGCAAAAAATCCCATCATCTATTAATAAACCATTACTTCAATCACATTTTCACAACATTGCTGCAATCTTGGGATTTCCCAAGATTAATTATACACATTCACATTACATCACTTCCTGGGGGGTTTTCCTGATGGTGCAATAATGACCTGGGACTTTCCAAGTTCCAAACATAGCTCTGACTTTGTTTACAATAATTTGGGGGAATTCCAAAATTACTTTCCACACCATTATCTTGCACGTACAAGGGGGTTTCCCATCTCATGAAATACTTTCAGCTTGTAAACAAAGTTAAATAATTAAATCAAATTACTCAGGGCACATCACACCCTCCCCCTTAAAAGAAGAAAGTTCGAATGTAATGGAAACTTTCTTAAATGTTTTCTTCTGTTACATCAACTTCAACATATTATCAACTTAGAGTATTTAACTCATCATACACAGTGACTACTTGTCACACATGTTCCCTTTTAAAAGGAATTTTTGTTTTTCAGGTTTTTCTATGCAATTCTGGACAGGGCATCAGCCATTACATTGTCTTTTCCCTTAATATGTTTGATGTCCAGATTGTACTCTTGCAAGGTCAAACTCCACCTCACCAGTCTTTGGTTTTTGTTCTTCATCCTGTTGATGAAGGTGAGGGGATTGTGATCTGTGAAAACAAGCACAGGGTATACTGTGGTACCCAAATACACATCAAAATGTAGCAATGCTAATAGCAATGCTAGACACTCCTTCTCAATTGTGGAGTAATTTCTCTGGTGCTTGTTGAATTTCCTTGAAAAGTAACATATGGGGTGGTCAATTTGATCTTCACCCTCTTGCATCACAACACCTCCACAGCCTATGTCACTGGCATCAACAGTCAACTTGAACTGCTTCTGAAAATCAGGTGCAGTTAGCACTGGTGAACTCATGAGTATTGACTTGACTTTGTGAAAAGCATTTTCACACTGTTCTGACCAAATGAATTTTGCATCTTTCTTCAACAAATCAGTCAAAGGACTTGCTATCTCTGAAAAGTTTGGACAGAACTTTCTATAATAGCCAACCATTCCTAGAAATCTCATGAGTGCCTTCTTGTTTACAGGTGTGGGGTATTGCTCAATTGCTTCAACTTTGGCTTTGATAGGTTTCACCTGACCTTGACCTACAACATATCCTAAGTATGTGACTGTGGCATGGCAAAACTCACTTTTTACCAGATTGACTGTCAACTGTACTTCAGACAGCTTCTCAAACAATTGATGGAGTTGTTCCATGTGTTGTTCCCAAGTTTGACTGTAAACAATCAAATCATCTACATACGCTTCACATCCCTCTATGTCTGCCACAATTTGGTTCACCATTCTCTGAAATGTTGCTGGGGCATTTTTCAACCCGAATGGCATAACTTTGTATTGGTAAAGACCAAATGGTGTACAAAAGCAGCAATCTCTTTGGCACGGTCTGTGAGTGGAACCTGCCAGTACCCTTTCAAAAGATCAAATTTGCTAACAAATTTTGCATTCCCAATTTTGTCTATGCAATCATCAATTCTTGGAATCGGGTACGAGTCTGTCTTTGAATGAACATTTGCAGCTCTCATGTCTGCGACCAATCGGTATGAACCATCAGGCTTGGGAACAAGAATGCATGGTGAACTCCACTCACTACTACTTGGTTCTATGATATCATTGTCTAGCATGTAATTGATCTCATTTTTGAGATGTTCCATTTTCAATGGATTGACTCTGTAAGGATGCTGCTTGATTGGTTTTGTATCACCAACATCTACATCATGAAATGCAGCATTTGTTCTACTTGGCGTATCAGGAAATATATTGTCAAATTTGTGAATCAAATTTGCAATTTGACTTTGTTGATCTTGAGAAAGATGACCTAACTTTGAGTCCAAATTAGTGAGCACATCAGAATTGTTCAATTTTACATTATACTCTTTGTGCTCTAGCTCTTTATCCTGCTCATATGTGACATCAGAATTGTCATCTTTACTCTTGTCTACATTGGCGATTTTGTCTACATCGGCATGTTTGTCTACATTATCAGCATGTTTTACTGTACACACAGGTTTTGGAATGCCACTGTCACTTCTTTCAACATACTCTTTGAGCATATTTATGTGGCATAACTGCCTGCTCTTGCGTCTACCAGGAGTCTTGATAATATAATCTACTTCACCCACTTTTGACTCTACTTCACATGGGCCATGATATCTGGCTTGTAATGGGTGTCCTGGAATTGGAAACAGTACTAGAACTTTGTCACCTGGTTTGAACACTCTCTCTTTGGCATGTTTATCCTACCATTGTTTCATTTTGGCCTGACCCTGTTTCCAGTTTTCTTTGGCAATATCAGTTACTCTGTTAAGCCTATGCTTAAAATTGGAGACATAATCCAACAAATTGATATCTGATTTCTCATTGAGCCACTTTTCTTTCAACAACTTTAAGGGTCCGCGTACTGTGTGTCCAAACACTAACTCAAAAGGACTAAATCCCAAAGTTTCCTGAACAGCTTCCCTAGCAGCAAACAACAACAAGTGTACTCCCTCATCCCAGTCCCTCTGAAATTCCAAACAGTATGTCCTGATCATGTTTTTCAATGTTTGGTGGAACCTTTCTAGTGCACCTTGTGATTCTGGATGGTAAGCACTTGAGGTATACTGTTCTATACCTAATTGATACATGACTTGCTGAAATACTCCAGAAGTAAAGTTTGATCCTTGGTCTGACTGTATGGACTTGGGGAGCCCCACAAATGTGAAGAACTTGGTTAAAGCTTTCACTATGGTCACTGCTTTAATATTTCTCAATGGTATGGCTTCAGGAAAGCGTGTTGACGCGCACATAATTGAATACATGAATACAAAAGCCACCTAAGTCCATGGGAAGTGATTTTGAGAGAAAAACCTGTGTATCATTTTAATTCCTTCAGTTAGATTTACTGGTCAATATGGTAAGTTTTACGTGCAAATGAGTGGATTAACCTGTATTAGGTATGACGATTAGCATTTCAGGGACTTCGTGGGGTTCATTTTAAATTTTGGACTTAGGTGGTTTTTGAATCATATACAAAGACAACAATGTTAGAATGAGATTACCACTAGTAAGATAATACAAAATAAAGCGCACATGTATGTATAATGTTGATAAGCATTCTGCCATGTAATATAAACCACACACTTTCTTTTATTAAACCCATTTTTTTCAAAAGTCACTCTCTAGTAATGAATGTGTTACAAGTGGACTTTTATACATACTGGGTTTTAATCAATGTGTTACAAGACTCAAATCATGGAATTGGGTGATTCTTTCATACATGCTATTTTTCACATGCTCAATAGACACAGAGGATGAATTTGAGTTGTTCTTTCATACATATGGCAGGCCTATGTAAAGCAACACTTTCCCATGCTTAACTCAATTTGGTTTAAGTATGGCACATCACAACTGGTTTAAAAGTTTAGGACTTATAATTTCTCTTTTATATTTTTACATATTAAATAAATGTCATTTTTATTTTTGACATGATTGTGAATTTAATTTACAGCTGTACAAATGTGCATGTTGTTTATTATTGAAGTTAATGGGCTACTAAAGTACTATTGAAAACTTTTGAAATTCCTTTCTTTTCAAGACAAATAAACCAACTGCATGATTTTTGAATCACACTTCTGATAGTAATCTGATATGCGTGTATTAGACTATGCTTTATCACAGACACAGGCAGAGCAGGGTTGTATATCTGATCTTTAACCTTGAGCCAACCACTATTTAACCTCTAGCTCTTTGATACTGTATGTAGCGGGGAAATTTGATTTTTAAGGTGGAGTATTTGCACTGACATACAAATTGCATGTATACTAAGTATACTAGTACATGTACTTTCTATGGCATTGGCATTAAATGCTTTTGGCATTTTGCATATATATAATACTTATTTACACCTATTAAATATGTCATATAATTAAATACACAAATTTGTTTGTAACAATTTCCATGAGGAGGTTTTTTTTTTGCAAAAAGGGATTTATGGAAGTTCCCGAGGGAAGTTTATTGCTTGAAGGATAGGAGTCATAGGACTACTTCCAATTCCAGAATTTGGGATCATATTATCCTGTTTTGCCAACTTGCTAGTAACACAAACTATTATACTGAAAAGTCATATTTAATGTTTTATTGGTTATAGGTCTATATACCAAAAACATGTTTTATAGGGTGTTTTTGTATGCTGTGACAATCAACCCTATAGTAAATTGTACATATTCAGTAAATACCAGTCTATCATGAATCATGATATCAATATGTGACCCGCACTGTCGCACTGACAAAACCAGGAACAAGTCGCATTTTTGACATTTCATAATTTGAATAAAAATGTAAACACAAGACAATAAGCTTTAAAATGATACCAAAATTATAAAATAGCATCAATACTTTTCAAGATGAATAATTTTGTAAATGATACCTTGATATTTTTGTCAAATTGCTATTCTGAGTAATGGGCCAATTAGTTTCATAGCATCAATACTTTTCAAGATATGGATAATTTTGTAAATGATACCTTGATATTTTTGCCAAATTGCAATTCTGAGTAATGGGCTAATTAGTTTTCTGCCTATTGAATAGGGATTATCATATTTCAACTGTTATTTATTGATTAAATAAACCTCTTTTTAATAAGTACTTTCAATGATTTGAAAGTCCACTTAGTCCCACAGGTTTATACCATGAAATTAAGAATTCCACAATTTAATTTCTTTATGGGACTGTAATCTTTAAAGGCCTATAACTCAAAAAAACATGTCTGGCGACTTGTTCCGGGTTTTGTTGGAGCTGGTCACATATGCAAAGGAGTGTTCAGAAATGGGGTTTGAAAATAATATTTTGTAATGAGTCGAAATGGAACGTAATGGAAATGGGTCCAACTATTTACCAATAATGGAAATAGGTCCAAAATGACCCAAAATAATAATATTAATAATAATTATGATGATGATGATGATTAAGTTTTGTAACAAAAGGACAAATAAAAATTGTTCATTTGTGGTAGGTAGGCCCCCTCTAATGATCACAAAACCTTCCAAAAGTGTTTCTTATATAAAGCATTTCAACTTCCTAGACATCTTTCAAAATAATGTTATAACTCAATTTCAAAAAACTTTGAAATTGAAGTTACCTCAAAAAGGAGGCGGGAGGGGACGCGAAACATGTTTTTTTACTTGGCCTTATACCGGTACTGACTGGTATAAAATGAACATTTTATTTTAAAAGTTGATTAGTTGAATATGAACCGACCACAGAGAAAAGATCCATTGTCTACCCTGGGTGTTCCGGGAGAGGTGACTTTTGCATGCTTTGCGTGCATTTTGGACTATTTTCATATTTTTAGCTTAAAGTTATTTTTCAGGGTCACTGACAGCCAATTTTTGCACATGTGCATAATGAACCCAATTTTCTTGATGCCCTCTGTTGTCGAAAAAAACTGCCATAGACCCCTAGTGTTGTAAGGCACAGGTCACTTTCATATTCGAGTCCCCCCGGCTAAATCCTAATCCTTTAGTTAGTTTTAACTGGCAATAAAAGTCAAATTTCAATAGTTTTGCAATTTGAGGGAAAATTGGCTCAAAACATGCAATTTTGCATGATTTCTTACAATTGCAGTCACAATATTCAAAGCTCAATTCTATGTATTCAAAATTTTGAGTATAGGCTATGAGTTTGTTCATAAATTTAATATTTTATGTTAATTTTGAAAATTGAGAATAAAAGATATAATTTTTTTTTTTTTTTTGTGTTTTCTGAAAATTAGAATCCATAACCTGAAATTGGTTGTAGTACAAGGCTGGTCTTGATTGTCACGGCCAGGATTTAGCTAAGCCTATATTTCATTTGCCAAAACAGGATAATATTTATATTATAACAAAAAATTAGTATTGTATTTTTCTGGAGCCGGTGTAGTGTGAGCATCGGTATTATTGGGATTTTAGATGCAAAAATTTAACATGGACTGCGAAAAAGGTCTAGTGTATGGCAATTAAAGCCACAAGACGTTCTGAGAATTACTTGGGCAAAAAATGCAAATTTAAATGAATATAAACAGACTTATAGTATTGGGACTCGCCATAAGTACAGGTACGGGTTTTAGACCATGAGTACGGGTACGGGTCCCAGGCCATGGGTACGGGTATGGGTCCCAGTTCATGAGTACAGATACGGGTCCAAAGTCAAAATAGGGCATGAGTACGGGTACGGGCCCGAAGCCGTGGGTACGAGTACGGGTATGGGTACAGAAATTGGGACTTGAGTATGGGTACGGCTCCCAATATGGGTACGGGTACGGGCCATGGGTAAAGGTGATGTAGCTTTCGAGTGTGGACTCGGACTCAAGATGACTTTTTGCAGAACTCGGTCGGATTCTGCAAAAAGTACTTGGGTTCGAAGTCGACCCCCGAGTCCGATTCCAGTCCAATCAATCCATGTACAATGTGGAAAAATTATTTATCACAAAACATCAATTGGAATTACATTAATTGTCCACAATTTTCCAAGTAAGTGGAATCATTCATGCAGGTGACACGGTTCTTACATTATGCAGACTGGCAGACTGTGGCAGACTGGCAGACTGGATTGTTGCATGTTCATGAAATACTTTCCATCATTATAAAACTGTTATTTTTTACAACAGTTGCTGTGTATTATAGTTCCTATTGTATTGAGCAATATATTTGGGTTGACCCTCATGCTAGGAATTCATCCTCTTGTGTTCCTAGTATTATAATGGATAGTAGTGTCACTATCCACAACATGCTCATCTATTAGGGGCACAGTTCTTTAACTCCAATACATTTGTACATTCATTGAATGACCTTTCAAAATATGGGGATAAAAACTCATACTCTGCAACTTCAGGTCAAATTTTGCACTATGATTGTTTAATTCAGGTTATTGGGCTATGCCATTGGGATGCGGTCTTTGTGGTCCATAGTGTGTGGTGGCCTAGATTTATGATAAATAGGATGGAAAGTGGTTGTCAAATCTTAATAGTGTTAGTGACCCTACAGACTTTTTATTTGATGTAAAATATTTGATGTAACATATCTACGGTATTTTTTAAATCCATTCCCATTCTATTTCCAGTATGTTTAGGGGCTGTGCAATATTTATGAGCCCCCAGTGTGTGTGTGTGTAGGGGGGGGGGGGGGGGTAAATCGATTTTACGTCAGACATTTGTTGTGACTTGTTGTCTCGCTTTCCTTCACACCAATGTTTATGAACCTGCAACAATCTGTGGCAATTTGAGCCTGTATGACCCTGACATGACCTTGATAATTTTTATCCACCATTAGGGGTAGTTCTAACCTGACGTTACTACCACTAGTATACCAAATGGTATATTTTGATACTTAGTCTTATATTCTAACCCAGTCTGCCCCAGTCTGTCACAGTCGGCCAGTCTGCCACAGTCTGCCAGTCTGCTTAATGTAAGAACCGCAGTTGACATGCACATCTACATCCTCCAGATTATCCATTAGCTTAATCATAATTATTATCATTAATTATGCACATCCAGTTTATTATATCTGTGTTTTATTAATACCGGTATTTAAAACCCCCTATAAATCTCCTATTAACCCCAAATTTCTGTATATGGTAAGGACCTCTGTATTCATTGACTCAGATCACAGACCCTCCTTCTAGGGTCTGTGCTCAGATGCACTAGTCCAAGCCTGGGCACAAAAAATACATGTGATGTGGCTAGCTGGCAGAAAATCTCACACCAGTCACATTATCATGTAGTTCCACATGTGTGCAGCATACAAGTAGTGGAGTGTATTTGGATGGGGAATATCAAAATGATTAATAAACATAAAAGCTATATAATAATGATATTTTAACATGATAACTTGAAATTCCCCACAAAAGAACAAATCTTTTTGCTGGGTTTTTTCTGTATTAATTGATCAGTCATTGTGTGAATGAGACATGTAGCATATATGATACATGAATATGGGTGGCAAATGTGCACAGGCTGTTACAGTGTAGCAGCATTCATGACCATTTTGTGGAGCCAGGGCTGGGTTTATCTTTTTCAGGGCCATGGACCAAGCTTAAATAAAATTATTAAGGGCACTTAATGCTATAGCTTTCTATCGGGATCCATGTGTTACTCCCCAGTCCCCACCCAACACTGACACTCCTAGTCAGGACTTATGTCTGGCCTTGGAGGAATCTGCTTGTTTTTCACCTGCCATGGTGTGAATTCACATACATTTGCACCAAAACTACATGATTTGGATGCATTTCTGTGTTATTAAGTTCACAATTACACCCACTTGGCACCACCAAGGGACTAAATTCTGTAATTGTAACTAATTATTATAATCATGATAATGTCAATTTTTACCAATACATATACCGTATTCGTTCCAATAAGCGCCCGTGCCCTAATAAGCGCCCACCCAGGAAATTTCCAATTTGCTATTGGGTACCATCAATGTTGAAGTGACAAATAGACGTCGATACGGTGACATGGCTGGAGGACTACAAGTCCTGTGTAAACTTGCAATACATTTTCTACATCAGAAAAGCTACTAGCTAGAACGTCTCAGGACTCTTTTAAAACATATGTAAATTTGTCTCTATTCAACACCTCTTACGAAAAAATTATGTAAACTAGGTAAAAAATAAGCGCCCACCCAAAATGACTTTGTTAAGCGCCCACGCTTATTGGAATGAATACGGTAGGTCCTATTGAAATTCAATTACAAAATTTGACCAAGCTGTATTACATTTCAATACTAGGCCTACATGCAGTAAGTTACACGGCAAATGAAATAAAGTGTCCAGCTTGTCCGAGTCCGAGCCGAGTCCTATTGTGTCCGAGTCTAGACTCGAGTCCAACTCGATCCGGGGTGCCCCAAGTCCGAGTCCAACAAAAATAAGACCTGAGTCCGGTGGACTCAGTCAGAGTCCATGCCGGGGTTTGGTGTTGGGAGTCATTTAACTTTATGTGACAGGTATCTGTCTACTGGCATTGCTTAGTAGGGGCCTATTTGTATAAAATGATGCTCTAAAAAGGGGTCACAGGGTATAACAAAATGAAAAAGGAGTAATTTGGTATAACATCTTGAAAAAATGGGTCATTTGGTAGAACATTTCCAAACAATGGAGAAAAATTCTAGATTTTGCTGAAATAAGAGAATTTGAAAGTTTCCTCTTTATATTTTATGGCATTTTGAAAATTATAGAAAGATAGCCAACCTCAAATGGAGCCTATAGTGACAGACTCATAGTAGGGGAGACCGGGGCAAGTCCGCCCACCCCATGTTTCTGATCTCGTGACTGCTGGAAAAGTACAATGATGATGTAATAAGCTGGCACACGTCATAGCTAAGTACCCAAGAAAACAAGACAGTCCGACACATTTCGCCAGAGTAATATTATTATTATCGTCAAAAAACATTTTTGAGTCGAGGAAGTTTACATTTTAAAAATTAGTAATATTGCAATAATCTCAAGACCTTACAGAGACGGTTTTGGTTCTTAAATTCAGTTGGAAGGTGAACGTTTTGCCAACATATTATGTAATTAAAAGATCAACATATTGTGTTTAGTCATGTTAGTAGGCGTACACATGGTAAAGAAAAAAAAGTACCGTTGGGGCAAGTCCGCCCTGTATGTGAAGGGGCAAGTCCGACCTGTGTTTTCCGCAGGCGGACTCCCGGGGCGGATTTGCCCCATCGGCGTATTATGCAAAATATTGATAATAATACCTTTAAGAACGGTAAAACTACATGCAAGCATATTTTTTAAAGTTAAGTGGTATCAGTATTACTCATACCACCGTTTATGCTCTAAAACCATAAATGTCGAAGTTGTAAATAAAGGTTTGTTCATTTTGGTCCCCTACATTTATTAGCTTACATTATACCCCTCCATTAAATTTAGTAGACTCTTTGGAAGAGAGTGAGCGCCTAATATACCCTTTACTAAACGTTTGCATTAAATTTATAATTGTTTTGCAATATTATTTCTTTTTATCAGGGCGAACTTACCCCACCATAGGGGCGGACTTGCCCCAGCACGGGCAAGTCCGCCCTGTCATCATGATTTTTATTTACCCTTCTCCTGCCGTTACTGAAATGTGGTAGTATTTAGCTATAGTGTACAGCTTAAAAATGTAAAAACTATAGCCTTCTAACATGAGAATTGCCCTCTCTAGGCGAGATTGAAGAAAATAGGGCAGACACGCCCCGGTCTCCCCTACCTGTCACTTGTAAAGTTGAGTGCCCCTGCCAAATCCATGTCGAATATTAAGTTATAATGTTATAATTTTATAGCAAAGATTCCAATAGAGAATTTTGAACAAATTCCATAAATATACATGTACACTGTCACTGTAAACAATAGAGAATTAAGATTAATCAAGCTGCTGCACAGTAATGCTGTGGTCAGACTCTTCTCTGTTCTTTTACAATGAGACAACTATACCACCCCACACCACTTCCCCTATACACACCCACTGTCAAACCCCACCCCACACAAGTGTCACAGTCATTTCCATACCCTAGGTAACTCCGAAGGTAAAAACTACATGTACGGTATCACATGTCAACAGTCCGCTGTGACCAAAGTATTCTAGTGTGACACACACTACATATAAGTGGCCAGGTACTAGAGAAGTGTCACTAAGGGTCGGTTCATAGTGAATATTCGAAGGCGAATATTCGTTGTCGAATACTTTTTGTGACGTCAAAATATATACGGCAACGAATAAAATATGATGACACGCCGAGTTGAGTCGGATTAAATATCGCGCAACTGATAGCGAGATACTATTGATTTATATGAAAGGTTCGAGGTCACCTGAATATCGTTCGAGGAACGATGATTTCAAAAATCCCCAATGAAAATTAACCTGCACAGTTGTGCAAAATACGCCTGGATAGTTCAAAATGGCTGATAACGAACTGAAAGAAAACGTAAGTAAGGGACTATATATAAAGACGTCCAGAAAAAGGAAAATGCCTGACAGGCAATAGCATTCCAATGCTGTAGTGATGGTAAGTTATGTTTTGTGCAAATAATATGATATTTAGGCTTACAAACATAACCTACAAATGTACAAGTGAACGGTTCATTGTTTGCTAAATCCAAGCGAGATCACTCGAAATTTCTACTGCTGCTGATGAAAAATCCTAGAGTGCGTTTGGAATTTTTTTCTGCACTTTACCAGTAGGCCTAATAAGTTCATAAAAAAATAAAAATAAAATAAACATTTAGAGCGAATGTTTTTACTCACTGCTCATCTGATCCACTTTCCCAGGAAATATCGATACTCCTTTTTTTTCGTGACTTTCCAGACATAATTATGAATAAACATCAAAATTAATGTTTACAAAACAATCAAATACATTGTATCTTGGTTACCGTAATTAAGATGGGGTTTGGTGGACCATGTCTGTATGTTCTTTTTTCCCTTCCACCAGGCCCAAGTACAGGTGAATAAAAATGGAAAAACAAAAATATATATATATATACATTCGTTTGCATTTTGTACATTAATATTAATATTAATAATGTACAAACATTAAAAAGGGGGCCTAAGAGTATGTCTATTTTTAATCATATATTAATTCCGCCATGCCCAAACATATTTGATATATGAAATCGTGTAAAAACTGAGCCCTTGTAAATCTATGGAATCCCAAATTCCAATCAAAAATAAAAACAACTTTGTATTACAGGAATTTAATAGATGGTGCATTTTAATAAATAAATAGATTAACACGGGTAATGGACGAGAAATATTTGGCAATACCGGATTGACCACATAGGCAGTGAATAAAGAAATTAATAAAAATAAAAATAAATTAAATGAGAAAATTAAAGCAAGGACATTTGGTGAAGTATTGTTTTAGAATGCGAAGGAGTCCTAAATGTTATCCTGGCCCAGGACTCTGATTAATGTAAATTCGACCCACAGTTATTTTATCTACTTTTGCCAGCATTCAACCTGTTCAAGGTAATTTATGCCTATTTTAAATAAAATTCCGAAATCTGACGTATCAACGTTGTATCGTGCACAAATTATGATCCGAGACTATTTCATTTGACCCGGTTGTATGGATTTCAAAAGATCGGTCCTATAATAGATATCGATTAGAGAATTACAGCAAGAGACTTTGAGGATGCCGTAATCCTCTTCACCATCAACCAATCAGATAGACATATTTCAGAAATATATTCGTAGAGTTGAAACTTGTTCAACTCTTGAAATATATATTTCAAGTAATCTCGTTTCACATTTAGCAGCAGTTTGGCTTGCAATAAAGTCACGAAGGGGCGGTAATGCTAATATACGATTTCAGTCAAATATTGGTGCAAATATACGATTTCGGTCAACTATTTGGCTATTCTTTGCCCAAAATTATGAAATGTATATCAGTAACAACTCTTAGGAGGGTTTTCGAGTAATTTTAACGAAATAATGAGGTAAAATAAAAGAAAACCCACTTACAATTTTGGACTTGACGCTTAACTGTGGTGTTCTAGGGTAATTAAAATATCACAATTAATATGTTTAATTCAAAATCGTTGTTTGTCCTACAAGCACATGTTAAATGGCTCGATTCACATTAGGTATAAGTTGGGACATTGTCAGATTGTGTAAACATTTTAAATAAAAACAATAAGGTTAAAAAAAAAAAAGCCATTTAAAAATGAATTTAAAAGATCGTCTATTTGTAGCTTTATGACACTGAATATACCAAATATCTGCCTCTGACGAAAAAAATGTTTTCCATGCTGATTTGTTTTTGTAACGAGTATGTCATTTCAAAAAAAAAGAAAAAAAAAAGGCGGATATTACTTTTTAAAAACTCAAAGCATTACTATTTATAGGCCTATAATTATAATGTTATACTTGATTAGATAACAATTAGCCATGTGTTTGATAATTACAGAAAATAAAATATGCAAAATTGCTTTTCAAAGCAAATTAAATTACCTGGAATATGATTGCATGGTGTTAAAGTATGCAGTTTAAAGTGAATTGTAAACAAAATGTGAAAAAGAAATGGCCCTCTTGCATTATATGACCACTGGGGTCACTTATATTCAATTTGCTCCTCCTGATCATCATCAACCCCCCCCCCAAATTATGCAAATGTTAATAATGTTTACAACATTTATTATGCCTACTGTATTGGTCTCATCACGAGCTTTAGTTTGACACCAAATTTAACTACATAGGCTGTAGGCCTCGGGGTAGGCCTATATTATGAACCCCAAAATGTTACACTTAAAACGCATGGTCACTTATAGACTTATTTATTTCGTTATTAACTTATTAATTTATTCATTTTTATTTTACAGACATTAAATCATGACAGTAGTTCAATATTGAGTTTACCTATTATTGTATTGACTACGTTAAAGAAATTCTCTAATTTTTGCTTACCTAGGTCAACGGGCAATACTTGTTAACAGTCGGGCAACGCAGTGAATTGTAGAAATATATCTTTCTCCGGTTCATAGTTTTATATTCGAAGCCGCATATATTTTGACGACCAAAAAGTATTCGAAGCCGAATATTCGCCTTCGAATATACACTTTGAACCAGCCTTTAGTTGCATGTGCAGCATACATTGTCATCATCATCATCATCATCTTCATAATAATATTAATACTTATAGAAATTCACCGTTTCAGAAATATGTTTTGTGTGATATTAATCAATTATTCTAAACATCTTTTTTAAAATTCTTAAATTGGATAAATATCCCAGACAAATGTTCAGTGACTGCCCGTAAGTAGTGAACACAAACACTAGCCCTATGGATGGGGTGTACATGTCTGTGTGCATGTTTTCTCTCTTTCAAGAGTTTAGCTCCATGAAAGAAGTTTTAGATATTTTATACAGTCAAAATGTTTATTAAATTCTGTATAATTATCAATTATTTCATTAAAGATAACAGTATTGATTCTGGGAAGTGACAGATAAATCTAAATAATTTGGTGGATATGTAGGATATTATGACAGATCACAGATTTGACAGCCCCAATTAATTAGGAAAATGGGCAAAAGTGAAGTCAACAATTTTGAATCAAATTTGAGATCTATTTTGACATTTTTAGATAATCATTTCACATTTTACATGGATTTAATTGGACATTTTGTGTCCAAGTTTGAGCCGAGCCGAGTCTGTTTTTGTCAGAGTCCAACAAAAAGTGGACTCGAGTCCGGACTTAGAAGTAGATTTCGCAACTCATTCATTTTACACTATTCAATATGCAAGCTACATTATGTTGAGAAAGGACTGGCATAAGGCAAAAAAAAAATTGTTGTGTTGCCCTCAACCGCCCGACCCTAAATCCTGAAAAATCAGGGTCGGCATTTTTTTTTTTTTTGAATGATGATTTTACAGATTTGTTCAAAAATCAATGTTTTTCACTTAAAATTAATATTTTATTGAAAGACTAGTCTTTACTTGATGTCTAACAGGTATCCAGAAGTCAAAATTGACAAATGTCCCCTAATTGAAGAAGCATTATTTAATATTTGAGGGAATTAAAAAAAAAACTCAACACAACATTTTTTTTTTTTTGCCTAACTTCACTGTGTACCCGGGCTGTGCTTCACCCAGTATCAACAGGTATATTGAGAAGTTGATGCATATTTACAAAAAAGAGACTGACAAATTATAAATCAGCCGCTTGATAGCTTGATAAATGAAGAAATTAAACTTATTTGATTTTTTATATTCTGTATGATTTGTTTAAATTACAACCTCTTTACAAAAGAAATTTTGAACTCAATGATTTAAATTCATTAAAAGTAGCATTTCATCCAACCCTAAATTGTCAATCAATTTACAGCCGTTTGAGCCTAATTATATAAAAAAAAATTGAATTAATAATTTTGACCCCAAGTTTCCAAACCTGCCAACTTGATGCAAAAAATTGTAACTTGAATCAATATCACATGTGGTTTGTTCAGGGACCTGTGGTATTGAAGTACACATACTAAAGCTGGAGCATCAGAGCTGCTGGGCTGGAGCACAGGGTGGCAGTTTGAACCAAAATCTGTGTACACTGCATGTGAAACAAATAATATTGTATTAAAACAAGTAAAATACCCCGTGTGGGGTTCTACCTGGTTGAAGGTATGTGGGGATATGCCATGATTTTGGGGTCCTTTTCAACGATTTTGGTATTCAGTGGAGACCAATATTTTTTGGGGGGGGGGGGGGTGTGCCAAATTAGGGTAAATTTGGGTGCTTTTTGTGAAAACTTGGAATACTCATAGCCGAGTGGCAAAAGCAGCAAGAAGTAGGCACAATTTTTCAGCCTGATGTGTCAGCAGGCCCGTACGCAGGGGTATACAAAAGTATACAAAAGTCCCAAAATTTCAGAATCTGCGAGCAAAAAATCAGGTTTTTAATGCTTTTTTGGTCAAAAGGTCCAAATTTGGGGAAGAAAGTCCACTTTTCACAAAATTGCCCCCCCCCTTGTAAAAAAAAGTCCACTTTTTCAAAATCAGCACCCCCAAAAAAATCCTGCGTACGGGCCTGTGTGTCAGTGACGTAATACGGCTGATCCATGCGCGCATCTATTGCGCGTCTTTAATCACGTGTGTGCGTATGCCAGCACTTTAAGCGTCCACCAGCTACATAAATAAATAAATAAATAAATAAATAAATAAATAAAGCTGTGAAGCACATGAAGCTGTGTAATGAAATGCACACCGACATCACTGTTATATCAGGGTGAAAAATGGTTTAGAGAAATGCCTGGCACATCCCTGTAATCAAAATTACACCCCCTCTGCGGGAATGCCTTTTCTTGTTTCGTTGGCGTTAATGTGTGTGTGTGGGGGGTCATATGGTTTTCATGTAGCTCGGAGGGGGGGGTCATATGGTTTTTATTATCGGAGAAGGGGGGTCATATAGTTTTCGGCAGTGACTTTCTGTCTGCTCCCCCCCCCCTCCAGTAGAAATAATGAACGGTCCCTAAACTTTGTGAGAAGTTGAAGTGGGATATATCTAGGCAAAATATGTATTATGATTATAAATAAATATTCTGTTATTAATTGATAATATTATTACGATTCAACTATTGTGACAGATAAATCTAAATATAGACCCTTGGCAAATAAGTGAAGCCAACCAATTTAGGATCAAATGATCAAATGACTCGGCTCCAAGTTTGAGTCATATTTTTGGGTGGTGGTGGGGAGGGAGGTGGTCATCTCCTATTTCATAAAAAAAGGGATACTAACCCTTTTTTTATTATTATATTTATGATCTTCTGGCTACTAGAAGATAATGGCCACTGTTTTTATAATCTTCCCTGTTTTGAGACCCACCCCCTGCAGATACCAGACATTTGTACGACCCTTCCAATTCACAGACACAAATACCCAGATATCTGTATTATTTTTGTACATGTACATTGATTAAAAATTGTCTTCTTGATGGTAGTAAAAAACAGTGACCCACTGACCCCCTCCCCTTTCCGAAGAAAATGACTGCCCCCTTGTGTCCGAGTGTGAGTATAGCCAAGTCTGTTTGTGTCGGAGTCCGAATCCGACAAAAAAAGTCCGAGTCCAGACTCAAAAGATGAAAATCTGGATTTCCGGAGCTTGGATGAATAGAAAAAGTCTGGATATCCGAACTCCTCTATAGGTCAAGCGTATGGCTATGTCTGAAAAGTCCGGATTTCCGGAGGTTGAATGAAAAAAAAAAGTCTGGATATCCGAACTCCTCTATAGGTCGAGCGTATGGCTATGAGGGAAAATGTCTGAAAAGTCCGGATTTCCGGAGCTTGTATGAATAAAAAAAGACTAGATATCCGAACTCCTCTATAGGTCGAGCGCGGTACTATGTAGGGAAAATGTTTGAAAAGTCCGGATTTCCGGAGCTTGGATGGATAGAACAAGTCTGGATATCCGAACTCCTCTATATGAAAAGTCCGGATATCCGGAGCTTGGATGGATAGAAAAAGTCCGGATATCCGAACTCCTCTATAGGGGGTGTGCGCTTATTTTCTGGAATAGCCCATTGAGCCGTTTGGAGGTTTGCTTAAGCGTTTTATGTGACTTACTTAATTGCACAGGACGTTGTGCCCCTTTGCCCTCTGTCGAGTAAGCCTCCTCCATTCAGTTCTGTCTGCTGCTTGTGTCTTTGCTTCTTGTGGGGTCATTCCCATGTCCCTGGAACGATCTGGTTGGTGGACGACCTGGTGGTCTTTTCTTGGACAACCTGGTGGTCTTTTCTTGCTGAAGTCATTGATGTAGGCTTGATGGAGAAGCCGATGTTGAGGCATCCTGAAGATATGCCCCGCCCATTTCAAACGTCTCCGGCAGATAACATCGTTGATGGAGCTAGTAATGTTGAGACTCTGTCTGATGGAATTGTTGCGGAATTTGTCAAGTAAGGAAACTCCAAGCATAGGTAGGTTTTGAAAAAGTCAACATCCGAAAATCTGCGTGGTACATCCCCCGTACAAAATGTGCAAATGTGCAACCTTTAATCAGGTTTTTCGCGGTTTAACCGCGTATTACTAGGCCAGGCCTTTGCATGAACTGACACTGCAACAAAATGAAGGTGCTCTAATTGTTGTTACACCCAAAGTGCCATGAGAATGTATGGGTGTGTTTATCAGAGGCAGATGCCTTGGAAAGAAACAACGCTGAATGGCAGGCTTCCGACATCCATATGAGAATCATCAATAATTGCCAATAAACACTTTCAAAATGTACCGCCTTGAGCTTGAAAATCGCATCCAATAGTCCCGATACCACTGATACACAGATTACCTACTCAGAGATTGAGAACCTCAGGGCTTTGGAGTCGTGCTCATATTGACTCAGGTAATTAACAAACAACGAAATGGTGTCCAGACTGTTAACTATAATAAATAATTGTAAGGTTTGACAAAATTGCCGCACTTGCAGTCAGTGTATTTATCTACCCGTGAAAACCATTAATTACCTCGACTATAAGCTTATCACATCGCATCCAGTAGTCACGATGGCACTAATAATACCCACAGTACCTGCTCAGAATTCCTAAAACCGTCACAATTGTGATAATATTGATCAGGTCATGATCAGATAATAAACAGACGTGAGTATTCAGACAGACAACGATGATAATTACAGGAATTATTTGTTGACAAAATTACCGATTTGGAGCTGTTTGGGATTAATTAGCTATATTGTTGCATTGGCTGAGGAGGACGCCCTCAACATTTTTCAAAATTATGTTTTTTACACGATTACATGTACTTAATTAAACTAACATACTCTGTAAAAATCAAGACTCTAGGTGCTGTAGTTTTGTCAAAAAGATTTTGAATAAAACGTATGAACCGTCGTTTAATTATTACGATGGAAGTGTTAGTCGAACGAGTACGCGATGTTCATAACACAATACGTACATGGCGTGCGGGACGGTCATACACACATCAAAGGATCGTACCGTAGCACGACCGACGGAGTGACCCCCATTGGCCACATCGGCGCTGGTAGTAAATTCCAATTTTCTTTGCTTTACCTCAGTTGTTCCGCTCAAAATTAACAGGGGACATATCTGATAATAAAAGCTAACATTTTATGGCAAAAAATACTATTTTGTATAGAAATGTTACCATATGGCTTAAACATGGAGCACTATTCTACATATCCCTTCCCGCCCTAATAACCTACTCAACATTAATAAGCATGCTCAGCTGTACTGCAGAGGTTTTATTTCATTTTGAAAGACTTGAAAATAACCTGTCTCCCTATAAAAAGGTATTCCCTGTTAACTATACGAGTTCCGCAGCCTCAAAGAAATTTACCAGGGGCTAAATCTCTTGTTTTGTATATTTCTGTTTACAAAATTTTTTTTGTTGTAGCTAGAGCGTTGGCCTGTTTTTTGAAACCGATGAAACGGAATCAAATAATGAAGATATTCATACCCTAACTGATACTGATATAGCGTAGAGTATTGAGCTATTGGGGTATAATATCAGCCACGACCCGCTATCAGGTAGCAACTCGATATGTGAAATAAAATCTCATATTCTCAGAGTTTCTACGTAAACAACCGCAAAAACATTCTGCTGAACAAGAATATGATGATCCAAAATCTAAAGCAATTCTCAAAATTATCATTATTCTGTTGAATAGTTCATATATATTTTATTGCTTTACTAGATTGCGTGGGATTGCAAAATATGAAATGAATGTATATAATTACATAGATTTGTTGCAGAACAAGTTTTTGTAAAATTGTGCGGATTCTAAATTTAATCTAAACATCTAAAAGCGGTATCTAATTGAGAAGAAAAATGACCTGCGATGAAAACACAAAATACATTGCTTGAAAATCTTGCAAAATACAGGATAAAGTAGAGCTGTTTTGGAGATCGGTCCGCATTGCACTGAACAATATAATTGAATACCTGAGAGGAAGAAGGGCCCAACTGCATCAAAACTGTTTTTGAGATTTAAGAAAACACTTAATATTTGAAAAAAAGTTGTAGAGAGATAATGTTTTCATCTTCGGGGGACCTTTAATACATGAACATATTATTACATACATGTGATATGATATATGATGTTTCCATGGCAACGTTACAGGTCTTAATACGGCCGGAGTTGGGCCTTTCCACTAATATACTACAAGTGCAGTCTCACAGTCTTTCTATTATGTGTACTTGTATTAAATTATGTGTACTTGTATTAATATTTTGGTCACTAATTTTATTAATATAATTTTCAATAATTAATATTTGACGTGTGCATTTTTTTTCTTTAAATGTTCAACATAGGATATGTCATTGATGGACATGACAGTTGGTTGGTTGGACTCTGCATCTTATGTCGTCTACCAACCTGCTGCCATGTCAAATAAATGCCATATACCTGTATCAAGATGCTACAGAGCTAAAGGCCTCTGGGCCTCAACTATAATTCCTTCACTCATCGTTGTATCATGCATTTTTATAGCTTATTATGTATTATTCTTTATATCTTTATTATGTATTATTCTTGCATCATGTAATGAGTGAAAAGATAATAATAAATCTAATCTAATCTAAGTGTTAGTTCCATTAGTAGATGTGTTATAAATGGCTACATAAATTTGTTATTGCACAAGTAGAAGCACGTAATATGTTAACAAGGACACTTTAACCCCATATTTGAGGAAGGAAGGCCCAACTCCATGGATTTGGGCCCTTGTTTCATGAAAACTATGATTAAATGTACTTGGGGAGAATATTTAGAGAGTGACTTTGGGCCCTTCTTTCACACACAAGGAAGAACAGTCTGCTGGAAAAAAACACATGTGGTTTCAGAGTGCAGTTTAAAATCCCCACCAAGTGAACATTTACTCAGAAGGTATATTATGAATAAAATACTGGACTGACCTTTTGAATTTTGAAATTTTGATCCAATCTCATTGGACCTCATCTGACAACTGCAAAGATGCTCCGGTATTGATAGTAATCGAAGATTGGTCACGTGTCAATCGGCAAGGAATATTGACAATTGATGAAACCAATATGTGTGAAAGTTGGAATCCCAGACCTTCTCGTTTGTTGAGGGTTGGCTTCTCCACTCATTCCTAAATCGCTTCTCAAACTCCCCGCTCAAATCACCTCTCCTCAAGATCATTCTAGATTCATAGATTGACATACCAATTTAGATGCCCCATTGTTTAGAATTACCCATCTTAAGAGCACCGACCAGATGGTTCATGATTAAACTCAATTCAGTCACTTTTGCTGAATAAAGACACGACAGTGGCCAAAGCTGTTTTTGACTACTGTACACAATTGGTCATATCTTCACTTGAAGGCCACCGATTTGATTGAAACAAAGCATATGTAGTAGCTTAAGAAATTACCTTGGCAACCAAATAAGGCCCATTAAATCAATAAGTGACATGATTGGTTGATATTTTTTTCTACGTAAATTGTATACATTTATCGGTTACAACCCGTATAGCCAAAAAAGTATCCAAACACTTTAAGAAATATCTTAATGACAATAAATCTCAATTACAAAAAATATTTGGTTAAATACCAGAAATGCCCCTTTAATGATCTTTGACCCCAATTCTGTTTAGACCCTATGGGCACTGGACATAGTCGATACATATGTGCAAGTTACGTAATTGTAGGGTGTAACATGTAGGAGGAGAAGCATTTTGAAATTTATTGCCAGAAAGAAGAAGAAGAAAGATCGGATAGCAAAACAGTACCTAGCTCGGGGGTTGAAAACCCCCAGCTAAATAAGTAAGTCGAATACATGGAGAATTTGTTTTGTCTGCGTATACTTTAATACTTTATTTAGAACGATGCGATTTTATTCGACTAAGCTATACTCATTTGACAAATTGTTGTATTTCAAAAGTGCCAAATTTAGGTATTTCCTTCTTCAAGGCGATATCTGCTACCTTTTGTTACGGGTTCAATGAAGCCTAACGGATGCACGCTCACTCTGCTGTGATCAATATTTGCGTGCTTCGAGGGAAACGTTATTGCAAATTGAAAAGCATTCTTTTTAAATTAGGAAAATAAACCGCATCGTTTTAGTGTCATTACAAAATGGCTTTTGATTTAAGTGCTCGGATACTTTTTAGGGCAGTAAAAGAAAGCGCCAAGATGGCTGATACACTTTTATAGAAATATGCAAACCAAAGTTTTACAAAATGAATAACATAAATTAAGTTTAACTTTTAAGAATCCCTAACAATTCGCATACCGTAACTGAGAAAGGTTACATGATCGGATGGTGGCTGCATTCTACCGTTAAAAACAAAAAATATACCATATTGTTTACTAATAACGCCAATTGATATTTAAATGGACGGAAACACTGAGAAAAAGGAAGTGAAGCTGGAAGCATCGCTTCAAGTTTTAAGTAGGAGAGTGTTTTTGCCACGGAATGAAATAAATGAAAAATTAACGGAATCCATTATCATCTTATGCAATTCCATTATATCTATATTTTAATATTTGGTTCCACTATATCTATATATGAATATTTGGTTGTCTTTCATGCGATTCCATTATATCTATTATGAAATTAATTGGTTGCTGTGTCTCATATACGTGATCCCATTATGCCTTTATGTAATACTTTTCTTTCTGTCTCTCATTAATGCGATATGTACATTATGTAATTATATGCTTGCTGTCCCTCATATGCGATTCCATTATGTGTACAGCCTGTCTCAAAAAAAATTGTGCAAGTAAAAAACGCCCTCTATGGCAATTAAAAAATACCGTTGTGACATGATGCTTACATCAACGTCAAAGGCGGAGTCTTAGCTCTCAAATGCCGTTTGTTCTGTTCAAATTGCTTGTTTTAATCTCGAGATATGTTTAGTTAACCACGAAAGGGTAAAATCACAATTGTGCCACTTTTCTACAGGGAAAAGGGCTGCACATGTAAATCAATGATAGCTGATGCATGATGTTGATGCGTCTAATGCATTCCCCCTTCGGGGCTCGTGCATGAGACGCATCAACGTCAGCGCGCATGCATTATTTGGTCTAATTTCTCTCCCAACAAATAATAGGCGTTCATTAACCTATAAGTTTGCAATATTTGTTTGTCTTTTAAAATGACTTGAGTGACAAAGAAAACAGTATTTACCTTGATAAAATCATTGACATGCACATGTATTTAATTTTACAGTAGAATGTGAAATATCTATTTCTATTTTAATCTGTTTTAGAGAATCATATAATACCTGTATCATAATAAAACAGTAAACATTTTTTTTATTCTTTTATTCTTTTGATTTCATGAAGGAACTCTTGAGAAACTAGATGCTATCATTGATTTACATGTACAGTCCTTTTGAACTTCCCTAGTAAAAGTGGCACAATTGTGATTTTACCCTTTCGTTGTTAACTAAACATATCTCGAGAGTAAAACAAGCAAATTGCACAGAACAAACGGCATTTGAGACGCTCTAAACGGTGATGTAAGCATCATGTCATAACGGTATTTTTTAATTGCCATAGAGGGCGCTTTAACTTGCACAATTTTTTTTTGAGACAGGATGTATTATGCAATTAATTGGTTGCTGTCTCTCACATATGCGATTCCATTATTTTCTCTTGTACAGTGTTGAATGTTTTGTATGTTTTGGTATTTATGCACCTGCGGAGATATGGGGATGGCATTTTGTCTTCTTCATTCTCTAGTCTGGTTTATGTGTTTTCTTTTCAATCATTGTGCTTAAAGTTTGTATGTTTTTAATGATAGCAATAAAGATTGAAATGATCAAATAATTAGTTGGTTGCTGTCGCTCATATATGCGATTCTATTATGCATATTTTATATAATTATTTGGTTCCTGTCTCTAATGCAATATTGTTATATTTATATGCAATTAGCTGGTTGCTGTGTCTGATATACGCGATCACAGTATGTTTTTATGCCCGGGGGGTCACTCCCATTGTGGCCTGTACACCATCCGCGATAATCAACTTTTGAAAAGCATCCTAAGCAAGGATTTAACCCTTGCATCAAATTTCATACCCTAAATTTCATTTCCGCGTATTAGCAATTGCAATTTTGCTACCCTTTTTTCCAATATTTCATGTTTTTGACACCCTAATCGCGTATCGTGCCTACCCACGAAAAACTACCCTTTTTACGCGTTTTTATTATCGCGGATGGTGTACAGGCCAAAATGGGAGTAACCCCCCGGGTTTTATGTAATAATTTTCTTGCTGTCTCTCATTAAGGTTAGCCGAGAGTTTTTCATGCGCTTGATTTCAGAGGGGCGTAAGTTCATAACAGAAACAGCCATGCAGAAAGTACTGGGACGTAGGCCTACTTTACAATAGAATATTGATCCACGGTCAAGACATGAAACTTGGCTTAGCTCGTGCCCGGAGCTCGTGAGTCGGGGGCGGGCGGAGGTGTCATGAGGGGCGGCATGCCGGGTCGGATGCCGAGGGAGGGACACAAGCCGTTTTTGGCAATTTTCATAAGGATTTTATAAATTTTAAATATAACATCAACAACAGTATCAAAAAGCAATTATTTGCAAATCGAATTTGGGAAGAATATTCAAAAGACAGACTTAGCAGGCCTACAAATTTCTGAATTATATAAAGTGAAAAACAATCAATCACGATTCACTGCAGTCAGCGAATCAATCAAATAAAACTAAAAAGAAAGGAGCAAGAAAGAATAAAGAAATAGTGAAAAGAGAAAGAAAAGAGAGAGAGAGAAAGAAAGAGAACGACAAAGAAAGGAAGAAAGAGAGAAAGAAATTTAAAAAAATGAAAAAAGAAAAGAGAAAGAAAAGAGGAAAGAAAGAAAGTAAAAATGAGAAAAGAAAAAAAGGAAAGAAAATTCAGCCACACGGGGACTCGAACCCACAAAAATTGTTCATAACAGATTCCCAGTCCAACGCCCTATCCACTCGACCATACATCAGCTTACGAAATTTCTTGTTCTCGAAGCGGATATGTAACTATTGATGCAATTACTTAATGATTACAATCGCGTCCGCACAATGGCTCTTAGAATAAACACGCATGTCGGCGCTGAAATTTTGAACGAAGTGATGGAGGAAAAACCTCGTTTTTTGCAATACTAGCTTCAATTTGGAGTGAAAATCTAATGGGATAGCAATTGGCAGAATGTTGAGAAATAATGTAGGTATTCAGATGTCTAAATTAACGCCCCGTTATCAAGATATCGATAATTTCACAAAACAGTTTTTTCTCAGACAAGATTGTCGAAAATGTTCCCCAAAAACGGGCTTTTTAAATTTAATCGGTACTGTATTTGGTTCTTCCCCATGGCAACATTATTTCTTTAATCGATTTGTAGTATAATACAAAAAAGGAGAAAACAATCACTCGGCGTGGTTTTATACGGAGCGAACATTTGAAAAAACTGCATGGAACGTGTTTTTGATCTTGTGAACATGGTGCGTAAAAATGATTTAAACGAAGGATTTTCAAACGGATTCTAAATTTTTTATAAACACACAAAAATAATGTAAAGATACATCCATGCACCAACATTTGACTCACTGCGATATTTGATTGCTGAGAAAACGCGGTTTTAGAGAACAACTTTATACGTCTTTTATACGTTTTTTATACGGTTCTTCGTGTAACCTTAATGCGATTCCTTTATGTCTATTATACGTGGGTCATTCAAAATGTTCTACCTCCATCATCGCATCTCTATTATCTTACATGCCAGGATATTGAAATTACCCATGGTTATATTCTTAAATCTTGGCTATAAAATAAAAGTTATTTGATAAAAATGTGATGTATGGTTGTTAAGATGTGTTGGTTTAAGTGAATACAGATCTGGTGAGTCGGAAACGGTCTGAAAAAAATTTTTATTCGAAAGGTCGCCAACATCTATGTGGAAATCACAACAGATTCATTTCTGAAAATGATTAAATTACTTTTTGTTAAAATAATTTAATCAATATCTAATGCTTGCTGATAGTACAGTTTTACTGTGTATCGTGAATTTTGCGCAACAAAACCGATACATGTTCTGAATAGCCCACGAATTGACCCTTTTCCATAGGTTGTTGACATCGATCGGATCAGCACTTGCTGGTTCAAGTCATATTAATTGGTTCATAAGTTTAAAATCAAATAAGTCTTTTGCACAATTTTTGTATTTTGTAATCATATACAAGGAAATTAACAAACTGTTCATCTTATTTCCACGTTAAGATGCACCCATTGCTTAAAATAGGACGTAATTACGAATTACCCTTTAAACGTGATATGGTCAAAATCTGGCAAATTTCACTAACATTTGTGTATCTGCTGAACCCATTGATGTCTTCTTCTCATATAAAACATGTTTCACTTTGTTTTAAAGTCCCAAAAAGTATGTCAGGGAGTTCAAATAAGAGCAAAATATTTATCCCGAGTAAGCAGTTGGGCAACCACATCTTTTTATGGACATTATCCAAAGCTACAATATGATGCTTACTAAACTTTTGATTTCAGTTTTGAACCGTTTCCGATGTACCAAATCTGTATTTGCTTTATCCAACATATCTTAACAACCAAAATTCACATTTTCATCAAATAACTTTTATTTTTTAGCCTAGATTTACGATAGAATATAAGTATGGGTAATTTCATTCATGAATTCAATCAACCGAATAAGCCGGATAAGGTTAATCCATGTCCTCTTGCTGTGGATCTAGGCATTTCTGTTTTTAATAGTAAGGCTATACATATAAATTGAAAGCATTTCTGAATATGTTATTGAACTAAATCTTGTCCGGGAATCTTGTACGTTCCAATACAGGGATGTAGTTTGACGATAACTCTTTTAATATGATGAGGCAGTGTGTATTGTCAACAAGTCATTCACGTATGAAATGCAGCATCACCACCCACATCAGAGGCGGCGGAACGATTTTGAAAGTGGTGGGTGTAGGAAATGTAACTAATGGCCACTGTGGACGTTTCAAAGTCTAGCAGACTTCTTTCGCAACAATATTGTTGTTGTGACGATCTTCTGTTCACCGTAGAAGATACTGGTTGCTCAGCAACACGGTTGCTAGTTTTGCAAGATCGTCAAATGCGTGACTAAGGTTGTATTGCCGCTCGTCTCTGCGTATGGTGGTGTCTTGTTTCAGGAGGCTGACAGTTACGAACGTTGGATAAAGGAAGCAATACTATTCTACTAAAACATTTTGGCAGCTGATTTTGAGATACAATATGATAATTACAATATTAATGTCATAAACCAGGCTTTAAGATCTCACACCACCAAAACAATTCTCTTAGAGACGCATTTAAAAATTCACTTTAAGAAAATGTAATTTATTCTTCACATGAGCGACTCAGATCTTAGCGACAGCTATGATTGCTCAAATCAGCCCTTGCCGGATCCCTCTGACCAGGAAAAACAATAAGTACTTTTTACGACTCGCCCTCAAAATCTAAATTGTCTGGGAATTCGAAATCTTGTTACAGCGTATGCCGAGTTATCTGAGAGTGAAACGCTAATACACCTAAACTAGAAGTCCTTTTGGTGGCACGGCGGATTTTGACTGACATGCTCCTGGCACTTGATGGTCAATCAATTACGAGTATATCTACAATTTTAAACTGAACATTAATTTTTATTCTCAGGTTATTTTATTATTATATTTCCGCTCATACATTCAATATCTCCAGTAAAAATTGTATCATCGACATTAAATAGATATAATTAAGATTGAATGTACAATCATCTTATGAATAATATAATAAATAAACTTAGAATTGACAAATCTATTATAACTAAAATAATGCATCGCATTTATTACAATTGATTTCTAGATAATTAGGCCTGACAGTAGAAACTCTTGTTATTTATTAGACATTCATTATACGTGTAACGAATAAAATTTTAGAGAGGAAAACCTTTTAAGGTTGGTCTGAACCCTGGAATTATCTAAAAATCTCAAAAATAACGGTTTTCGGCCCACTTCTTTATCGTTAAACGTAACAAAAAAAACCCGGGCCAAATTTTTCTTTTTTTTAAATATTGACCAACTTCACCAAAAATATTTGAAATTTGGGCGAAAATCGGGTTTTTTTATGATTTTTTTTGACAATTCAGCATTTCTTGATCATTTTTGGTGCAAATTTCTCAAAGTTGGTCGAAATACAAAAAAATAAAAAAACTACTCGTAGATAATTTTATCTAGTTTTTAAAAATAAATACAAAAACTTTTTGGGCCCATGAATTTATTTGTTATGATCAACGAAAAGAAGTGGGTAAAAAAACCGGGGTTTGGGGATTGTGGGCCAAAAATTAGCATTTTGGCCCAAATTTGACCTCACATATGAACTTATCAAGTCTTTGCCATTCTAAATATGTATACTTTTATATACTTTAGACCAACAATTTAGCAGTTATCAGGCCCGAAAGTTTCCATAATTCCAGGGTTCAGACCAACCTTAAACATGTCAAAACCCTCCATTTAAATCTTCGTCTTTCTTTATTCTCAGTCCTTTATGCATTCACCTACTGGCGGTTGAATCTGCCTCATGTTTCTTATGTCAGTGGTGAAATTTGTATTTCATCAATTCAATAAATCGAATTACGTGATCAGAAAGAGTGGGTTAAATAAGTAAGGTTAATTCATGTGTTCTTGTTCATATGGCAGTCACACAGTAGCTTAAATTGCTTTGGATCCAGGCATTTCCTTTTCCTCTAATGCTATAGGGGTTGAAAGCGTCTCTCATTGTGGTATCGAACTAAATCTTCATTACAGTGAAATCAATTACGTAGACTGACGATAACCCTTTTAATATGATGGGATCTGTGTATATTGTCAACAAAGCACTCATGTATAAAAGTCGGAATTACCACACAATACACACACCCTTTAATGATGATTATGTGCAGAGCCAAATAACCATGTAATGTTTTAAAAGCAAGATTGAATAATTTATGCAATGTTTTAATAAGACAGCTTTCATACACTTTTAGAATTTTGAAAATTGACTGCTTGACTGATTGACTGGGGTGTATACACACGGGTGGGAAGGGTGATTTATCCATACGCAACCGTGTAAACGCACTAATTAGAATCTGCCACAGCAAAATTCAACATGGCGTTACTCTCATTTTGATACGAAACACATTGTTGCTGATTATTCCAATCTCGCACCTAAATAAGTCACATTTGCGCATTGTTTCTTAACGCGCAAACGAGTGCGGGTAATCACCGCAAGCATTGGCAAGTAAGCCCGCCATCGCGTATGAAATGTGTATTAAAACAGTGATCGGAAAATACATTTCAATACTGACGATTATTAAGGGTATACGATGTATTGTTGGTCGAAGCGGCAAAAAAATCTAGTTCACAGCATCTTGCGAATGGTAGTGAGCTTAAGCAAAAACTGCATTGCTCAATTCATAGCGAGCGTGTAGAAGAATTCAAATATCACAGATATACTTTTGTAGGCCTGTGGTTCTTGAGTTATGTTGTAAAGAGGGCTGAAACAACAACACTTTTGTAAAACGTACATAACTCATTAAAGGAGGTGTAATGAGCGAACCGTGGTTTGGATTCCAGAGGGAGGGTGTCTGTAAAGAGGCACAGGCATCAGAAAATGAATAACTGAGATCGCGCGCCAAATAAACTTACTGCAGTAATTTTCCAAGTCCAAATAAATAAATAAATAAATAAGTAAATAAATAAATAAATAAATAAATAAATAAATAAATAAATAAATAAATAAATAAATAAATAAATAAATAAATAAATAAATAAATAAATAGATAAATAAATAAATAAATAAATAAATAAATAAATATATAAAAAATACAAAAAGAAATTATAAAATTAGTTTTTCTAGGCCCTACGCTGGAAAAATACAGCAGTATAAGAAAAGTGACAGACGCACGGTTTCGAACAAGCGACGCTCAGAACAGCAGCTAAGAAACCGGTGTTGTGCCTTAGATCGCTCGGCCATAGAATGTCAAAGAAATATATTAACCTTTAACGTTACGCAATATTGGGACATGACACGGGCACATGTCTGCGGGTAAAGATACTGCATGATAGAAAGGCGCACAAAGGGTATATCCCTGATGTTAATGGTCATTGACATGTAACCAATTCTTTGTATACCAGCTACAGTCAACCTATACAAAGAAGTATATTATTAGGCGTTGACGCAATCATCAATGCGTGAAGTATAACACCATAGTTGCCACTCGTGCACTTGTTTGAATCCACTGGTATTCCGAAAACAGCCTTCAACCCTGAATTCAGAGGTCGATTTTAGGTTGTTATATGCAAATACAAACTAATTATACCATGAATAAAACCACCAAGAGGACTACGATACTCCTTTTAAGAGCCAATCTACATTCTGTTATTTACAAAAGCCGACCAAAGTAGAATTATAAAAGGAGCAAGACCAGATATCAACGTTAAATCACGGTAAGCCTAAAATCGCATCGAAAACGCCAAAATGCAGTCACAAAATTTATAATATTACTAAATCACCACAACGAATTGTAACGTAGGTATGCAGAAAAGAGTTGTATTAGCAATAACAAAGTAAAACAAACACGAACCTTCCAAAATAAATATATATTAGCACTCGGCGGCCCAGTCACTACATGTCGCTGTGATTTGGGGTAACTCGTTGCTTCCCTTCTCCAGATACCTGTACTTCAAGGTCGCTCATACCTCATGCCTTAACAACAATAAATTAAGCAAGTTTTCAAAGTATATGATTTGTAGAATGAACTTTTGCAAAACACCAAAGTGTTATTTTTCAATAATATAGTGATTCAGATAATGAAAATCGAATGTATAACCTTAAAGGGGCAAATATCTTGACACTAATTGCGTCTGAATAGGATTAATTACTTGATGATGAATTAATTATGAGCTGCGATAAATTCACACTTTAGAATCTTCTTGGGTCATTTATTATGTATCCGCTCATACATTCAGTGTAAACGATTGCCTCGCAGCATTTCATCTGCATCTATATTTAATCTTGTTATGATTTATGCAAAGAAGAAATTACCTCAATATCATCTAAATGTTAATTAAAACTTCTAAAAGAAGCTAAAATAAAAAAGTATGCAGCTTTATGTGAAAACTTTTGTTAACTTTTCTTATCTTTAAAATAACACAAATACCTTTAAGGGATCCAAAATGAGCGTTTATTGCGTTTCGACAGTATTTTTTGTGGGACATGAGAGCACCTCAGACCTATCGAATTGCATTCTGAATACGAAGCATGTCTTTCTGATATCAAATAATTTTAAGTTTTTAAAAATCACAATATAATACAAATTTTAAGACAAATTATAAAAATTTGATATTTTTCAAATTTTGATATATAACAGTCCTCGAAGTAAATTATATAAATCTAATGATATATTCTTAAAGTGTATGTAGCAGGGAGGAAAAGCCGACGGTCAATTGAAAATTTTGACCTTTCATATTGAAGATATGGATTTTTTTCCCAAAAGACCTTATTTTTATTGGTGTTTTGGGAAAAAAAATCCATATCTTCAATACGAAAGGTCAAAATTTTCAATTGATCGTCGGCTTTTCATCCCACCTACATACACTTTAAGTATAAATCATCAGATTTATAAAGTTTACTTCAAGTACTGTTAAATATCAAAATATCGATTTTTAATGATTTGCCATAAAATGTGTATTAAATTGCGAATTTCAAAAAATCAAAATTATTTGATATCAGAATGACATTCTTCGTGTTCAGAATGCAATTCGATATGTCTGATGTGCTCTAATGTCCCAAAATAAATACTGTCCAAACGTTCATACCCCAGCCCAAGAGAAGATATCGCTAGTATCCCTGCATACAGCAGAACTCGCTCTGAATTCCTCCGTGTTCGCAAGCGTTTCAAATTACACCCTATTCTCTTGCGTGTGTTCCCGTCTGAAACTCCCCATCTTTGAACTCAAATATAGGCAATAAATCTGAATCGTTAGTGAAATCAAGACGATCCCTGGTTCATAGTGGTTCCCCTTCGTGTCCATGCTCATTTTTTTCACTAACGATTCAGGTTTAGACGGCAAAACAGTCGATGAAAGTTGTCCAAATTTCGCAAAATTTGCTGAATAAAACGGGGATCAGCCAAATGTATACAATGCAGCGATCAATCGATATCTAGCTACCAAGTTGTAAACAAACCCGAGGTCACGAAACTGGACAGCGAGTGTGACATTTCCTCTGGATCAGAATGACAGAATCTGCTATGAAATTGGGAAAATATCAAGTTTGATCGCATGTTTTGGGCTATATTGGTAAGTATGAGTCTTTGTGTACATAAATATTCGATTGTTACTTGGTTTGAGCCCGGTTACGCGGGTCAGAGAGATCTTTGGCTGTGTTTGGTTGCATGCATTCGCGTGTACTGTGTCAGTGTGTGTACGTAAAGAATGTGGATATTGCATTTTCACATGCCGTGTCGATCGCAATATGAATTTTATTTCCTTCTTTTTATCGAATAAATACTTGACTTGGTGGTTTGGTTTTTAATTCTGATGTTTTGCAGTACATCCTTTATTGTTTCTGAGATGAGATGACTTCCCGGATACCGGCGAAGAATGATATTCGTGCATTATGTCATCATTCTTCTTCTTCTTCTTCTTGGTACAGTTCAACACCCCTAGTGGGGAAGGCGAACCGGAAAATGGTGTGCGCTTAATGGTTGAGCTATTGGAGATTTGTTACTTGTGCTTTGAACTGCTTGGGTTCTTCAATGCTGACGATTGACTCAGGCAATCTATTCCACTCCTTTAGTGTTCTTGGTATGAAGGAGTTCTTAAAGCAGTCCTTTTTTGTTGACAGTTCTATGAATGATTTGCATTCATCATGACAAAATCAGCTGTAGCATTGCTGCACGTAGCATACTTCATGCTTGTGATCTAATTGTTGGCTTTGTATTTTCATGTCCATTGTTGTAATTATTTCTTCTTCAAAGAATATTTTCCGAATAAATAGTTGTGGGTTGGTTTTTAATTCTGACAAAAAAAACTTTTATAGGAGCTGAGATGAGATGACACCCCGAGTGGTGCATGCAAATTAGGAATGTTATGAATGTAGTGAAATCCTAAAATTCCAATCTGGTGTAATGTACTGCATCATGTAGGAAGGGTAAACAACATGATTGTTTTTTTCCTTCCCCAGCCCTTAAATTCTCAAGTCCATTATTTAAAGCACTTACTACTGATGGAATGTCATTAATCTGCTATGTAGTAGAATCACAAAGGCCTTTGAAACATAGATCTTTCCTTACATATGTTGGTGGTGAAAATCAGCAGATATCGTGTGGCAGTATTGTGTGAGTAAGCTGCCACAGGTCTGAGCAAAAGCTAAATTTTAAATGGGAATATGCTACATAATTATAAGGTCAATTCAACTATAATGATAGACAAAGATAAAAAGACTAGTTTGCGTCTGACGTCATCTGTCAATCAAACTCCCAGCACAGTTTGTTTACAAGTGTCGTGATGATATGAGTTGCTGAACACGGCGGTAAAACCAGGCGCCTTATTGTTAATTTTGCACCTTTTAACATACAAACCATCTCAAAAGTTAGGTCTTAATAGTAGGAAACTTTTTTTGGCGAAGGCACCATGTCCACAATGCCTAGAAAAGTTGTTTTTTGCCTTGTAAGAGTACGTATTTTTCGCCATTCACTGCTATTCCTTTTCTCCGATCGGCACCAGCCAGATGAATCGACCTTCCTTATACGCGCTATTAGCCAATCAAGGATCGTAGAGAATTTGATTGACAGTGACGTCAGACGCAAACTAGTCTTCTTATCTTTGTCTTTCATTATACACTATACAAATATGTGACCCCTCGGCACAACTGAGCCCTGAAGTCGCCAATCATCATTTTTGAGATATTCAACCAAAATATTCTGCTTGAAATTAGCTTTAAAATGATGTATATCGTGTCTATAGTACTTGACATTTAAGTAGTGAAAATCAATAAAACAGTCAATAAATCCTTTGTTTCCTATTGTTTATTGTTAAGTTCGATGGAGCATATCTCAATAGTGGCACTGGCGACATCCGGGTTCAGTTGTGCCGAGGGGTCACATATATATTGCCATGAGAGGTAATTTTGGGCCCGAGGTGAGATCAATACTACTACTAGTAATAGTATTAATTGATCTCAGCGAGGGACCATAGAACCTCGAATAAAGGTAGTATATTTGTTTCATATACTTCATAAATATATTTTTTGTTCATTGATTGGTTAAAAGAAATTGGACTCTCCAGCTTCTATGATCCTGAGTAAATAGCACAACCAATTTAAGCACAACATATATTTTGCCCTTCAAACAAATCGACTAGTTTAAAATCGGGCCAACTAATTAGAGTAGCGCGAAATCATGCTATGGTAGTTCTGTTGTGCGCGCATGAAATGTTCCGTCCCATCAGGTGCGAGCTCGCGGAAGACATGGTCAGAAGTACAATTTACGTCTTGGAGGTATAATTACGGGATATTGAAAATACTATTTACGGCTTGGTAGAACTATTTAGGTCATGTGATCCACTTCTAACCAATCAATGAACAAGAATATATTGATGAAGTATATAATATTTGCTGTTTGCTACAAATACTTTACTAGGCATTGTCTTTGTATTTACTATAGTAACAGGCATCAATGTAAGAGTGATGAGTCCATCGAGTAATACGAGATCTACAAACACTATTCCAAAATACATATCCCTTTAGATGTCACCATTATAACATCGACTGAGTGTTTATTTCACCACCTGATATCAAGTTTAAAGTATCTTGTACAGTTGTTATCCCAGCAAATTATGCAACAGCTCCAGACCGTGGTTATCAATTATGGTTGCTGTTATGCGATACTATTTATGCATCTGCCTAATACATATACACATCTACTGATGTACTACACGAATATTTTGACTGGTTTTCAATCATGATTTTTTCAAGGAAGAGGCGTTATATTTAAGTTATATTTAAGTGTAGTGGTTGCGAAACACGATGACTTGTATTGCTACAATTCAATAATTTGAATAATCATTCATTTATCAGAAAGAATTGATTCAATTGTTGAGATTAATACCTTTGTTCTTGTTCATGATCTATAATAATACTATACTACTAATAATATTAGCTTTATTTATTCACGGTAAAACATGTTCAATTTAAAAATCATTGTTCTTCCACAATTATTAAAACAATAGTCAATATATTATAAAATTATAAAAGCATAAGAACATATAATTGATATATTGAACTTAACCATATGTGTTCACGATACAACCAAAAGCTTCTTACACAAATTATGTTACAGGGCAAATATAATTACGTAGTTTTATGGCAGGGCAGCCCTTAAATGATATCTACAGCAACCAAGGTATAAAGTTCAACGTATCCACCTACGCATCCTACTGATATAAATGCACAGAATGAACACATTATTTAATTCATAATTTGGGTGTAATTTTTAATATTAGACCCTTACAAGTTAAAGCGATGTTTTATTTTGTATTTCGTTTCCACAAAATTAATTACAAATCTCAGATTTTGTCACAAATACAGCACCCGTAGCAGGGTATGTTAGTTGACTCACGTACATTACATTACAGACTTCAAGTATTTGGGTTCCAAGATGGGCTCTAGTGTTGGAGACCTAAAAAGAAGAAAAGCACTAGCCTGGGCAGCTTTCTGGAAACTGGAACGCCTTTGGAGAAGCCCGTCCTTGCCAATCGAAATAAAAATCAAGCTGTTTCAGACAACGTGTGTTACTGTCTTTCTGTACGGGTGCGAGTCATGGGTAATTACCAAGGACATGGAAAACAAGATCAATGCATTTGCAACATCTTGCTACAGAGTAATGTTAAACATCAAGCGTGTGGATCGGATTCCAAATGAAACCATCTACAACCTGACCAACACCACTCCACTGGTTGCCAGAGTCAAGATTCATCAACTCAAATTTCTCGGCCATATACTGCGTCTTGAAGATGGCGAGCCTGTGAAAGAATATGCACTTTATATTCCACCACATGGGAAGAGGAAACCGGGACGGCCACGCACATTGTACTTACAGTATGTCCAGCACCTCCTGGGAGATACTGAAGGGATGCAAAATTGTTTCGCTTGCCCAAGATAGCATTAGTTGGAGAAAGCTTGTAGTCGCCTGCTCCGTAGCCGACTGATGATGATGACATTACAATTATTGTGTTCAAATCCGAATTTATAAAAGCAGTGAGGGCGTCCTCCTCAGCAAATGTTATAATATGGCTTTAACATTTTAACCACAGATTCCCTAGTATCTGAGGCTCTGAGGCAAGGACCCAAATGGGTTTTTGAGCTGTTCTTGGTTTTTATCTATCTATTTACTTCTCCAATTATTGTTTGAACAATAAATTATTGTATCAAAATAAGTTTTCAATTCTGTAATGTGCAGTCTCATTCTTATTATAACATTTTACTGCACCCATTATGTCCTTTTACCCATGCTGTACTATTGGTGGGTTGGAGGGGTAACACTCCCGGGTGATAATGCTCGCGCTCCTGGCTCCTCCTGGCTAGCCCACCGGGACATTCTTTTGTAATTTCTATTTTATGGCATCCTTTGTATGTGCATTTTTGATATATTTTAGCCAGTTATGGTTATTTCTACAGTCTATGGGCTAAAGCTACCAAGATTCATATTATGGATGCTCTGGTTTTTCCGATTGCCTTGTGAAACGTGGGCGGTTGGAATGACAGATAAGAAAAAGATCTTGGCTTTTGAAATGTGGTGCTGGCGGAAGATGCTGAGAATATCGTTGAAAAAACATGACCAATGAATTTGTAAGAAACCAAATTGGAGAGCATGCTTCCATGTGCCAAAAAATAGATCGTTTTAAAGTAGCGTATTTTGGCCATATTTCTAGAAGAGATGGTGACAGCATTGAGAAGATAATTATGCAAGGTCACGTAGAAGGCAGTCTCAGAAGAGGTAGACAGAAACTTAGATGGACTGATGGAATTAAAGAATTAACAGGCCTCTCTCTCGTCGCAGCCCACCGTCTGGCTAAAGACAGAAGCTGCTGGAATACCATCATCAACAGGGTCACAAAGGGTCAGTCATGGCCCATAGGACCACGAGCCAGTTATGTAAATAAAATAAAATGAATAAATTGTATACTATAGGGTCATTAACAATTTAACTAACTTTAGTTTCGTCATTTGAGGTGTTAGGGTCCCCCAAAGACACTGGTTCCACTTATTCAGCAAGAAAAAATGTTTATTCGAATTCACTACTTATCACTGTGTACTATGAGCAGTAATACCATTTTTGTCGATTCAGTTTATTTATTTACAAGTCGTGTCTTGGGTGCTCGATAAATTGTTGTAATAAAAACAAAAACATGTTTGCAACACTAGTCTTCTAGGGTAATATTTGAATAGGAATTCAAAATCAGGTCGCACATGTTAGTGTTTGACAAACATCGTTTTCAATAAGGTAATATAAATATCTTGACTGGAAGAACACCTTCAGGGTGTTTATCTTACATGTTGATCTTGCACTGAAAACAGGATCAACAAGAGTTGTATGTAATTTGAAGTTTAGTTGCCTTTCCATCAATATTTGACAGGTTTGATTAGACCAAACAATAATATACTTGAATCGAACAAGTCAATAAATTGGTCTTCTTCCTAAGCGATCGAATAATAATATTATTTTAGTATTTGAATTTGAGTAATGTTGACAACATATTCTGCATTTTGTTAAATTTTAATTGAATCCCGTTTTATCTTTCAGCTTTCGTCCAATGACAATATCATGGGAAAATTGCTATTGATTGGGTGTTTAGTAAGGAGTTGATGATAATTTTCTTTGAATTATTAAGGGCAAGTAAAGTAGTAATATATTGTGTTATTGAAAACGTTACAAACGTATAAGAAGACTCAAATTAAAAAATTATTTGTGTCTTCATCATTTTTCGGATTTGGTCCATTTATGAAAACGCGTATAAAACTTAATTCTGCCATGCTTATATTCGGTTTGATTGGTATGTTTCGTCTACTAAACACAACACAAATAGAAAGTCCTTACTTGTGTAACCCGTCATAAATCTGACAATTTGATTGAACGGCTCTGACAATTGAATACATGAATACAAAACCCACCCAAGTCCATGGGAAGTAATTTTGAGAGAAAAACCTGTGTATCATTTTAATTCCTTCAGTTAGATTTACCTGGTCAATATGGTAAGTTTTAAGTGCAAATAAGTGGATTAACCTGTATTAGGTATGACGATTAGCATTTCAGGGACTTCGTGGGGTTCATTTTAAATTTTGGACTTGGGTGGTTTTTTGAATCATATACGAAGACAACAATGTTAGAATGAGATTACCACTAGTAAGATAGTACAAAATAAAACACACAGGTATGTATAATGTTGATAATGATCCTGCCATGTAATATAAACCACACACTTTCCTTTATTAAACCCATTTTTTTTTCAAAAGTCACTCTCTAGCAATGAATGTGTTACAAGTGGACTTTTATACATACTGGATTTCAATCAATGTGTTACAAGACTCAAATCATGGAATTGGGTGATTCTTTCATATATACATGCTATTTTTCACATGCTCAATAGACACAGAGGATGAATTTGAGTTGTTCTTTCATACGTATGACAGGCCTATGTATAGCAACAATTTCCCATTCTTAACTCAATTTGGCCAAAGTATGGACTTGGGTGGGTTTTGTATTCATATATTCAATTGTTAGCTCTAATGTGATACCACATTCGCTACCAAAAGCTCTATATTGACAAAGATTGATTCCAGTATATGAAATTTGGTGCATTGTTAAAAGTTGCAAATTAAATGGAGCACGTAGAGCTGCAGAGGTAAATGGACCATGAAATGAAACCGCTAAACACCACTAGCGAAACGACCGCTAGGTAATATCGATCGGACCATGTCCGCGTGTACAGCAGTAAAGCACCCGCGCTTTGTATGGTCTCTTGGTATAGTCGACGGGTGAGCGAGCCTGGTCATGCCATCAATTCCGACTTCGTAATCGGTTTGATTTGAAAAGGCACCAAATTTCAAATGCCGGTATCAATCTTGGTCAATTTAGTGCTTTTGGTAGCAAATCAGAGCTAAAAAGATGTTGCACACGATCGATTGTGTCAATCAAATTGTCATATAGACGAATCCAGCGAGCCAAGTGATGGTCAGAATTCATTCGGCCATTACTAGGTCCCCCCTGCACCAAACTGGTGTTGTGACTGCCCATTTGGGTGAATTAAATCCGCTTAAAAATCGATGTTATATTGTATTGTGTTGTAAACTTTCATCATTCTTTTGTCTATGTGTAACATTACACGGGTGATGGAATGCAGTTTAAAATTCCCGCCGTGACCGCATCATTTCACATTTTAGGTGGGATAGACCCAGACGGGACCCAGATATGGCTGCCATTGAGGTGTAAGAATGCGTGAAATTGGATTCGTCTATTGCATGAGTAAGTAAAAATGTATGATTGGTTACATAATTGAGGAGTTTCTTTTTTTGCGTTGTGTTTAGTTCGTTCATTCTAATTTAATATTGGGTATGTAAATGTTATCTGTAAAATTACGTGCGGTGGTCGCTTCATGTGTTGACACCAACTGCGATCGTGAAAGTTAATGTGAATGCTTATTTCTCCAGTATGAAATTTGACTTCATTAATATTAAGAATAATTATTAAGAATAACTTATAAGATTTCTTTCCAAGAAGGACCATTATAATGCGGAAACTAAAAAAAATCATGTTATAATATAAGCTTCCCGTTTTTGCTGATTTTTAAAAATATGGGTTGGTCATGCTCGTAGAGAATAGGTTTTTTTTATTATTTGTCGTCTCAGCTGTCCAGAAGCTGTGATTTGTTGGCTAGGTTAAGGTACACTGCATATATTTATTGATTTTGTGCTGACGCAGCAACTTCAGGCACAATTGTACATTTTTCAGCGTCTTCGCCTCAGGTTGCACTTACTAAACAGAAAGCGGCTAATTGTATATGATACTGTGAATGCAGTTCGTCCAGAATATCATGTGTTGCCTTAAGGACTCTGGTAACAAAGTTTGCACAGTATTCTTTGTGGGACATGAGTGCATATCAGACATATTGAATTACATTCTGAATACGAAGAATGTCCTTCTGATATCAAATAATTTTGATTTTTTTTTTAAATTCGCGATATAATACAAATTTTAGAGGCAAATTATTAAAAATTGATATTCTTGACATTTAACAGTCTTCGAATTTTAAAAATTTATTAATCTAATGATATTTACTTAAAGTGTATGTAGCTGGGAGGAAAAGTCGACGATCATTTGAAAATTTGATCTTTTGTATTGAAGATCTAGATTTTCCCCCAAAAAACACATACAAAATTGAGGTCTTTTAGGGAAAAAAATGTGTAGCTTCAATACAAAATGTCAAAATTTTCAAATGATCGTCGGCTTTTCCTGCCAGCTACATACACTTTAGGTATATATCATTAGATTTATACATTTCACTTCGAGGACTGTTAAATATGAAAAATAAAAATATATCAATTTTTAATAATTTGCCATAACATTTGTACTATATCGCCAATTTCAAAAAATCAAAATTATTTGATATCAGAAGGACATTCCTCATATTCAAAATACAATTCGATATGTCTGATGTGCTCTCATGTCCCACAAAAAATACTGTGAAAACTGTGTTACCAGAGCCCTTAACCGTGGTTGCCTATATGCATGGTTTATTTTGGGCGTCAGTGTTTGAAAAGATTCTTGAACCTATCTTCTTTGTTTGTTTGAGGCGAAAGAAGAAGAAGGGGGAAAAAGATACAATATATTTTGGTGTTACATTGTTTACTTTCTACCTACATACGAAACGTACAGACAAGGATGAAATAGTAAACAATGAAGGAAACCTTGAAGCAAAAAAAAAAAAAAAAAAAAAAAAAAAAAGTGCGGGTCATGACAATATAAAATTTGATATTGTACATTAAAACACTTCCTATTCCCTTAACCTTTGTCTAACTGAGGCATTTTGGTAACGAGGAGGGAGGGGTCGTTGTAACCAAGGGCCAATACAACATTTGTGATTTTGTCCACTGCGAGTGGCTTCCCTCTTGGGATCCCCCAGAATGGTACATTATACAGTCGCATTATCTTTCATGAGCATGATAATTGGCCCCTATTTCAAAACCGGGATACGTCCCTGGTTGCACCCCATCTCTTAATTTTCGTTATAAAGCGTCCAGTGTCTATGATTTTGCCAAAACTTCCGGTTTTCAGTGGATTTCGGCCAAAATTCATTGAAACCTTTTTTTAACTATTAATTACTGGAAATAATATAAAACGATAACTTAATGTGGGAAGTTAAATACTTATATTATTTTGAAATATCTTACACAAGCATTTTGCCATATCCTCGAAATTAAAGTCCCATTCAGTGATCCCAGCAAAAGTAAAAAAATGAAATCCCTTCAAAGTGAAGGATAAGTCGTTAAAATTGTTATTAAAGGGTATTTCTAAAACAAAAACATTTGGGCAAAAAAGCAAGAAAACAGCATTATTGACAAAGTTGAACCCCCATTGAAATACATGTAGCTAATTTAGATACTGTCAGTATAATAGTTACAGATTTATGTAAAATGTCTTATTTTGTCTTGGTTTTCGGCTGAACTACTAGTAGGCTATATTAGCACATCTATGACAATGACAAATGTACCAAAATCTGACTTTGTATGATTTTTACGATCGTCCGGATGAGCAAATCACTGAAAGGGCTTTTAACCATTCATTCTGGTAGGTGTGGTGACACCTATCCCAAACTCCCGGACTACTAATGTATGATGAAGGGCTCATTCTTTCCAGACACACAATCCGTCTATGGAACTCGCTCCCTCAACATGTAGTGGACTCTCCATCCACAGACGTCTTTAAGGCCAGAGCTGGAGACGTCACCTTCTACTAGTGCATCCACAACAATGCTTTAATCCTGTATATAATTGTCACTGCACCTACCAGCTCCATGCTCTTCCACACCAATCTTTTTACCCTGTATGCTGTTCAAGTGGAGCATGTTGTGCACCTGTATGTATGCAAATCAACCAATATGCAGCTAATATGCGTCTATACTCTTTTGAGGTTTTGCACAGTACCGGAAGAAGAAGAACCATGTTAAGGGTTTCTACCTTACCACCGGGTAAGGTGGAGAATCCATTTTGTGGCTATACATGTATTGAATAGCAGGGATGGTCGGGCAATTACATGGAGTCGTGTGGCGGTTTGTTTGAGTGTTTTACGGCAACAGGGAGCTATAGAATCTACCACACCTTTTAGGCTGTGGTTAAAATATTGATTAACCTTTCATTTAGTAGTGCAGTTGTACCAAATGATTTAAAGATAGCGAGAGCCCTGAAAACTTTCGTAATTACTTACATGTTTCTGATTTACCGTGTTTTTCACAATTTTATAATGTATATAATTCATTTAGCAGATGTTATGACCTTTTAATCAAAATAAAATTTTGTATGAAAAGCAATACGGATATCAAAACAAGCATGCTTTGATTATAGCGGTATTGGATTTTGTAAAATGTTAGAGAGGCTATAGATAATGGTAACTATGTATATATGGGTATTTATGTGCCGTCGACACCATAAACCACAATTATATCACTATGGGTTTCGTGGGGTATTATAATTATAATTGTTTTGCAAATTATCTGTATGAATTCTAGATTAATGTTGATCAATCATATGAAAATATAATATATGTGGTGTCCCCTAGGGTTCCATACTAGTTCCATTACTTTCCATAAACTATTATGAACAACAGATCTAAATTGTTAACATTTATTTTGTTTGCAAGTGATGTAACTGTATTTCACTTGACAGCGATGTTAGTGTACTTAATTGTACAATGAATAGTGAATTAAAAGAGGTGTGCAATTGGTTTAACTGAAATAAATCGTCACTTAATACATCAAAACACAACATAATGCTTTTAGGAAAAGCCTCCCGAACAAACCACGTTCAAATAAATATTTACATTCACTTAGATGCTTGCAAATTAACTCGCGTTTCCACTGCTAAATTTCAGGGCATAATTATCGATGGAAACTTAACATGGAGTCCAAGATAAATGATACACGAATCTGCGAGGCGTGTTCTAAAAATCTAGGTGTCTTAAAGTCACAGACATTATATATCTTTGAAGGAACTAGTAGGTATGTTTATGGTAAGTACAAAAGAGCCTCCAATCATTTTTGATCTTTATTGAAATTTATAGAGTATATACATATATGATGCAAGAAAAAGAACAAATTATTTTGAGATTCACAAAATAAAATCGGTGTTAACCACAGGCCAAAAGTTTGCTTTATTTGCCCCTTGATGTTAAGACGGCTGTAAAATTATAATTTTCCAGCCTTAGCTTCTTGTTACATTTCTATATTCTGGTTCTATTTGACTGTTTATATGGATGTCTTTTGATGGAAAAAAATGAATGAATGGATGATTGAATGAATGAATAAATGAATAAATGAATGAATGAATGAATGAATGAATGAATGAATAGATGAACGAATGAAATCAAATTATCCCACTCAGTTTGTTTCAGCATGTACCGCAATTCGGTTTGCAAAACACATTCACTACTTATAGCATTTAATCTTCGAGTAAAGACAAACAATAAATCTTTACAAATGTTATTAGAAACGTGTTCAGGAGAGACAGATGTCCAAGTTTTGTGAACAGGTACATGGGTAATATGGGATGTCTGCCACATTTAATGGTACCTATTAACTTTACTCTTTTGCTCTGATTTTTTTAGGATCAATAATGAAAAGTATCACATCACTGCACTTACAGCCCCGCTTATAGCACAATCGATAAGCAATTCATGTAATTGATGTCAATATGGTAAAAGCGCCAAGATGCAGGCACAATGTATTACAACAATACGCATATCGAAACAAAACTAACCAAAACCAATAACATGAATTAACAGAAAGTTACATGATGGGTCCTAAGTACAGTACCGTCTAAACATAGTTTTAACATATCGTTTTACTAATTGATCTTTAAATGGACGAAAACATTGAAGTAATAGAAAGCAAACTGTCACATCGAGCTCTAAAGTATTACTGCCAAGTGATAAAGTCCTATGTATCATGTAAACACAGTTTTAACACATCGTTTTACTAATCAAGCAAATTGAACTTTAAAGGGACGAAAACATTGAAGTAATAGAACGCAAACCGTCGCATCGAGCTAGTAATTTAAATTAAAGTAAACGCGGTTAATCTCAGCTCTGAGAAACTGACATTCGATTTTAGTGGAAAACCAAGGTCAAGAAAAATGTCAAATTATTAATGAAGGGTCAACGCGAATCGGCGTTAGCAAGATAACAAATGGTAGACTCCTGATATGAGGACTAGACATAATCCATAATGTGTATTATTGTTTGTTTGTTTGTTTGTTTACCCAGGTTGGTCCGTGAGGGACACATGCTACTACATGGGAAAACCATGGACCGTTCCATGCTCATAAAAATGCACAAGCCTGGATAGCCAGTGTAGGCTAATAAATATGCATGCTGGCCTAGATAGCTTTGATAAACAAAGCAAGAAATGGAAGAAAATAGCTAGGAAAAAGAGAAAAGAGAGAAGGCCACTCCAAAACACATTTGTACAATCAATAAATGTCAATAAACACTTTCAAGGCCAATTGGAGTAGTTAGCTGTTGTGAATTGGTCGAATCGTGGTATCCTGGCGAAAATTGTTGTGGCTATTTTGAAGCGGGCTTGAGAGAGAATTCAAATATCTTAGTTACACTTTTATAGGTCTTGTTGTTCTTGGTGAGAGTGTCAAAACAAAACACTTTCATAAAACAACATAACATTAAGCAGTTTGGAAAGTGCATGCTTTGCATTCAAATCTTCAAGGTGTAACTTTTCATTAACTAATCAATGTAGACAATGAAAATGGATTTTTTGGACCGCGACTACACCGACACGCCTTAAGCATGTATATTGCATCCATCATGATACCACTAATACCTAATACCCGCTCGAAAATCCTTGTCGAGAACCCTCAGGCTTTGAATAGCTGGAAATCGTGTCAGTCAGATAATAAACAAAATAACAATAATAATAATAATAACAACAACAACAACAACAACAACAACAGAACAGAAAAGTTATATAATAAAGCTGCCGTTCTGTATAAAAAAAACCCCTGGAAAATTGCTGCCAGCCAGCTGCCAGCAGTTTCGCGGTTTTTACATAATATTTCAAACTGTGTAGGTTGCATTCTGATCCGGCATCCCAAAACAAACAATATGTGCGGCATTCCCGTTTATGTCACGACGTTTTGCCATACGCCCAAATATCATTCTTGACAAGATATCGGGTTATGATATAAGCTACAGTGAGTCCCAGAAAGAACTTTATCGTCGAAAACTTTGGGTATTGGAATGGCCGAAACAAAGAGAACTAAATAGTTGATGTGGTTGAGGAATAAAACATGATGCAGTCATGTCTACAGTAGAATTCATCTCGACCTTTGCAGGACTTAAACCCCATTAAAAGCTATTAAACCAAGATAACACTCATTGAAGCAGCTCAACTGATTAAATCAGATCTTCTCTGGTTGTGTACAAGTGTCTGTTTTCAATGTGCGACATCGCAATAAAGCTGGTATTACAGCTTCAGTTGGGTAACCGATTATAAAGGAAACGAAAGGAAACAATGGTATGTGTACCATTGTTCACGAAATGACACAAAGACCTGCTTTTTGTTAACCAGCATTCTTCAAAATGAGCAACATAATGATTGTTGACTTAACACAGTTTGGAAATAATTTCTTCATATTTTTGGTGTTATCTGTCGTTTACATATCCTTCCTAAAACACAAAAGTGCGACCCTCTCCAAACATCTAAATTAGCTAAAAATTTAGGACATGTTACAAAACTTTATTTTCTAGAACCTATTTAGAATAATTTAAATGTAGCTTTTACCGTTTTTTGTGGCATCCTTCAGAAGTGAGCGGTCCGATACCAATATTTTCGGTCAAATCTCCATTCAATTAACACGGGGAGTTGGCTAGCTATGCCTTGTCCTCACTCATATTTTACAAAAGTGCGACCATTTCTGAACATCTAACCTAGCTGTAATTTTAGGTCATGTTAGAGAAATATATTTGCTAGAAGTTTTGGAGAATAAATAAAATATTGGCTGGTTATTTTTCACACAGTGATGTTAACTAGGCAAGTGTCCATTCTCCCAACATACATCATTTGTTGAGGTCACACGTCAATGGTGAGAGCACTGTGTATTGTGTATAGGAAAACGGACAGTAACTGCAGTATGACAGCAACTTTTTTAATCATTGATTACTCCGTTCTTGAAATTTAAGAAGTTTACGACAACGCCACATTTTCAAGCCGTTCCAAGGATTCAAATATTAATCAATGACCTATATCTAGAGTACCCTTCATTGCTCATCAGGCGTGTATTGTCATTGATCGATATTTTGAATCCGTGGAACGGATTGAACATATGGAATTTTTCTAAAACTCTTATAATTATTTCAAAAACGAATTGGTCAATTATCAAAATTTTAAAAAGTATATGATAATTGTTTTGTTCTTCAATCACGTCAACTATTTAGTTATGTTGCAGGGACACACTATAGGTAGCAAATTGATATCTGAAATAAATACCACCGTCTACAATTTCTATATAAACAACGTTAGCAACGGCAGACACATTCTGCTGAACAATAATATAATGTTCCATGTTTATGGAGTTGGCAACAAAGTGATATTCATGATTGTTATTATTCTGCTAAATTGTTATAATTATTGTGAATTTAGCAGAGTGTTGAATAAGCACAATTGCTATTTTTCTGTTTTGAGTAATCGGAGTTTTAAATTGTTTCCGGCTCGATTCGATTGCCGTAAAGTAACGGAAAACACATAATAAAATGAATATTAAATCTGTTCGGAAAATTAACGGAAAGTATATTTTGCATTGGGGGGGCTGGATCCTCCCTGTCTATAACGGCTATGTGGGGGGGAGGTTGCGAATAATTATGCATTATACCAGTAGCAACTGAATTCACTTCTTGAAAGGGTTCTAAACTTGGTAGTTATTTACTGTCATATTATTTTAGTGAACATCTGGTGCAAATTTGTGCATAACTATTTGAGATTTCCCAATTTCGTGTGGGCGCATTCACATTATGACACTATAATGATATAATAATTTACGTATGGTACACACGTGTACGCTTTTTATTTTCATATCGCTGGATAGAAAACACCTATTATCCCCCTATTATAGCTGGACCGAGAGCTGTAAATTGGTATGGTATCAAATTTAAATAAATATTTACAATACTGGTAAAAAATACCGTTAACTGTCATAAGCTGTGATATTATTGTGTTGGTTTGACATCTGTGATAATGATACGAGGTATACCGTAAGTTTGAATTCACACAAGCATTTTCGAGTCACATCTGTGAAACGCTTCTTCAGTTAAGATTTCAAAATGATATTATTATTGACCGTATCGTGTTGCTTTGTAGGTGAGGTTCAGGTATTGTGCAGATTCAGCTAGATACGCAGCACCTCCAGGCATTACAGCGTGTTTTGCTTCAGGGTGCACTTACTTTTCAAACAGAAAGTGGTTAATTGTAGATAGTGTAAGCATATGTATAATGCCGTTAACTGTGGCTGCGAATATGAATGATTTTATTTTGTGTATCAATGTTTGAAACAATTCTTGAAGCTGTCCTTTTTGTTTTAAGAAAATGAAGAAGGGCTGAAAATGAAGGGAAGGTAATAAAATATTCCTGGAAACAGTTGCATTAGTTTGTTTTTAGCGAATGTCAGCTTGGTTTGAAACACGCACGCACTGCTTAGGCATTATTTAATCGTGTTGTAACATTTTTGGAGTAAAGACTATAAAAAATAAAATCGTTAGGAACGTGTTCAGGAGAGACAGATGTCTAAGTTTGGTGAACAGGTACATAGGTAATACGGAATGTCTGCTATATTTAATGGCACCTATTAACTTTACTTTGATTTTTTTAGGATCACAGAATAGTGAATAGTGAAAGGTATCACGTCACTGCACTTGCAGCACAATCGATATGCAATTCATGTAATTGATGTAAACACATTGAAAGCGCAAAGATGGCTGATAAAAACCTTATCACGTGTCGTGTGCCAATGAACGCGACAACATTATGCATATAGAAACAAAACTAAACAAAACTAATAACATGATTCAACTTTCACTTTTAGTGATATGGTACGTGTTTAGCCTCTAAAAGGGCCAATTAATAGACATAATTTTTTTTTAAAGTTACACGACTGCTGCAATGTAGCGTGTACACCCAATTATGCCATATCGCTTAATAATCATGCCAATTGATCGTTAGATGAACGGAAACATTGGAGCTAAAGGAAGCAAACCGTCGCTTCGAGTTCTTGAAGTAGAAAAGCGTTTACTGCTAAAGAATGATGTAAATTAGTAATATGATTTTTATGCGATTAAATTTGCAAATCATATCTTGTATAGAGGACGGTTTTGTAAAGGAAAATATTTGCACTTGCCTTGCTGACTTGTCCCGGCAATTTCGGATATGAGAAACGTATTATCGATCTTGTAGAGAGAAAGCAAGGTCAAAATTAATGTTCATTATACATGAAAGTAAATGCAAATTTTTCTAACAAAATCCACAGCACGTGTTATGAATTGCAACGACCCAACGTAAACTGTTACGAGTCGGGAAGGCACAATGCTCGGAAAATCAACTTGTACCCGAATTCGCAAAAAAATAGAATCTTTAATTGGACAATATCTTGTATATAAACACAAATTACTATTTCGGAATCTCAATGATAATGTCTAATGGTTACCTATCTGTCTTCTTGTTGTTGACCCACAGCAACATGAATCCTTTGGTAATGACGACACTCAAAATGACGTTACTTTCACTATTCTGTTCCATTTGACAGACTTTAGATGCTTATTGAATTAGTTATCAGCATGACGACGAAGACCAAAATAAGTCGCTCATTTTGGGATGACTCCACAAATCTTCTTCGTTCAGAGCCTGAATATATACCCGTATAGATGTATAGCAAGTCCACTATAACTCTGATTGACTGATTCCAAGTGTTCAACTTTATGACACATTTGCTGCTCTACATTCATGTATATCACAGCTCACTTCACATCTATGAAAATCTCTTGCTTTCCCTTTTATACCAAAATTGTAAATCCGGAAAGTTCCATTATATTAATAGCTCATTCTGTCACATTCATCTTTTAATAGCCACAGTGATTTTCCATATATGATGCAATACAATGAACATTCTGGAAAAATCTGTGGATTCCTAAATACCCAGCAAACACAAAACGTTTTCGACATCATTCGCAAAAGGTTATAAAAGGTTGTCAGAAAACGTTTAAATGTCGGGTTATATAAAGGGTACATTAATGGTATAAAACGTTTTCATAACATTAAAAACATTTGTTGGTAATTTACTGCACAGCAAATACAAATGTTTTACAGAAAACATTTAAATGTCGGGTTATATAAATGGTATAAAAACGTTTTAATAACATTCCAAAAACATTTTTGAAAACTTGGTGCAAATCATTCTAAACAGAATGTTATTTTGGGGTTGAAAACATATTTTGCAAAAAATGTTTGCCCAAAATATAGGGTGCACAACTTATAAGTTCCCCCTAATGCTTTTTGAAAGAAATCGAAAACTGCAGTTTAACGAAGTGTAAAATTGTAAAAAGTTATGTGTAGGGCCTAACCTTATTTGTTTTACAAATCTGGACCAATTTGTAGTGTCACACATCATTGCGTTCGGTCACAATGGTTCATTATGTAAAAAAAGAGGCAGTTTGAAAAGTTGCACCTTAGTCCATAGAAGTCAATTTTCAAATAATACAGTATGTCAGGTCTGTTCATGTGTTTGTAATGGAAATAAAACTTAAAAGTCTAGATGTTCAGTAGGGAATGTGTCCTCCTACACCAGTGGACTTCGGTTGTATATAAACTCCTCAACAAAAGTTTGGAAAGTTTTTTCAAGCATCTGTATCTCCAATTATTTGTGACATTATTCATATCGTGTTGCATATCACTGGATAGCTACAATACTCCCCTTTACAATGACACCCCATTTGAAACAATAACATTTTTCACGGCTGAGTACATGCCTTGTGATTGTAGTGGGGTCTCAAAATGAATTTGCCAAATTGACCATTATTCTGTGCAGCAAGCTGCAATCCCATAACATCACAATCTGGGACCTAATGCAATCCTCCAAGATGACACCGCTCGCCCCACATAGCCACGGTAGTCAACGACTACCTACAGAATATGGGAGTAGAGTCAAAATGGCATGCCATCAGGCCAGACCCGGTGGCCAGACCTCAACCCGATTGAACACTTGTGGGACCAGCTTGATCGTGCTGTGCGTGCCAAAGAAGCCCATAGGCAACCACATTGAATGACCTGCGACGAATCCTTGTGGAAGAATGGAATTCCATCCCACAGTAACGTGTAACCAGGTCGGTGAGCAGCATGAGGAGAAGGTGCCTGACTATTGTGGCTGCCTGTGGTTTTTCCACCCGCTATTGAGGTTAGTGGCTAGCTTTGTTTGAGCACAGAATAATGGTCAATTTGGCAAATTCATTTTGAGACCCCACTACATTCACAAGGCGTGTACTCAGCCGTGAAAAATGTTGTTGTTTCAAATGGGGTGTCACTGTAAAGGGGAGTATTGTAGCTATCCAGTGATATGCAACACGATATGAATATGTCACAAATAATTGGAGTTACAGATGCTTGAAAAAACTTTCCAAACTTTCGTTGAGGAGTTTATAAATGCGCATATATAAATGCGCACGTGACCAGATGGCCAGTGCCATGTTCGTGTTACCTCACTGTCAATCACTGAAATTGCGACCACAGTTCCAGGTGGTGGCCGCATTGCATTATCTAAATTCAGTAAATTTTCATCGTCAACCGTGTAATTGAATGGGATTTTAAAACGCTTGAAATATCACAAACAAATAGGCCTATGTTGATAAATAATATAAATACAAGCTAAAACCGTTGGGGTTCGATAATGAACCCCACAAAATTAACCGACTATAGAGTGTATGCAATAAACCCAAGCGGAACGAGAGTTGCTAAGTAACCGCTAACCGAACCATAAACACATGCATGATCAGAGAGCGAGTCTTCAATTTCCCCATAGCTTCCCACGTTGTACACACGTCAGTCGAATTTGGCGGTGTTCGTTTGTTTGTCCTCCAAGTTATAGCATTGTTCACTTTGTGTTGAACATTGTAAGTGGGCCTCACTAATGACATAAAGGTTACTGTTATATCATGTCAAGAGGCCACTTTCATGAATAAGCTAAACAGCCTATGTGGAGGAATTGTATGCATGAGCAATCACACCAATGACGTAGTAATGAATACCCTCTATATTGGAAAATGCCATACGGCCGGGCGGTTTCACAAGTTGCCGGCTCGATCATGTCATCCGCCGCCTGCACAGTCCTGACCTTAAAGCCAATCATGTCCCCTTTCATACTTTCATGCCGTTGCGACAAGAGGCATGACTTATCAGCCATTCACAAGTCTTGATTGTGTCTGTTTGTCTACAATGCGCGTGTGTCACGCCGCTCGCCGGCAAGCAGCATGATAGTATGAAACCAGCACTACGTCATAGATATGGCCAATTGGCACGCCCATTTAGCACGGAAATTGTGAAATATAAGTTTGTAAATCAGCTATATCTAGCTTTTCCGTAGTTAATTTTTTTCCGTGATGGAAAACGTTAATAAAGAGTTTATCTTTCGGGTCAAGTTATTTACCCTTTGCAATCAATGCCACTATTTTGCAAAAGCAATTTTCCTTGTGACCTGTCATTTTCCCTATACTTTTGCACGGGGAGTTTATGTACATCCGGGTACCTTATATCGTTTAATACGGTATGGCGACTTGTAGATGTCACGTGCGCATTTATATATGCGCATTTATATATACAACCGAAGTCCACTGTACACTGTTAACAAGTGCATTACAACGTCGGCGCATGCTGTTTATTAAAGTCCGGATCCGTTGCTGGTTTAAGCCAAATTCACTATTGACATGTCCTGACGAACAGGCGTGACACGTCCACGAGACACGTCCACGTGCTCTCGGCTGATTTTTCACTTCTCCTTTCACCTGAAATTTTGTTCTCAATTTTCGAATCGCATTGGGCGCAACTCCCATACGACGAGCAATTTCTTTCACTGGTACATTTTCATCCAGCAAACCTATTGGTCGACCGCGAAGGAAATCGGGCAAACGTGGCATTTTTAAAATTACTTTTCACATGTGATGAACTACTGGCGATGTATGGTCTATTCTCACCGCAGTACATATCCCGCCCAACTCAGCCATTTATCATTAAAGAGAAAAGAATGAAACACCTGCTTTGCTTTTGAAAAAGAAGAAAAACAAGTTTTCTTTAACAAACAAATGAATATTCCTGGCCTACTGTATTGTTTGAGAGTTGACTCCTATGGACTCAGATGCAACTTTTAACACTGTTAAAAACGGTCTTTTTTGTTTACATAATGAACCATTGTGACCAAACGCAATGACATGTGACGCTATAATTTGAATCATATGTGTAAAACAAATAAGTTGTGGACCCTATATTTACAATAACGTTGTTAAAATGTTTTCACGACCTTTATATAACCCGACATTTTAATGTTATTAAAACGTTTTGTAAAAACATTTTAAGAACATTTCTGTGTTTGCTGGGTGCAAATATTTTAAATAATATGATTTAAGTGTAGACAAAATATTTTGCCAAAAATGTTTGCAAAAATAGTTTACAATGACATTACGAAAACATTTAAAAATATTTTTGTAGTGTGTTTTCATACAAAACGTTTTAAACGATTTCATGACCTTTATATAACCCGACATTGTAATGTTATTAAAACGTTTTTACCTAAACCAAAACCCAAACGTTTTTACCTAAACCAAAACCCAAAATATCACTTATTTAAAACGTTTTAAAAACGTTTTTGTGTTTGCTGGAAAAATCTGTAGATTTCTGCACATGAATATTCTGGAGATTTCCAAAGTCTATAAATATATCTGACATGAGTGTTGTGATAACATGAGAGGGGATTCCCATCTTTCATGAAATAGCTTTTTGCAAACACATATCAAATTAAATTGCTCAGGGAACACGACAACACCCAAACGCACAGATGTCTATCAACGAACTACAATGATTTACAATGTTTACTTATCCTGCAGGTTCTTGTAATTTTCACACTTTTATCTTTTGCGTACAAATCCTTGCACAGGAGATTACCAAATGGTGCTGCTTTCAATATTCACTCACTTTCTTCAGGAAACAGACATTCATCCACTGTGTTTCCACTTACATTGACAGACGTTTCCCTTTAAAAACAAGGAGGCACACGAAGCAAAAGGAAATACAAGTTCTCTTGGTGTGAAAGATGGACACCTTTGGTGTACTTCAAATCTCATTCGTTCTGGCCGAAATAGTACCTCTTTAGCTAAGCAAAAATTAACGGATTTACAAGTGTTGTTATTTTGAGAACACATATAGAGCTGCAATCCTATACAGCTGACAATTGGAAAACTCATCAATCTGCCGCGAAATCATGTTAACCAAAGTCCTAATTCTGTTAAGGGCAGAATAAGGGAAGACACATTCGTCCTCGTCCGAATTTGAGATTTCTTAATATTTATGAACACTAAGATGTCAAATGATTTAAAAATCATTATTTCATTCTTTCCAATTCAAAAAAGTCACATAGCTTAAGACAGCTGAAGTAAATTGGCGGGAAATATCAGTGAACAATGCGCGAATGCGAAATATGTTATTAACGCCAGCAAACGTGTGTAAACAAAACAAAGATTCGTAGTCACAATGCCACTGAGATTTTTAATTATTTTGAATTTTGGCGCACTAAAAGCAGGCATTTTGGATTCATTGGTGCAAAATGATGCAAATTAAGATCATGTACCAGATACAGCTTTCGCAAGCGTGAAAGTATTGCCGTTTTAAAATACAAGAATGTTTTGTGCATAATTCTGCTATTTTGTTACTTTACCTGTACTAAAATGTTGGCAAACTAAAAAGCCCAAGCATCCGATTCATCCGATTATGCAATCATCCGAGCACACATAATATCGCTGCCCGAGATGCGTAAACACTCATCATGCTCATGGCTTGCTATCTCCGGTTATCTCCTCCACACGCGAGGTTCGGTGGTTCAAAACCGAATTTAGAACAACTTTTCCTTTCATCTTCCTTCTTCCTTCCTTCCCCTGAGGCAAAACAATCATTAATGGATTTGGCAAACTCCTGATATGAAGACTAGACATAATCTATAATGCGTCTTATCAATAAATGCCAATAAACAATTTCAAGATTCATTGCCGTAAGCTTGAAAATCGCATCTAATAGTCATGATACCACTAATATCCCAATTATCATCTCGGAGATTATTAATGTCGAGAACCCTCAGGGGTTTGAAATCGTGATCATTATAATCAGTCAGATAATAAACAAACATAACAGGAAGAGTATTCAGACAATGATGATTATTGTATGTTGTTGACAAAATTGTCGGTGTGGGATTAATATAGAACAGTATAACTAAATATCTCTACCCACCCCAAGTAGCCTACTCAACAATAAGCATGTACCTGAAGATTTATTCTATTTTGTTTACAAATTTTGAAACCACATTTCTCTAAGGTATTTCCATTTAACTTCAAGAGCTATTTAAGAGCTATTTATTGATCGCTTGATCATTTGCGTAATGATGTAACAATTTGCTTTTTGTTCCAGTTACATTTGTTTTTGTCTTTACAAAGTAATTTGTTTTGTAGCTATGGGACATTGGCCTGATTTATGAACATAATATAAATAATAAATATGTTGGAGACTTTACTGTGATACTGATATATCAAAGAGTATTGAGTTATAAGCTAAGTGGCAACTCAATATCTGAAATAAAATCCCACTGTGTTTGTACGTAAACAACCGCAAAAACATTTGATGTTCCAGTTCCATGTTCCTCAGCACTTGGCAACAAAGCAACTTACAAAATTTATTATTCTGTGGATTGGCCCGGCCCCCTCAATAATTTTGGTGAGGGGGCCCAAGTACCATAGAGCCCCCTCCCCCCATAATATGAGGTAAAATTGGTAGTTTTAGGGTAAAATTCATAATTTAAGAATCAGGATTATAATTTTAAGGTAAAATTCATAATTTTAGGGTATAATTCAAAATGTAAGGTACAATTTATGTAAAAATGTATGCATTTCAAAAGTTTCCCGGAGGGAGATACCCCTCCCGCACCCCGAACCCACCCCTTCAGCGTTTCGCACCTCGGAGCATGCCAAATATTTGCCCCCCCATATTCAAAATCTTCAGGAACCTCTGTTGTTCATATATTTTCTTGCATTACAAGACTGCGTATGATTGAAAAATGTGTCGTTATTAGTTTGCCAGAGTGCCGAAAACGCAAAATCACTGTTCTGACCAAACAGCGTTAGAACATTTTGGTGCCATTCATCGGTCCTTCTAAAAAGTGAGACCATTTATGGTCAAGCATTCGAAATGTTTTATAGAAGTGAATGTGTAGTATTTACTTACAACACTTTTATGTTCTGAAACAATTGATATACACATGAAAACGATCAGGTCAGATGTGTGTTTTTTACAATGTAAATGGGTTGCAATACAAAGTTAACCAGGTGACGCTTTCCTACCTTTCGGGCCTCTAAAGCAGAAGTCAACACAAGTGGCTACAGTCTGGCACGTTTTTGACAAGAGGCAATATGAATGTTTTGACTATTCACCACTATAAGTCTCCATGAGGCTTTTAACAGTCATGTTTAATCAGCCTATACAGAATAACGTATGTTGATACAAAATTATACCCGCCCGTAAAACGAGTGAAATATACAGCACACTTTAATATTTCAACAAATTTATTCATTAAATAAAGGGCTGAGCAGTAATGGATTTCCACCTCAAAGGGTTGTGAATTATCTTACAAATGGTAGGGTTATTTTTAACTCATTACATTTCAAAAATAATACAATCGTGATATATATAAAGCAGGTAGAGCTGTCAACCACGGTTTTTAGTTTGGATTTGGATAATTTGGATCATTCGGATAACGACCATCACCCATGTTCTTTCATCAAATGGGGTGTATATAATTATGGAATGTGATATGATTGAAATATATGAAAGATATGTGACCCGTTCTGACAAAACCAGGAACAAGTCACATACATGGTTTGAATGAAATTGTAAGCAAGAGACAATAAGCTTTCAATATAAATAGCATCAATACTTTTCAAGATATGAATAATTTTTGTAAATTGCTATTCTGAGTAATGGGCCAATTAGTTTCCTGCCTTACACAGGATTGAATAGGGATTATCATAGTTCAACTGTTATTTATTGATTAAATAAACCCCTTTTTAATAAGTACTATAAATGATTTCAAAGTCCACTTTGTCCCACAGTCAAATACCATGAAATTAAGAATGCCAAAATTTGATTATTTATGGGAATGTCATCTATAAAGACCTATAACTCAAAAACAGTTCCGGTGACTTGTTCCGGGTTTTCTTGGAGCTGGTCACATATTTGCCCAAAAGGTTCACTCTCACTCACAATTTCGGAATTATGACATTGTACTTCAAAGACATGTTCCCAAAACATGCAAAATAAAGGCGTTTCAAAACCACAAAGCGTGGAACAGAATAGTGACTGTAACGTCATTTTGTGTGTCGTCATTACCAAAGGATTTATGTTGCTGTGGACCTAAAAACATGAACAAGGATAATATTTGGCAATTAAGTCAATGTTGGCAATCTCTGTCCGTACTGACACCCCGGGCACATTGTGATCTGCCCTGAGAAATTTAATTAAATTATTTAGCTTTGTTTACAACATGTACAAGCTGAAAGTATTTCATGAGATGGGAAACCCTCTTGTACTTGCAAGAGTTGGTGTGGAAAGTCATTTTGGGATTCTCCCCCAAATTATTGTAAACGAAGTCATATCTATGTTTGGAACTTGGAAATCCCCAGTTCAGTGTATTGCACCATAGGAAAAACCCACAGGAAGTGATGTAACGAGAAAGTTGAATGTGTATAATTAATCTTGGGAAATCCCAAGCTTGCATCATCTGTGAAGATGTGAATGAAGTGATGGTTTATTAATAGATGATGGGTTTTGCTTGAGTACTGGTATAAAAGCTGGAGGCTTGAGTTTGGACTTTACAGGAGATTGTAAAGCTTCACATGTGTGTGTTGGTCTTCGTGCGTCAAAAAAGAAGTACATTTTAACTAGTTTACATAGCCAATAATGGAGTTTGCTGGGTTTATAAAAATAACACATCTGTCAAATACAGCGGCGCAGTGTTAAAGAAGCCTGTTCCCTGGAGAAAGAGTGATTGGTGAAAGAAACACCATTTTGGAGAAAGCAGCGCAAGGAGATAAATGTTTGGAGAAAGCAGTGCAAGGAGATAATCGTGGGGATTTTATACGCAAGGATATTTAAACATGTTAGGCCTATATATCAGCCGTCAAGAACATTGTAAATGAACAAGATAGTCATCAAGAAGAAAACTGCTGTTTAAGTACTGAGTAGTTAAAATATTATTGTGATTGTTTGATTATTTTGTATCATTTGTTGTCATATCAGATATATATTACGTTGTACCAATCATATTTAACTTTCAATTAAAGACTTTGATTTTGTTAGCTTAATCAAACAGTGTATTTGTGTTGTGCATTCGTGTGAGTTCGGGTAAAGGTGATTTGGCCACGAGTCAGTACGACTGTTGTGGTGGGTGTGTCACAATGTCGACAACAGGTAAATGATTATTTTTGTGCTGGGTTGCCAACGGCAACCCATTGCTTGAGTTCTGTTTTCTGTTGTTTCTATAAGTAATTCATGAAGAAAACGGAAACTTGTAAAAATGTTGCAAAAAATTGATCAAAATGTTTATGACAAACAGAAATACTAAAATTGGCCTGTGCAGATATCAGAAATATTGTGTTGATTTTGCATGTTAAGGTAAAATAGGTATATGTTTTAGGAAAATAATTTTTCTGAATCTTGAAAAGGAAGTTTTGCTGGTTCTCTTCACTAGAACACTTATCTTGGCAGGCTATGGTATAGGGCATAGGTCCTAAGTAATGATTGAATTTTGTTACTAAGAATATTATCAGTAAACATTCAATGCTTGTTACTTTGTATGCTTAAATTCTCAAAAAACAAAAAGAGCTATGAATGAATTAATCTATACTATAAGTTGCGAACGTCGGTTGTTGTTTAGGCCACAAGACCATTTAGCAATCCATGTATGTGGGTATATGTGTAGGGGTGTTTGTACCCTAACAGTGTCTGCTTCCTACTCATGCCATCCAAACCTGGTGATAATAATATTTGAGTAGGAGGACAATACGTGAGTGGAGATATTTGAGGTCAAAGGTCATCTCGGTGTCAAATGAGGTCATTGTTGATTTAGATTAAGCGATGGGGGAAATTGAATACATGAATACAAAAGCCACCTAAGTCCATGCGAAGTTATTTTGAGAGAAAAACCCGTGTATCATTTTAATTCCTTCAGTTAGATTTACCTGGTCAATATGGTAAGTTTTATGTGCAAATGAGTGGATTAACCTGTATTAGGTATGACGATTAGCATTTCAGGGACTTCGTGGGGTTCATTTTAAATTTTGGACTTGGGTGGTTTTTGAATCATATACAAAGACAACAATGTTAGAATGAGATTACCACTAGTAAGATAATACAAAATAAAGCACACAGGTATGTATAATGTTGATAAGCATTCTGCTATGTAATATAAACCACACACTTTCCTTTATTAAACCCATTTTTTGTTCAAAAGTCATTCTCTAGCAATGAATGTGTTACAAGTGGACTTTTATACATACTGGATTTCAATCAATGTGTTACAAGACTCAAATCATGGAATTGGGTGATTTTTTCATACATGCTATTTTTCACATGCCCAATAGACACAGAGAATGAATTTGAGTTGTTCTTTCATGCATATGACAGGCCTATGTATAGCAACAATTTCCCATGCTTAACTCAATTTGGCCAAAGTATGGACTTAGGTGGCTTTTGTATTCATATATTCAATTGCTCTCCTTTGTAAAAGTAAATTTCAATGTCAAACATTACCTAGTGATAATAATCTCTGCGTCAGGTGAGTGAAAATGTTTTGAGGTCATAGGTCATATAGGGGTCAAATTTTGGAATTGTTCGTATTGGGCTTTAAGTTGGTGAACGTAAACCTGAAGAGGAGTAACAACGTAAAGAGCAAATGAATTGAAGTATAAGAATTGGAATGGAACTGATGTAATGAATCCAACTGAGAAAAAGTGCCTGATTTTGGGGTTTGAACCAACCGAATCTTGCCACTTCAAACTATTTTGACTATTTTTACAAAAAGAAATATGAAGTTACTCATTGTGAACAACCATGTCCCAGCACATCCCTTTTAAAGGGATTTTTATTTCCCTGCAATGAATCACGTCCTAATACTCTGTTGGTGAGCGACGGGTGATTGGTATTTCATCAATAAGGTAGCTGGCTTTTCCGAACCCAAGAAAAGGAGTCCGAACTACAAACTCAGATGTAGAGATGTATTCAATATTCTATTATTGACGCAGATAAAGAAAGTTGTATAGTGTTTCACTATGCTGCATTGTATCATAGACTTTTGATTTAATATTCTATAGCCAGAGAAATAAATACTCTACAGCTACAGCGCGTGGGTCTGAGCTGAATGGGCTATGCTTTTTCTTTTCATAATGATTATATTCTCAAACAGTTGAATATATCACATTATTATCGTACGATTTAAAAAAAATCGGTGAAAATGCAGTTAAATATATGTGTTGAAAGAAAACGGCAATCGCGGCTGAGTGTATTGAACGTCCAGTGCATTGAAAACAAAACCTGACAACAAATCGAATTTTCTTGTAATGGCAACGTCATATGGGGTACGGAGCATGCGCAGATCGTAAAAACGTGTATGAATGGAAACGCTGCGGTATCTCATATCGTTCAAGTGATATGCTTAACCTGAGTAGCTCGGCCTATCTCGAACAAAATCGCCATGCGTAGCTGTTGAAGAACGAGTGGATTCGCCGTACTATCACGGCAATTTTTGACACGAAGATATAGGGATGATGACGCTGTGTGTGCTCCCCCGGAATTCGGAGATGGTGGGTCTTTGGGAGCTGCAAACAGTCAAAATTAAGGTTCTTTTTTTGGCTCTCTGATTGAAAATCGCGTGAAAAAACTGAAAGGTATCGAATGAGCAATTTAAGGGTCTTATAGAGTCGAATTATCAAAATCAACGGTCTTTCAGCGCATACTTTTGGTACAATAGTATATTCTCTTTTGAAATACATTTTGGGTACTGGTGTAAATGGTAGGCATTTGTGAGTTTGGAGTGAAATATTAATATTTCACTATCAATAGAGGTGCGAGAGAAGATAATGTGAAATTTCTACAGAATTACGATCAAGATTTTATCCCTATTCTTTGATACATTCAAAGAGTGTGTAGACCTATAATATCTTTGGTAATAAATCCTGTTGCATCACTACTCCTACGGCGAATATAGATGCATGTGAGGTTGGCCACCTAAACATTTACCGATCTATTGAGAGGGTGTTTGGAACTGCTTCCACAACCATCCAGTGTACCTGGACAGCTCTACTGTTGGAACACTGTATGTGACATTAAGGGATCTAAAATGAGCGTTTATTGCGTTTCGACAGTATTTTTTGTGGGACATTAGAGCACCTCAGACCTATCGAATTGCATTCTGAATACGAAGCATGTCTTTCTGATATCATATAATTTTCATTTTGAAAATCACGATATAATACAAATTTTATGACAAATTATTAAAAATTGGATATTTTTCAAATTTTTGATATATAACAGTCCTCGAAGTAAATTATATAAATCTAATGATATATTCTTAAAGTGTATGTAGCAGGGAGGAAAAGCCGACGGTCAATTGAAAATTTTGACCTTTCATATTGAAGATATGGATTTTTTCCCAAAAAGACCTAATTTTTTTGTGTGTTTTGGGAAAAAAATCCATATCTTCAATACGAAAGGTCAAAATTTTCAATTGATCGTCGGCTTTTCATCCCACCTACATACACTTTAAGTATAAATCATCAGATTTATAAAGTTTACTTCAATTACTGTTAAATATCAAAATATCAATTTTAATGATTTGCCATAAAATGTGTATTAAATTGCGAATTTCAAAAGTCAAAATTATTTGATATCAGAATGACATTCTTCGTATTCAGAATGCAATTCGATATGTCTAATGTGCTCTAATGTCCCAAAATAAATACTGTCCAAACGTTCATACCCCAGCCCTTAATTGAGGCATGTAGGAATGAGCAAATACATGTTTAAAACTTGCAATAGTTAATACCATCCAGGGGCGTAGCCAGCTTTCTTGGTCAGAGAGGGCAAAATACTATTTCGTATTTATGCATATACCGGTTTTTTTAAAGAGAGAATGTACAGGTCTTTGAGTAAAAAGACTTTACGATCGTATTGAGACAATTTTACACTCTTTTACCCCATGATTTGGGTAAAAAGGGCCCAATGGAGACAATGTGCGCGCGTAGCTCGCAAAATGTGTTGCATTTTTCACTATTTTAGCCCATGGTCGGGATGAATTTTGGTGGAAAACGGCAGTGTTGTAGTCGAGTCCTCGTCATCCGAGTCCGAGTCCGAGTCCGAGTCCTTGGTGTCCGAGTCCAAGTCCGAGTCCGAGTCCCTGCCAATTTCTGATGTCCGAGTCCGAGTCCGAGTCCGAGTCCTCAATGTTCGAGTCCGAGTCCGAGTCCGAGTCCTTATGTATCAAATTCAAGCCCCGGGGTTTTCACCAATACCTTATCAACGTAGGCCTATACTTAACCAGAATTTTAGTTCTATATTATTTTCTTGTAAATATATACATAATTTGCTAGTCCCACTGAGCATGCCTAGTATGGTTTTGGGGCTGTGCAATAATTATGCGGAGCCGGGGAGGGGTGAAATTGCCAAAAATGCTTATCCCCTCTCGGCCTGCCAAAAATCGCTTGCCCCCCCCCTCCCGGCCTGCCAAAAATCTTTGCACCCCCATTGCACATGCCATTTTTTTGGGATCCCAATTTACAAACTTTAAATGGTCTAGATATATGCAGCGAGCAGGGAAATTTGCATTATGTAAGCGTTTCCGTACTGTTTTCTAAGCCTTTTTAGAGCGTTTTATTTGAAAACTACCCCATATGTGCCAAAAATTGCTTGTTCCCCCTCCCGGCTTGCCAAAAATTGCTTCCACCCTCCCTTTCAATTGTTCAAAAAAATGTTACCCCTATTTTACCTTGCCCCCCCCCCAATGCTCATAATATTTGCTCAGCCCCTTAGGTAGCATACCTTGGAAACAGAGTATAATCACAGACTCAGAACAACTTATTAGGCTTGTGTTTTAGAGAGGCAAAAGATGCAATATTACAATCAAAATATGACGTCACTACCAAACCCCAGGTGCGAAACGAAGAGGTGTTGGATGTCGCTGTAGGCCTATGCAGTATTATTCCGAAGGTGGGGGTAGCTGGGGGTCACTCACATGTAAAGGTGGTACGGGTACGGGTCCCTTTTTCAGGCTCTCCGGCAGTTCCTTAACACATTTGCATCATGCTCCAGTTCATTGAGCCTAACACTCTGAAAATTGTAGCTTTTTTAGCTCAAATTTGGAAACATTTTGAATAGGCCTAAGTTGTTAGCTCCAAAGCCTATAATTTGGCCCAATTTTAGTTCACAGACCTCCACAAAAATGTTAAAATTTCAGTTCATCAAGCCCCTATTTTGCCACCGAATCAGTTCTTATATTTCCCAAAGTTCGGCGCCACACACCCTTACCAAAATTTAACTTGAGTGCATGCCCAGAGTATTATTATTCATGTACATTCTACACTTGCGTCTAACAAAGTCAATTTAACCAAGTAAATATATAACTGAAAGGAATCTTGCTTTTTGGTTGTACTTTTATTTTACAAACTGAATTTATTTGCAATCAAAATTACTTAAATTAATCATGTGATGTGATCATTGATCAAGCATAAGAAGTTTACAATGAACGAAAATAAAATTAAAAGATCTAAAAAGACCCTATTTTGCCGGACTCGAGGAGGACTCGAAGCCGAGTCCCCGAGTCCTTGGGGTCCGAGTCCGAGTCCGAGTCCAAGTCCTTAGCTTCCGAGTCCAAGTCCGAGTCCGAGTCCTTGAAAAAAGGACTCGAGTCCGGACTCGAGTCCGAGTCCGAGTCCCGAGTCCTCCAACACTGGAAAACGGGCTTCTTGTCCCTTTTCTTTTCCTTTGCCTTCCTGATTTTTCTCTTTCATTTTTTTGTCAGAGGGCACTTTTCTCTTTCATTTTTGTCAGGGGGCACTCTGCCCCTGCCATCCCACTGGCTACGCTACTGATACCATTAGTGTCACAATGCCCTCTATACAGTATCCAAAATCACGGAACTGCACTTAGTGTTAAACATTTTTTGCGAACACTTTCCTCTTTCGTAACAAGGACAATACTTGCGACTTTCTATGAATCAAGATAAGATCTTCAATTGAATCTACGAAGTATTGTTTCTTGAGCACAATTTCATTCTAATAATGGGAAAATAAAGGGAATCTCATAATGATTACCCAGTACTACAACGAAATGAGTATAAAGTCGCAAGTTCGTAGTTTCGAGACATCCATCTTACTGAATTGATGGCTTTGTTTGCCGCGCACCTGTTCAAGCCAGTAGTATGCCTGTATGTCCTTTGTGAATGGGCACAATGGTCCAAGGAAACAAAAACCACCAACTCAGTAGCCAGGGCGTTCGAAACTACTAACTTGCGACTTGTGACATTTCGTGGTGGCAGGACACATATTTTTATGAAATCACCCACCACTAATGGCAACAAAATCTATTTCACATGCGTCCATCTCCCACAAGCTCACACAAAAGTCCCTGGAAATCCAAGCAGTGGAACAGTGCATAGAGTTTGTCAAATAGGTATCCTCTCGTCATAAGGATTCGGAAAAAGTATAGTTTGAATTATCTCCGATGTACAGTTCTTGAGAAAATGTCAAAATTTGGATTCCACAGAGGACAAGAATAAAAAAATTCTCCGATTTGCGAAAACATTTAAAAAAGAATAGTTTGCCATATCTGATACCTTGGTAACATGGCCAATAAAGATCAAAACCCATTGAGTACTGTTGACCTTGACCTATTTTATGATGTTACCTATGTAACAATACATCCAAAACAATGCAATTGTTCTCATTTTAATTAAATTTTGCCAAAAGTACAACTTGAGACCGATTGGATGAAATTTGGAGCGTTTCTTAATTGTGGACACCTGTGGACCACAAAATTTAACCCTTGACCTTTTTTGGTGTAACGCGTAAGAAACAAAAACTTGAAAAAAATCCAAAACTTGAATACGACGATCTGGGCTATAAACCAAGCTTTGATTGACTCTCCAACTTACATCGCTGTTGCACAATTCACTTATTGATGCCAAAATATTCTTTTTGGTTTTTGCATACAATATTGAACCCCTGGGATTGAACTCCCTCTGTGGGTCTTTTGTTTTGCTATGTTTCTGAAAATTACACCCATTAATTATCAAGCAATCAATAAAATGATTAATTTTATACATTAATCCTTTAAGGCGTGTTAAGAGGCATTGTCCAGGAAATTCGACTTTTGGGTGGCAACGGCCAAAAATAGATTTTCCTTATAAGTTGAGTGGTAAGAGGCCTTTGTCTCATATAAACACTGGTGGTTTTATTTTGACAATTTATATCTTGTTGCCATAGTAACGGACATTTTTTCCATTATTAGCCTATTTAACCAATTGTCACACTTTCGAGCAGTAAAATACCCTTTTATTAGAGTAACTGTACCTCACACATAAAATTTCTCAATATTTTCTTATAATTTTTCCGATATAGATGGAAGGCTTAGTAGCAAATGCATTGCATAACAAATTAGAATGGGGTCAGAATTGGGCTATACCATTTATTTTAAATAGGGGTGTTTTTGATAATTTTGAATATTCCCATTTAGGCCTAACTTCTGGGCTTCATAACCCGTATGGTAACGCTTCATTTGATTTGTCATTTTAGGGTTGACTTGATGGGACATTGTTACATTGCAAATGGAACAAATTAGTTTGGGGAAAATCATGTGGTAAACGGGGTGTTGCCAGAAAATGTTGCATACTTTCAATTTTGTAAATGGATTTAGGTGCATAATAAAGCTGTTTCTCGCATAGAATACTTGTATAAAATTGTACTATTATCGTGTACAATAGTTTAGTGTAGTTTGTATAATGTATTTATATAAAAAAAATAGCAGAGTTGCCATTCCGCGTGTAAGTGTTGCCATTTTTTTGGCAAAAAATGTACTACATCTGTAAAAAGTTAAACGCATTCTTGCAACACTGATGGTGTTCATGATAAACTAATAATAAACCGTACTTTGATATTGACTTGTCATGAATAGCTGCATACAACTAAAATTGACATTATTATAATAATATTTGGATTATATTTACAATATCTGCAGTTGAAAGTTCTGTATTCAGTTTCTCATAGGCTTAATCCCCCCTTGAAATATGTGTAAAAATTCTGGTCTTCTTTGCTCGTTTTGTGGCCTTTTGGGCACCTTTTGGGCACCTTTTGAGATATTTTATGACAACCAGTCGATTGCAAATCGATGAAAGTTTAACATGTGTTTCAATGTATGGGCAGCCTGAAGTTCAACCTCGTTTTCCCAGGTACGAGGCACTAAACAGCGCCCTCACTGTTTTTGATATGCTCAAGACTATTTCGCGGACCTATTTTCTCGATAATTATAAAAATGCGACTTTTTTTGGCGACTGAAATTCATGCATAGGCTCTACACTTTATTTGAGATATAATTCGCTACTCTCTCTGATTATTTGTCTAAAGGGCAGCCCAAATACCTCAAAAAGTTTTTGTATTTTACCGGAACTCATTAGGGTTACACAAATGGCGCATTGGTTTAGTGGTGTGCTCCCTTCAAGGGTAGGTTACCGAATGTTCATAAAATCAACTTTTGTTATAATCAGAGATGCCACTTTTCCTACTTTTGTCTGAATTCCTACTTTTATGAAGTCAAAGTTTCCGCACTTTTATATATTTTCAGACCGTTTTGGGACTTTTTATTCTAAATTTACTCGCTATTTCAGGTTTTTTTACTTTTTGAGTGTAACTTAGTGGCATCTTTGTATAATGTTCCTGAAATATAAAATGTTTTGAGTAAAACACTCAAGGTTTGAGTGCTCTGTGACATTAAGGGGGTACTACACCCTTGTGGTAAATTTGTGACTATTTTTGCATTTTCTCAAAAAATAATAACACACTGGTAACAAAAGTTATGTATATTACTACACTGAATTTTCAGTGACTCAAGACAAGCAGTTCAGTATAATATGATAGGAAATGAGGTACATCCTAGCGGTACCTTATTTCTTATCATAAATAACGAAACGCTTGTCTTGGGTCACTGAAATTCCAGTGTAGTAATTGGATTCCTTGCCCCTATAATATACCCAACTTTTGTTACCACTGTGTTATTAGTTTTTGAGAAAAATGCAAAAAATAGACACAAATTCATGGAGGGGTGTAGTACCCCTTAATGCCCTATTAAATTTATATGGTGAATTCTGAAAATGTGCACATTTTCAATATTTTGACCATTTATTTAGATTTGCATTAAATACCAATTTTCTACCTTTAGTTTTTGACCGTTTATCTACTAAAAACCGCTTTAACCCTATAGCTAGAACTACGAAAAACAACCCCCTCTCCTAACATTTTTTATCTGTCATAAAAAACACATGTGCCTGCGCCCAAACGACCTAAGCTAGTCGTAGATCCATCCTTTGTGCTCATTTTAGTGATAAAATGTTTACCCCAACATCTTAACCGGGTAGAACCGACCATCAAAGATGACTATAGAGGGGGGGTTGGTGAGGCACCCATTGGTTTGTATAGTAAAATCAATGATGTTCATTTTGCTCTTAAATTATTCTAAGAGCTACTGACTTTTTACTTGTTAGTTATAGGTTGAAATAGTGTGTCTTTTCCTTTTATATTGAGGAGATTATTCACTTAAAATTGCATTTTTGTAGAATTTTTTGCCCAAAATCAATTTTGCCTATATACATATATACATGGGCAGAATTTCCCAAATTTTAATGGGCACCCTCACATTATGACATCATAGCAACATTGTGTGGGGAATATTTGTACTTATTTTGGTATTACTGGGTAGAGGAGACCCATAGCTATACATTGGTACCAAATATAATGGTATCAAAATTTAGGGGTGTTACATTACTTCTTTTGGTAAATTAAAATGATTTTTTTTCTCCCAAATTCAATGAATGTAATAATAATAATAATAATAATAATAATAATAATAATAATAATAACACTAACAACAACAACAACAACAACAATAATAATAATAATAATATAAAACACTTAAAACGCAATTTACCAATTTTTTAAAATAGAAACACTGCTTTTTTGGAGAAATTTTTATTCATTAGTATTTTATAAATTGTCAAATCCTACCAAAATACTTTGTTATCCAAAATTGTTCTCTACTAGTAAGATTATCCCTGAACTAATTTATCTTGAACTAAAATGAATGATTAAAACCAAAATACTATAGAAACACTGTATTTTCAGCATTTTGATATTTCTGTAATTTCATATTTATATTTGCAATACATTAGGCTTACAATCTCCAATAATTGTAATTTTCCCAATGCTAATATTACAAATGAAGGCAAAATAGACTATAAGAGATTGTAAAAATAGGGAAATTTCTAGAAACACTGTGAGCATACAGATGATTTCCCCAAACCATTTTTTCTATAAATTATTAAAGCATACTTTAATCTTCCCGGAAACAAAAGTTTGTTGAAATGGAAGCGTTGGCATGATACTTACAAACGTTTCAACCATACAGGTTTTATGTACTTTTCAAAGTAATAAAAAACACCCCTCTTAGAAAAAGTGGTATCTCCCAAATCAAAAGGCCCTCAGTTCCCATTTAGGTCCTGAAACACAGACAAGACCTTGACCTAAATTCTACCCTCACCAACTTTAATGAACCCGCTCTAACTTTCTTCCAGAATGATATCGAATTGACAGAAAATTTTACACATAATTTTGCCAAAATCACTCAATTTAAGGGAAAAGAACAATTAGCCGTTTCCATGGCAACAAGAAGCTGGTGTCACTATAAATGTTATTTTTGATACATCACCCTAAAGTGTCATTGATTGACACAATATGAAGAAAATTGGTGATTTTGCGTTTTGCCACAAATTTGAAAAATAAGTCTATTTTCCTGGACAAGTCCTCTTAAATGTTTAATCATGTGTCATTGTTCCTTAAGATCATGTTAAAATCATACCCTTGGCGCTAATAGCCACAATGCATGCTTTGAGCTCTCATTTTATGCAATACGCCATCGCTTTATATTGTTCTAAATTAATTGTGACAGAACCTGTCTTCCGCACGTTAAAATTTATGGCAGCCAGCAGCAAACATGGCAAATGTCGACTTATTACATGTGGGCGTTTTCTTCATGTTTTAAATCAGACACACCCAGCACACTGTTCGCGCAATTGTTTCATCATGTAGCGGTTGTCTAAACACTCAGGGGCGTCAATCCATTTTGGATGAGAGGGGTGGGGGAACATAATTTTGTAAAGATTGAGTGCGTGATCACCGGGCATCGCACTTGTATGACGATAGCTGAGGGATGTGCCCTCCTAAGAAGCCCCGATTAAAGGAAATATGTACCATAAACTAATCAATGGCTAATATAGTTATATACCCCTAAATTAAACATACCAGACGGTCTATTTGAATTTCGGAATATTCCTAACAAAGAAAAAGCACTTTTAATCCTTCGTTTCTGCGATTCATGGAAGCCGCCATGATAGCTCCTTTCTGCCACAAGCGTAACAGTGTAACCTTTCACACAGACCCGCGGCGAGCGTGCGTTGCTATGGCATTCGCGACCCCCACAGCGAATTTTGGTTTTTAGTGCTGTTTTTACTTTTCGTTCTCAAAAGACATTGTTGATCATAAATATTACTTAAAATACATTTTTTTATGTTCTTCTGTAGTTTTATGGGTACAAATTGTCGCGTTTTCTTTTGAACGAATGTTGAATCTGAACTTTGGTAGTATTCGCTTCGTGTCACCAAAGTTCACGAGCGCGAGTGCTGGTGGCACGGATTTCGCTGGTTTCAAAATCGGGGTACCGTTACAGCGTAATAAAATACATCGGGTATCAATATGGCCGCCGCCATGGATTGCAAAATGACCGTTGATCGTCGTAAGGAATTAAGAATTTCTCCTTTATTTGTACGTATAGCTTGGGTCTTTTACTGTTTGTCGTTTTTATTATTACTGCAACTATATAGCCATTGATTAGTTTATGGTACAGATTTCCTTTAAAGCCATTTGGAGCACAATTTACCCCATTTTTCGTTAGACCTAGGTAATGAGCGTTGCACTTGTGCGACGGAGGGTGCTTGCCCCTAGTCCCCTGCTAGTTTTCAAAAGAGAGCCCCATTATTGGTTCAATATTCAGCGTTGCGCTTGTGTGACGGATGAGGTGCCTACCCCTAGCACCTGCTGCCCTCAGAGGTTGGAATTGTTTTTAAAACGAAGCCCCAATTGAAGCCATTTGGCAGTGTTTAATGCACATTTTGACCATTATTCACAGACCTCAAAATGTGGATCTAATATAGTGACTAACACGACGCAGGGGGTGTCTAAGGTGGATATGTCCCCTACTTGAAGCCATTTGTTGCAAAGCTTCAAACTACTGTTGGAAGTAGGACAGACCTCAATATCGAGGGGTCAGACCCAAAAGTATTTTTGTACTTAGAGCCTTCTGGCTCTCACACATGCTTCATGGCTGATAACAGCTTCTGTGGCTATAACTTGTTCATAGTATACAATCATAAGGTGCCCTGTGTTGTAAGGATTATTGTGGTACCAAACAGCCCTATGTGCAAAAAAGCAATTTTGAGATGCAGGTATTTTTGTACTTACAGGGCCTTCTGGCTCTCACATCCATGCATTAGTGTTGCACTTAGGGCTTTACATTTTCGCAGTTTGTTGTACTTAGAGCATTTTGGCTCTGACCCCTCGATATAGACTGTTGTGTGCTTGCTCTAATCAAACACTGCATAATGCTTGTAACGTTGTGATTAAAATTGCCAAAATGCAGGAGGTTGGGTGCATTTTGATATTGTGTCCCGCATCTAAAAACGTAAAGGACATCCCCCGGGATCGACGCCCACGCACAGCGACAACGCCTGGTAAATAATTATATTATACAGGCATGGAAACTAAATTAATACTCGTGTATTCTACTGTGCACGCCGATACACGTGTATTGATTTTCAGACGATAGATCTTCGGATACCGGGGTAGAAAATGATGAATATCTCCTTACTTTTGGTTTCTAAAGAAGCCAATTGTAAGGCTTGCCTTTGAATATATGTGTTGAAAGAACATGAGAGTCGAAAGCGTGCGTATTGAAAAACAACCGGTGGTTTGGAAATCATAAACTGATAAAAATGCGGATTTCATATGTGCCGAACAAAAAAATGACTGCGGCCCTCATTCGTCAACCCTGCAGGGCCCAGAACATAACACGGTACTAGGCGTAGTGTAGACCACGGGGAGAGGTAGTCTAAAGCAGATAACGTACCAGGTCAGTGACCAGGCTATTGTCAATAGCCTTAGTCCCTCGGCTCATGGTCTCAAAACTATTAAACAGGTCGGAACAAAATGGCCATGCGTGGCTGTTGAAGAACTAGTGGATTCAGCCTACCATCATGGCGATTTCTGCCATGAAGATATCAGGGCGATGACACACACACACCCCAAATTACGAAAGCGACGCAATACGCGACCATTTTAAAGCCGACAGCAAAAGTGGGTAACGTTGGCATGCATTGGACCTCGCGGATATTACGTACCGCAAAAGGTGGTATATGATGATGGCGGTAGGTAAAGAAACCTGCAATCGCTAGCTTAAGGGCTGGGGTATGAACGTTATTTATTTTGGGACATCAGAGCACATCAGACATATCGAATTGCATTCTGCATACGAAGAATGTCATTCTGATATCAAATAATTTTGATATTTTGAAATTCGCAATTTAATACACATTTTATGGCAAATCATTAAAATTGATATTTTGATATTTAACAGTACTTGAAGTAAACTTTATAAATCTGATGATTTATACTTAAAGTGTATGTAGGTGGGATGAAAAGCCGACGATCAATTGAAAATTTTGACCTTTCGTATTGAAGATATGGATTTTTTTCCCAAAACACACACACAAAAAAGGTCTTTTGGGAAAAAAATCCATATCTTCAATATGAAAGGTCAAAATTTTCAATTGATCGTCGGCTTTTCCTCCCTGCTACATACACTTTAAGAATATATCATTAGATTTATATAATTTACTTCGAGGACTGTTATATATCAAAATTTGAAAAATATCAAATTTTTATAATTTGTCATAAAATTTGTATTATATTGTGATTTTCAAAAAATGAAAATTATTTGATATCAGAAAGACATGCTTCGTATTCAGAATGCAATTCGATAGGTCTGAGGTGCTCTCATGTCCTACAAAAAATACTGTCGAAACGCAATAAACGCTCATTTTAGATCCCTTAAATAAACTAAAACCATTGTTTCAATCGGCTCACAACTTTTGAAGATATGCCATCTTAAAGAAATGTACCTGTTTTTCACTCTGTCCACGGACGGCAGTGGCCTGCAAGATAACCAGACCTCACACCACCATTTGATCCAAAGCGACCACTATGAACGAGGAACACCAGCTAGCCTCCAAGCTCTTCGCAATCTTATTACTTCTGCATTCGCAAGTATCCCATGGCTGAAACCTGTATTCGCCAAGGAGGCAACCAGGTAAAGGGAAAGAGCAACTCACTTCAGAAGAACCAAAGACAACCCCTTTCAGTTCTACTTTTTATCCCAAAAAGAATAATTACTCTGTTGTAAATAAAAAAGCAAGAAACCACAAAGTAAGAAAGTAAGAAACATAATAAAACAAAAAGGCACAAATAACCAAGGAATTGCAAGTACGCTTGGTTGTCAAAAGAAGTCCCATCCCACACCAACAAATTAATGGCACTTAAAGCCATAATGTACGATCTTATAATATGAAATTTTTTTTTTTTTTCAAACCTGATTTTTTTTGCATATTTGTAATGTCTACACATGTCCCAACTTGCACCTAAATGGAATCGGCCAAATTTGTTGTCTTTGTAGGTCAACAAAGCAAAGTTCGACATATTATCATAATTTAAAAATTATGATAATATGTCCTCCCATAGAACTGCATGTTTTAAACAATGGCCAAAATAACCAGTGGAGTTTCTTTCACTTTACCGTGTTATTTCAACTTAAAATGGACAGCAACCCTTCCCGGCATTTATTGCTAATATTATTTCAACATTTTGAATCAAGAATAACAAAATTAAAATTTGACAGAAATCGTACATTAAGGCTTTAACAAAATCCATAGCCCATAAGCCCACTGGTAAAGCCCATTCCCTAAATAAAGTTATTTTAAAAAGTTATTATGGAGGAATGTATATATTTGATATTCATGCATGGTACAATGTGCGTGTACTGCTTTTCAGCCAAACCTCATCCGTGGACAGAGTGAAAAACGGGCACATGTCTTTAAAAGAGTATATCTTCAAAAGTTGTATGCCGATTTTTTTCGGTTTATTAAAGCTAACAATAATTCAAGGTTTCTTTACATACCAAAATATATTTGATCTACTTTTCTAAAATAGGAGAAAAAGAGGGCGCAATGAGGGTTCTGGTTTTTTTTGGGGGGGGGGGACACCCTGTATATATCTATTAGAAATTGTATTTCGTTGGAAAGAAAAACATTTGCTGGAAAGAAATTTAATTTTTGATAGCAAAATATGGGTGAGGGATATAGGCTGTAAAACACCGCCAATGTTACACCTGCATACCACCGTTATACCTTTAAAGTTTAATTTGCAGTACGTAATATCCCCTTGTCTCAATCAGATAGGGATGTTACACTCTTATTTCGCCAATTAAAAAAGTCTTAAACAATCTTAATCAATCTTAAACTCGTGTTAGTTACGTGGTCCTCTCGTCGAAATATTGGTTAAGGGCCCTTAATTTTCTTGTTGTTTAAGGCTCAAATCAATAGTTGGTTAAAACTTTTAACCAATAAATGCATATAGCACTTTAACCAGCTTCAAGTTTTAAGTGCTTAACCAACTAGGTTGTTTAAGGTCTTTTAATCAATATTTGCTTAATAACTCTAAACAGATAATGATTTATATGTTCTATTTTATCTAAGGATTGTTTAAGAAATACAACTGCTTAATCAATGGTTGTATTGGATTTAATTATGATTGGGGCTTTCTTTCTTTCTTTTTTTAAAATTTTATACTGAAACATAATTCATGATAGATTTGAAGTCATCAGATCTTGGTCAACTGTGAGATTCGTTCAAAAATACAATTTCATGCATAAAGTATTTTTTTTTTTTTATCAGTTCAACCCGCTATGTATCCGGGCAATGTATCCGAGTAAAAAATTAAAATCTAGTAAGCCTTTCTCTCTCGCATGCATTACGATACAATGCTAAAATACAATACATCAACTCTAATAAATTCACACACTCGATACGGTATCCATACTTCAATGCATCTCGTCTACATTGTAAGCTATTGTGCGTATGCCCAAAACTGAACATCGCGGTACACACATGGTGATATACATGTACCGTGCACGTAGAACAGTACAGTACAGTATCGCTAGAATGTCAATCCCAATGACGTTGTTAAATCTAGCAAATGAACGCATCAATATCCATCATTTATGTCTCAACGATGTCTATGCATAACTTATCAAACGAATCTCGAGTTTGGTGCAACCTGATTGACTCAAACCTACCTATTTGAACGAAGTTTCAGGAGACCATAAGCAGCACGACCAGCATTCACTCGTGGCCGCCATTTGCTTTTGTCATTTTAAACAATAATTGGTTAAAATTCCGTGGCGCGAGATGTATCGTTAAACAGGTAAAGTACAATTCCACTAAACATTACACAGTTTAACGCCTTTTAACGTAACAAAAAATAACCACCTTTATACGCTCGAGTTTAACAGTCTTTTAACATACATTAAACTTTGCAGATTAAGCGCAAAATCACGCCTTTGAACAAAAATCTTAAACTTTTCTTCTTATACTTGGCGACTGTTAACTGCCGGAACAAGAGTGTAGAGGAATCTGTTCTGGAGGAACAGACGAATGTTATTCTAGTATTAAAAGACTGCATTTATATAACTTTGGAAGTTCATGTTCTTATTATTTTCATATCGAATACTGAATATCGCAGATCATATCATACTTTGACCAAAATTAATCTGATTCAGTGCGCATTAATGCACATTAATATGATTCATAGCATGTGGTGATTTAAGATATTTTAATTTACATTGTCGTATTAAATCATGGTAATAGTGTATTTATCTTAACAGTAAAACAATGCTAGCTGAATTGCCGGAACAATATTTCCTGTGAGTTCTTTCCTTCTTAACATTCTTAATAACCTGGTTCAAAGGTTATGGTATATAAGCGGTCATATAAGTGTGTCATTTACAGCTTATTCAGAGCAATAAACACGTTCTCATTACATCAAAATGACATAACCATTACATAGTACAGTTAATTACCACATCATTATACACGTAACACTAGACAACTTGCTTACATTGGAATTCTTGATTAACAACCGAAATAACAAAAGTTGTTCAGTATATACCGATAAAACTGCTGCAGCGCTATTCGCCAGCGAAGTGGTTACATAACTCCGTGGCAAACTGGATCACGCACCTTTTGGAATAGTACATGCCATAGACTGTGTTCATTTCGATCGTGGTGTAGAACTCAAAAGCGTGATCCAGTTGACATAGTGATAATCGGATTACACGTAACACTTCGCTGGCGAATAGCCTTCATTTGGGCATTTTTATAGCATATAAGACAGGATATTCATTCGTGGAGTGCGCACAGTAGGTATAATCAACATTTTTTACTGTTTGAGATAAACTTCCTCGTTTCCTTTGTCCGTCAAATGTCACTCTGAAGGTTTAATTTCACTCCACATTTAACTTTTTAAATATGCCACTTCATTGCGTAGATTGCAGACCTAAGGGGGTACTACACCCTTCGATAAATTTGTGACTATTTTGCACTTTTCTCAAAACTAATAACACACTGGTAACAAAAGTTATGTATATTATTGGGGCAAGGAATCCAATTACTAGACTGGAATTTCAGTGACTCAAGACGAGCGGTACGTTATTTATGATAAGAAATGAGGTACCGCTAGGATGTACCTCATTTCCTATCATATATACTGAACCACTTGTCTTGAGTCACTGAAATTTCAGTGTAGTAATTGGATTCCTTGCCCCAATAATATACATAACTTTTGTTACCAGTGTGTTATTAGTTTTTGAATAATACAAAAATAGTCAAATTTACCACAGGGGTGTAGTACCCCCTTAAGATTGATATTACATTAACAAATCAGTAATTATCAGGTAGGTGAAGGAGCTCGTACTTATCATGTTCATAAATGAACAAATAACGTGACACAAATATGACATATATAATTTGAAGTTAATCACATACACAATACAGTACTTGTTTACAGTAAATATACCGTATATGCCGAATTTTGAGCGCAGCGTTTATGTTCTATATATTAGTCTCGTTCAGCCTTCGTCACTAAACAAAATAATGAGGGAGCATAAGCCCGCTGAGAACGAGACTATGCACGGTGCCTTTCCGACACATCTGGTTTTATACAATTTATATGCCAAGATACAATAGGCTACATCTGTTCAAACTACACCACGTTTAATGCCTGACAACAACATACGGAACATTTTACGGAACATTAGGCATTGATGCTTCTACGGACTAAAATTCGGTGGTTTTGTCGTGTGACACCTGTCGTAGTAAACAACAATGAAAGCACTATTTATTTGTGCATACATCACAGCATCACATATTTTTCATGAGTTACTACATAGCCCACATGTATAGCACCACGTCAAAATGTAGAGTGCAGAGTACGAGTACGTTATTTTTATGTACAGGCTCAAATTTTCTTTATGTATGTAGCCTAAGTGTATGGTATAAGCGAGTGTGTGAATTTTTAAGGATATAAAAAATAGTACAAATTCACCAAAGTTACCGAAATGGTGGATTACATACGGAATGATGAGGATTGAGCGGTTTCATCTAGCAAATAGATTATAGTTGAATTTGAAAATACTTGCTTGTATTTTCTGGTATCTATGAAGTACATTGTGTTTAAAATTGTGTTTTAATGATATGGCACATCTGTTAGCTATTGTTCGCCATAGAGTTCATTTTTATAAACATGTTTTAAAGATTTTATCTCGAAAATACCGTCTTTACTTAAATAGTGAACAAGTGACAAGGGATCACTTGCCGAAGAATGAATTATAGTCATTCGAATATTTAAGTGAAATTGGAACTAACGTGAAATTCCACGTTAACAATGAGCACTCTTGTGTATGAGTATATTTTGTGAATTAGAAACAGCTCACCATAGGTATCTCATATCGCTCCAAAAAGAAATAATTCACTCATTTAAATTAAAGCTATAATACAGATTGTCTACATTACAAAATCAATATGACAATAAATCATCAGCTTTAAAAAAATCATTTAAAAAAGATCGTATATTATCGTAAAACTTGCATCATAATTATGCATCGGTGTATTTCCTTTGAACAGCATAACATAACAGTAATAAAAAACGAAAATTAGTACTGACTATTTCATTATTAGCAATATTTTGTAATCTTGAAATCAACATTATTGGCAAAATTAATTGGCATTTTTATTATCTAGTTAAACCCGCATTTTTATTACGAAGTCGATTAGAACCTTTGTGATACACATACTTTGAATTCAAAGTAAAAATAACACTTATTGTTTCTTACTATATCATTTAACATAAAAGACAGATGACACACAAAATACACGCCAGTCCAATAGAGACGTAGCTTAAGGGTTGTCTTGCAGTGTTTTTACATCAACACTCTTGTAGCTGCTTAGGCTACGTTCTAGAATAACGCAGATTTGAAAGTTCAATCTGAAGTATTACGGCATTTCCTCTAAGAGGGTTTGAAGATGGTAACTCGAGAACATAGGGCTGAGTTTTTTTGTTGATAAGATCCTTATTTATTGCCTTAAAATACAATTTCTGCACGATTTGGTTACGGTAGGATTAACAAATTTCCACTTAGCCACGTATATTTATTCCGTACACTTCAGATGAGCACACGATGAATAAATTAATTATTGTGTGACACTAAATCAGGGTGTTTGTTATACCTACGTGTTGTCATACCCGCAGATGTGTTATTCGTTAATAATATTGTTTGACATTCTGATCCAACCAGATTAAAGGAGGCTGTTATGAAAAATTGAGTTATTACCACCTACAAATTACCCAGTAACCTAAGTAACTTTTGCAGAGAGCGTATTTTAAGCGTATTACTATTGAAAGGTACTTGTCTTTGATTGGCTGTTGATGCGATCTGATGTTGCCGGGTGGAAATTTATGAATGAACTTTGCGTCGGACGCGTTGTTAGCTCCGACTTATCCTTAGGGTAAAATTGCACGAAATCAGCCCAGTACAGAGCATTTCTATTGAAGGATTATACAGCTTAATTCCATAAGCTTCGTAATACCTCAATGGTGTCTACTCTTTACACGAGCCATGAATATCTGACACCAAGTTATGAGCTTTTATAACATCAAATTGTTTTTGAATTTTATTGCCCTCTATTTTCCTGAATCTCAATTGCATTGTACAATTGCCACCTTTGGTGTGATTGGACCATATCGTATATCCCATGGTACTTCACGAAGGTAGCAAGGGACAGTATCAAACAACAATTAACAGGACAGATTTGAAAACAAGGATGTATGTTTAAGGCATTTCTATTGGCTAACCTCTGCGGATATCGGTGGAAATCAAGCAATAACGAAACTAGCGAAACAAACACAACAATCATGACAATTGGTCATGCATTTTTTGTGGTGGGGGATATGTAGCTTTTAAGCTCTTTTAGGTACATTGAAATTTGTAACAGCTGCTGTCAGTACACACGGTTACTGCTGGATATGTTTGAAGCTGGCTCTTCCGTACAATAATAGGCCTTCACAATTATGCTGTCGTCGAATGTATCACATTGAAGTACTTCTTATCGTCGAGGTGGTAGTCATGGTAGTAGAGCTCTAATGGTCCATAACATGACGAGAGAGTCTGCAAGTACAAAATTCATGTTTTCTAAACGTCAGCTTGAGTAACGTCCCCTCTACTCATAGTCCCGTGTGTTCCTTCCGGGGCAATGGTTCTACCGTTGGTAATACACGCTCTAGATGGTCTGCTGTAAGGATCAGCTGGACTACAAAACAATTTCTTTGCTGCTTTCCTAAAGGCTTTGTTCCTTGCGTAGTAAATAACAACATTAAGAAATCCAAATGAGACAATAAGAATTTCAGCTACAGCTATAAACCCGTAAGATAACATTTGTCTTTGAGTGTTGTCATACACAATTACGATTATAAATGGTAAACTTAAGAGAGCCATACATATTGACATAATAAAGAAGGTGAAGAATGCCCTTCTATTTGCTTTAACTGCATGCTGTTCCGTTGTACTTGCTTTGCTCGCCTTTCGTCGCTCTAATGTTCCTGCTAAACTTTTCAAACCTAAACTAATTTTACTCGTTTTTCTATCTATTTCCTTTTGAACTGGGCTGTCCTTTGAAACAGGACTTCTGCACGGAGAATCCATACTTGCTGCGCTTTTTAAACTATCTTGGCTATATTTTCTCTCTCTTTCCAGAGTTCCGAGGTTTATGGCTCTTGCTTGACTTACTATAGCCTTTGTATGACGTTTGGCTAATAGATATAATTTCAACCACAGAAGAAGTGTCAATAATACAGGTGAAACAAAGAATGCAGAACTTAAAATCGTCCCAGATATGTCCGGTTCATGTCCGCATGGATTTGAATTGCAAACGCCCAAGAATAAACTATAAGCTGTGTATCTGTTTGGTAATGAGTATGCCACGGCTGAGAATGTAACAGCTGACATCCACAGTAAAACAACGGTTATTCTAGCTCGAAAAGGTGTCACATAAACATGATACCATTTTAGTGGGTATGAAATTGCAAGATATCTTTCTAGGTTTAAAGCAAGAAGTTGAATTCCACTGGTATATGCAAATATAGTACCGGCAAATCCGTTGATCCAACACATTGTGTCTCCGAATGGCCAATTATGTAAGAAAGTTGAAACTGTCATGGGAATGTATGAGAAAAATATACCAAAGATATCACATACCGTGAAAGATATCATGAATATTTTAGTCACTTTTTGAAGACTTCTGTCTCTTACTCTAGGTAATACCACCAAGCAAAGGGTGTTGGAGACAAAGCTAAGTGTTACAACCACTGTTAGAAACACTCCCTTAGTGACAATTGCAGCTGTAGTTGGCTCGTCGGTAATATTGTATTCGTCCTTAATACATGTCGTCGTCGTGTCATTCATTTTTCCGCTGTCGTTGAAATCCAGTCTTACAGAAGTATCGCGATCTGGAATCAAACACAAAGAATCGAAAAAGCGTTAATTGATGTCCGTAAATTCGACACTATTTATATTTTGTACACGTAGGGTATACAAGAGACATGGAATGATAATGGTAACACTATCATGTACAGGGTGGATTTCTCTTGTGCTTACGACGCAGACGCATGGTAACTCAAATATCTTAAATTACGATGGGTTTGAATAATTTTTATAATGAACATTTTGCGATTGATACGCATCACAAGTAACAGGAATTTATAACAGGAACCACTGATAAATTACGATGAGGGCTGACAGTTCGTCATAAAGAATTGCTAAAGTTTAATAAAAGGTACCAGAATGAAATCCACTTCTGGCCATTTCGTGAAGGAACTTCAAAATGTATTAACATGATGAAGGGCTGACACTTTCACAGTAAGGGGCATTCGTTGAGAGCAATATATATATATATTTACAAGTGATATATATATATATATATATATATATATATATATATATATATATATATATATATATATATATATATATATATACATAAAAAGAAGAAAATGTGTAAATTTACTCCATGTTGATTCACTACAGACTGTTTCACCTGAGGAGCCTTTGGGCGAAACAGTCTGTAGTGAATCAACATGGAGTATACATTCTTCTTTTTATGTATATCTTGCTCTCCGTAAGGATTGAGCACTCTACGTGACAAAAGAAGAATGTTTCTTTACTTTTTATATATATATATATATATATATATATATATATATATATATATATATATTTTTCAGATTAATGGTACTTCACACACTTATTTATTCTTTGTTCGTTTTGAACGCATTCATATCCGACGTTAATTACTTAATTTGAAACACGCGTAACCACCTTCTTGAGTTTCTTATGCTGTAAGATGTCGTTATTCGTAACATTAATTTTGGAATATTATAAGCACTTCACACTTGCATCCGTTGCTACGCATACTGAAATGGGATACCGCGTTCTGTATGTAAATATTAAAGTGTAGTGTCTACTGTCTTTATTAATTTATGATATTGTCGATATATAAAAACTAATTCAGCTCACGTGCAAATAATTTGGCAGCACATGAATGTCATTTGGTTACGAGAAGCAGGTCGCCGAAAATCAAACCTTCACAAGCTGCTTTCTAACGCACATAATTGTCATATAGAATAAAGAGTTTTGTAGCCATATTAAAAGCTATTTCTCTCGATTGGTTTGGTTTAGTTATGATTGTGGGCCCAAAACTGGGTCGAAGTTCTCAGCGTTATCTTGTTGTGATTTTGTGTAATTACTGCAAATGTGGATGTACATGAATTTATTTTCAAATCACAATTATATTTCTAATAGCATTCCTTGCTTCTAATTTTCCGTCATTCGTGACAATAATAATTATAATAATATGCTGTTGACCTTGTCGGTTTTCCGATTACATCATATTCTGAAAGAATCATTTGCTGAAAATAAATATTGAAGCAACCCTTAACATACATAGACTATTATGGTTTCCAGCCATGATATTGTAAGTAATGTATGGCCGACAATAACCAACTACTTGACCGCATCTATACAAGAGGTCGTCTACGTAAGGCTTTTCCGTTTGTAACAACCCATACAACCCACTGGAACAAATACATGCAAATAATTTCCGCTGACCATGGTAGGTGGCTATGATCATTGGCATGATGATTATGACTCTTACTTCCAATATAACGGTTCGAACATGTTGAATGGAATAATAAAATGAATTTTCAAGATGATATTTAATAATCTATTAATTTGCTTCTATTTATTAATTTTTAGATGTTTGTTTTTTATAAATATTATTCAAAATGGTAAATCTAGTAACTAGTAACACCTTTCACTTACATCTACCATACTTACACTTAATTTAAATGAATAGCATACATGTTTCATAAATTTGAAATTACCGACACTAAAAATCCCCGCGAACAGCAACGTTTCAATACAATAAAGCATCCGTTTGTATAGTTAGTTCAAAAGCGATTGTCTTATCAAACTTTCCACAAGAGTTCCACCACAACACAAACTATCACCAACTGTATCACGGTAGAATTGGCCACAATTGGCAGGAAACAGGATTGATAAATACTTCCCTTGACATTTCTCAAAACAAGATAAAAGTTATCTACTCAGGCTTTAATCTAATGGAGCTGTGAAATAATTATCAAAATGTGCTGGTACGATCATCATGATACGGCAAATCCAGTCAGATTAATCAGTAAAATACTGATGCAAACTGAAAGTCAATTAACGTGCGTGAATGATGAGTTGCAGTTCTGAAGATTTTAAGGATTATTTTGGATTTTCCCAAGAATGTTTAAATTGCTTTTCCACCACGAACTTGTGGCAATATTGATAAGCGTCCATTCATCAGACTCACTGAAATTTGTCTTGACAGAACGAATCAACAGTTGATGAATTTGATTCCAAGGAAAATGTCTAGAATTAGCAGAATACGTCCTGGATGCAATCCAATATTTTCAATCATTCAAGCCTAGTAAAGTAATTATAGTTCTTACATGTCACAAACTTAGCAACTACCAATCACTTAAAGTGATTATTATAGCTCTAACATTTCCTGATCTGTTAAATGCGATCAGTCACCGTGTTCCTCATTATTCAATTTGAAATATTGTACGATCGCAGTGCTTAAAGTGACAAGACCAGATAAATCCGTGTCTAGTGTGTTTGTGGATGTGAGTGTGGGTTGTTTGGGTTGGGTTGGAGGGGGTTGTGGAGGTAGGGTGTGCGCCCCCTACGTGCATGTCCCGTCAATGAAATCAATTAATTTCATAAATATTTAACATACCTGTAAAAAATTAACAAACTTCCTGCAAGATGTTGATAGTGCTGTCGCAGAACATGAATCCAAGATTTTCCAACAGAAACAGATTAGATCCTATAGCCCATGTCATTGTAAAACGTTTTCACTTTTTGCTTTAAAGTCTCAATGAATGTATATTCCACCCTGAAACTAAATTAGAATCGACTTGTTTTCAGCATACCAATCACCAATATGGGTGAAAATGTTCTTCCAGAGACATAACGGAAGCTTGCTCACCACTCGTAATCACTTTCTCATCAAACGAATTGACTAGTCCATATGGATGGAACGTGCGGCAGCATTTACAGGCAATACAGCGATGCACAATCCTGATATATCCTTTCATTGGTATCTCAGTTTATTCTACTCAGTAGGAACCAGTCGTGAATTACGCATGTGCACACGAACAACACGTGCCAGATTGTCAATACACGGATAATAGTTGGATTGGTTGAAATTGTGGAAATTACATTGTAACACCATATTCCTCACTGTGATACGGCTTTAACACTGAAATCTATTATTATTTAAACCGTTTTCAGAATGAAAATCTGTGGACAGTGCAACTTGATCTAATGGTATAATATATTGGGGAATACTTGTAAATCCTATTTGGACAAACTTGTCAAGCTTCAGAAGTGGGAAATAAGGACAATTTCTAATAGTCACTACAGAAGTCAAACTGTACCCATTTTTACCAAATACAATGTTTTAACCGTAACTGATATGTATACTTTTGAATTGGGTGTTTTCATGTATAGATACTCCGTGAACGCGCTACCTTCCTCATTCAAATATTACTTTAAGAAACGGTCTGATACCCACAACTATTGGGTACGACTTCTTTGTGGGCCACCCACCCAAATATATATATATTCCGTATGTGTGATTTGCTTCTAGTCCACAAGGTTTGCAAACTTCGGTGTCCGTCGTCTTCAGACGGAGCTGAGTCTATCATTAAAATGAGTGTCTTGACCATATGACATTTCAATCGCTACAAAGGATGCATGTATAGTAAGAAATAACATCGCCCAATATGCCCCGATTGTTGTTGTTCGGAAATTTGACACGCATGGACGTTTCAGTTTGTATCAAATGTACTGCTGTAATATTAGTAGCTTCGAGCCTTCGTTCTTTTTAAATGTGCACTTCTTTTTGTCTCATCTTTCTGGTTCGATGAAAGATGATTTGATATTAGTTGAGGTGCAAAGAAGGGCATATTTCAATGATGGAGGTGGTAACCACTTCCCAAGTTTTGAAAAGGACCTGGAATATAAGCTATGAAAATGACCCGATATTTTTGTCAAAAAAGTATTTCAAGTCAACATTTTCAGTTAACTAAACCACACCGCACACTCTTTCTTAAGTATTACGCGGCACTAATTAAAGTAATCGCACAAACACAATTCTTTTGTGGTGCGAGAGGTTGTGGTGCGAGAGGTTGCGGGTTCGAACCCTGGCGGTGCCTAGTACGCTCACGTGGAAAAATTGAGTTAGCTTGAAATTCCCTGGACAAGGAACTCACTGCTAATTTGTCTCGTTGTAACCCGTACGAAACTCGGGGAGCTGATCCTGGTTGCGATGGATATTTGTGGAATGTATAGGGTGTGCGCTCTTGAAGCAGCAAAGTCCCTGATTTGTTGTTTAATCACCCATAGTGGGTAGGAGAACATGAAAACTAATATGAGATACTGTATTAGGATCACATATTAAGTATCATGTGAGAGTATACTCTTGTACTCCAGAAGACAGGATCACATATTAAAGAAAAAGCGCCCTCTGTTGTTATTAATCGTATTTAATGCGTATTTACAACGTTGTGAATAAAAATTTGACACCATAGAATATAAAAACTAGTAATTTGATAAGTTAAAATAAGATTTTTAACGGAATAAATCTAAATAATATGATTATGCAGTTTATTCCGTTAAATATTTACCCGTAATTTCCCTCATTCTTCAGGCCCTGCCCTCTATCGGGTGCTAATTTAAAGTTTAAGCTTGATTGCTATTGTTTCTTTGTAAGCCTGCGGCGCAACCTTGAACAATATTGTCCTTTCTTGAACAATTACGCGACACTACAGGGATTGTACAGACGCATTTATTATCTAGTGGAGGCAATATAATTTATTCTGGATCAACATTCTAAACAAAAATCAAATCGGTTAGAGCATCACATGTTAATTAACCAGTTCATCGTTCCTCATAATTAACACGACCATATATTCCAAATTATTTGAAAGAAACGCGTCTTTATTGAGCAATTACGCGACATAAATTAAAACGACAGACACATTTCGTGTCTCGTGAGAGTGATATCCTGTATTCTGGATAAATATTCTAAAACAAATAAAATCGGTAACAGAATCACACAGTCAATTAACCAGTGCATCTCATATCGAGGAGATAATTGAACAATAGCTCGACGAAATCGAAATTCTGAATCTAACACACGTTCCTACTTCTCCCTTGAGATTCTCACCATTATTTATTGCTGAAGATATCAACAGCGGTGTTCACCTTTTCATGACACTTTTGTTCTTATTTATACCGAAATATCATAATGTACTACAAACCACATATCTCATATGTGATTTAACAGTAGCTAATAATTAGTAGCTTCGTTCTTTTACATGCTCAAGGTCGTTTTGTTTCACAACTATCTGGATAGATGACAGATCAAGAAGGGTATTTTGACGGTGGAGGTGTTACAAATTCCCAGGATATGATAAGATGTTTCTTTCTTGAACAATTACGCGACAAATAATTAAAGGGTTCGAACAGACACATTTCTAATCTTGTGGAGGCAATATTCGGGATTCTGGATCAACATTCTAAAACAAAATCAAATCGGTAACAGTATCACATGTCGTGTAACCAGTTATCGTTCCCCATAATTAATACAACCACATACTCCTATATTATAAAAGTTTGTTTGTTTGTTTCTCGAGCAATTACGCAACACTAATTAAAGAGAGCGGACAAACACATTCTCTTCTTGTGATGGTAACGTAATTCTGAATTTTGGATTAACATTCTAAAAACATCAAATCGGTAACAGAATCACGAAGCCAATTAACCAGTTTATCGTTCCTCAACATTTTCTCGAAGAGATAATTGACCAATCGGTCGGCAGAATTGAAATAGCTAATCTAACGCACGTTTCCTACTTCTCCCTTGACGTTCTTACCATTAGTTTATTGATAAAGAAATCACCAGACTCTTTAATTACCTTTTTGTTCCTATTACCAATACCATACTATGAAAAACCACATACCTCATCTTTGTTTTATTGTTGTTCTGAAATTTGAAAGACATAACCGTTTAATTTTGCGTTAAAATATTGCTGTATCAGAGTACAGTGTAGCTTCTTTTTAAGATGCTGAAGGTCGTTCTGTCCCACTCGTGTGGATCGAAGAAAAATGTTTTGATAATAAAAGGGTACGAGGAAAACATCGCAATATTTGCACATGACAAATATCGTACATTTGGATTCTACTTTTAACTCTGTATCTATGCGTATTGTTTTTTATCAGTTGAAGAAAGTGGTTATAACAAAATTGGAGAAGTATTATAGTAGAAGCCTTTTGTTCTTTTCCCTTTAGTGTAAAGTTGCGCATAACTAACATGTTCTTGTTTAAAGTTGATACCTAACATACCGAAAGGTCAAAAATGACAGGTGCCCAGTGCACAGAACAATAATACAAATATAAGGTCATAGAGGTTATCTGGTTATAGAGGGGTCAAAACTCAAACTTATTCCGATCTTGTTGGAAGCTATACCAAAAAATTCCTCAGGTCACAAGAATTACCTACCTAAAACAAATCAGTCTGGAGTTATTAGTGAAAAGGTCATAGGTTGAAATTTGGACTCCATGGGGATCAAACACATAAAGTTTATCCTATTTTGATAAAAATGGTCTCAAAATATTTGACCTTGGTCTATTTCGCACATACCTTCGTATCAAGAATTCCACCCACCAAGTTTGAGCCCGATCGGACAAAGTGTGAAATTTTGACCTTTGACCTCGAAAGACTTTTAAAAAACCACCCGGTCAACGTTACGCCCGGTACCGATCTATATCCGAAATATCACCAAGTTTAAGCCAAATCTGGATGACCTTTGACCTTAGATGTCCTCGATTTATTTTTAGCACTCCCCTCATATGAAGGATTTTACCCACCAAGTTTAAGCTAGACTATGCCATAGGCGATTTTTGTTAATTAAAAATATGTTATTAATCATGAGGAACGCATTCAGTTGAACTCGAAATTATACTGATATTATTAAATTAAAATACTAGTAAATTGTTATAAAAAGTTTATATATTATATTAGTAACAGAAAAGATAAAGTTTACGTAGGCTTATAGCATTGAATGCAACATATTATAATGGCATAATTATAATGCTCACTTCAATACTGAACAATTCCAGTTTATTAGTCGCGAAAGCCCGAGAAATCACTTGGGAAGCTAACAAACAGAAGGAGTACGGTGACTGAAAAGATCAGATGTGAAAATCTATCAATTGTGCACAAATTATACAAATCAGAGTTTTTTTTAAATGCAATAGCCAGAGTATGCACAATGGGCAAGTGGGCTACGGAGAAGTCTAAGTTTAAGCCCAATCGGGCAATGTTTAAATTTAGCCAATGTATGACATTTGACCTTGGTTGACATCGACTACAAAACAAAAACAATTCTCTTATAAATTCATCTATGGCACAGTTTCCACCTCGATACACCCGAGCACACAGATATTTCCAGCACAGCGAGTCTAGCCTAGTACGCAGTCTGTTATATTACACGGTTGAGTGCATAGCATCATAAGAACTGTGTGATATCTAGTGGAAAATAGGATTCTGTGATTGTTTTTTGTCAAACCTCAAGTGTTCCCTTCATCCAAGAATTTTTTTAATATCAAACGAAAGCTAACCCTTCCCCCTAAGAAAACTGTTCCCTATTATGTCAACAGATGACGCAATTCAATGTTATATAGCAAGGAGAATCTGTTGAAAACTACCCATCCAAGAATATTTTTGACTAAAATGTAGGTTTTAAAAGTCAAAATCTCAAGTGTTCCTTACAATATTTTTCAAATTTTATGTCATTAAATAAAAGAGTACACTGTCCATATACACATTGTCCATATACTAGCCTCATTTTAATGAGCAATGGCCAATTCTCTTGAAATTGCAAATCTTGTGCAAAAAGTTACTATTTTCGCCTGTTTTGTCATCATCATCATCAGTCGGCTGCGGAGCAGGCGACTACAAGCTTTCTCCAACTAATGCGATCTTGGGCAAGCGAAATAATTTTGTTTCGCTGCAGCATCCCTTCAGTATCTCCCAGGAGGTGCTGGACATACTGTGTGAGTACAGTGTGCGTGGCCGTCCCGGTTTTCTCTTCCCATGTGGTGGAATATAAAGCGCATATTCTTTCACAGGCTCGCCATCTTCAAGACGCAGTATATGCCGAGAAATTTGAGTTGATGAAACTTGACTCTGGCAACCAGTGGAGTGGTGTTGGTCAGGTTGTAGATGGTTTCATTTGGAATCCGATCCACACGCTTGATGTTTAACATGACTCTGTAGCAAGATGTTGCAAATGCATTGATCTTGTTTTCCATGTCCTTGGTAATTACCCATGACTCCCACCCGTACAGAAAGACAGTAACACACGTTGTCTGAAACAGCTTGATTTTTGTTTCGATTGGCAAGGACGGGCTTCTCCAAAGGCGTTCCAGTTTCCAGAAAACTGCCCAGGCTAGTGCTTTTCTTCTTTTTAGGTCTCCAACACTAGAGTCCATCTTGGCACCCAAATACTTGAAGTCTGTGACATGGTTGATGGTACTACCATATACTTCAAGTGCTGGTTGGGCGTTACAGTTTGCAGTCATATATTCTGTCTTAGGTGCGCTGATGACAAGGCCTAGATCTGTTGCTGCAGTTGCAGTCCTAGTAAGCTGTGACTGGGCCCGGTCTATGGAAGATTCCAGCAGGGCAATATCATCAGCAAAATCCAGGTCATTCAGCATCTTGGCATACCTGCTTGACCGACATGGGTAGGTAACAATTCCAGCGTCAATTCCAGAAGTTGATTTCATCAGAAGGTAGTCTACCAGGATAATGAACAGGAATGGTGCCAACACATCACGTGAAGCACTCCAGTTGTTACTTGGAAAGGCTCTGAGATACTGCCATCTACCATAACGGCACTATTGGAGTCTTTGTAGAGCACCTGGCATTGACCACAACCTTTGGTATTCCATAATGCCGCAGCACTGAAAACATGACGGACCTGTTGATGGAGTCAAAGGCTTTTTGAAGTCCACAAAAGTGACTGTTAGGGAAGTTGGTACTCCTTGAACCCTTCCATGATCCTTCTCAAAATGTGTATTTGCTGAGCACAGCTGCGACCCGATCTAAAGCCAGCCTGGTTGCTTCTCAGTAAAGGATCAATGTGGGGTCGGATCCTGTTCAGAAGGATCTTGTTGTACACTTTTGCGGCAATGGACATAAGCGAAATACCACGGTAGTTTGTCATGAGAGAGAGGTCACCTTTCTTTGGTAGAGGAATGATTAGTTACATTCGTAACCCATTGACGTGGCGGTGTCAGCGTTGAGAATACTTCCATACAGAATTCGAGAATCATATCAATCATGCTATCCCCTCCTCCCTGAAGTGCTTTTGTCATACGGTTGTAAAAACTATGACTTTGGTAAAGAGCGCTTACAAATTGATATGCTCCTCGTATCAAGGATTCCACCCACCAAGTTTGAGCCCGATAGGACAAAGTTTGAAATTTTGAGCTTTGACCTTGACCTCCGATGACTTTTAAAACCCCCCGGGCAACATGCTTTTCCCGATATCTATATCCGAAATATCAGATTGATGCATCGCAGCGCGGCGAAAGGCATAGCCGGACAGACAGACACCCACCCCCACACATCCCGACACACTTCGCTCGTTATTTGTATAGATAAATTAAATATTAAATGTTCATGACACATTGTTGTATATTTTATATAAATGTTGTATTATTGTTTCTTTTTATTAGAGACGATTACCTTCACAACTTAATTACAAGAGTCGTTATGCACGCACGCACCCCTTCTCACTTGTATATTTATCATTTTATATCAAGCTGAATGATAAAGTTTGCAATTAAAATTTGCTTTTAACGTCGATGTTTGATGATAAAATAAAGATAATGAGATATGCTTACAATCCATTAATAAATGCAATTCCTAATTATTTCTCCAATTTCTCACTGATTTTAAGGTCAGGAAGACGGTATACTTCACTGTATACAAAACCACTTCATTAATCACTTATCAAATCAAAATAAACTGAGTGCAGACTCTCAATATTAGTGCCGCTAGAAGTGAGTTAATCATTTATTCAATTATTGCACACGTTGCTCGATTTGTTGTTTAATTTAAAACCTTAATTAGACGTCACGTTCACATACATAATAAATTATTATTATTATTGTATGCCAAATTATTGCGGTTGCAATACAGCAATAGTTTCATTTCTAGTTTGTGTCACAGCCTGGAAAACTAATTACTACCCGCAAGTCGCCTATAATTGTGTGTTAAGAGTATTTGGTATGCTGGTCTCCTCGCTAAACTCTCTTCACTTGGCTTCACTGGAACAATTCAACCTGGTCTCTCTCTAATATTCAGTCTGTGTGGCACTGAACCCATACTTGTAATAAGTCTATGAGACTGAATATACGGCAGTAGGCCTAAATAGCGCCCTATGTTTTACATTGAGGTTGCTCTTGGGCAATGCTACATTACGGATACTGTTGGTCAATGTTACATTAAAGTTACTCTTGTATTCTTGCCCTGCGGGGCCCTTATCAATAACAAAGTAAAGCCGCAGTGCCAACAGGCCCGAGGCCAGAAACCCCCATACGACAGCTAAACACTCCAAATGGGACCCCAATATAAAGGCTAGAGCAACAAAGAGTAACTTTAAAGGTAACGGACTGTCTCTGCTGGGCGGCGGGCTGTCAACCACAAACGAAAAAAAAAAAAGAGAAAGAGCGCGCCACCTATTTTTTATATTCCCCCCCCCCCCATAATTTCCCTCATTCTCCAGGCCCTCTATCGTTTAATTTATGGTTTAACTTGTTTGCTATTGTTTTTGGAGCAACATTGTTTCCCTGTAAGCCTGCGGCGCAACCTTGAACAATATTGCCTTTGACCAATATTTGATATAAGCTTCGACACGTCGCGACGGTCCGAAAGATTCCATCACCTTGGAGTCGAGATACTAAGTTCAAACATTGTCAGCCGTCAAAGATCTTTTGTGCCATCTACAGCCCGCAGGTGGAATGCTCTACCTGTGCATATCCCTGTTATCAGACCTTGGGTCAACTTCAGCAAGAACGTTAATAAATATGTGGGCGCAAACCTGTCAGCAGTCCAAAAAAAAGTTTTATGTTGTTATTCCCATACGTTTGCGTATGTGCGGATCATTTACGTAAAACAAATTATATTCCACAAAATCATTATATAAATCATTGTGTAAATAATCGCTATGAACACGGTAGAGTGCCGAATAGACAAAATTGCTGTTCTGAGTAAACGGGATTTGAAAACCTTGGTACCATTCCATTGGTCCTTCTAAAAATTGAAAACATTCTTGAGCACTCATTTGAAATGTATTATAAGTGGATGTGCACGAATTATTTGCAATTATTTGCAGTTGTATACGAGGTCGAATACGCATTCAACTACGGCAAATAATTTATAAATATTCATCCCTGTAATATTTAGCAAAAAATCGAGGATTTTAAAGCAGAAATAACAATATTGGCCTATATTTTGCGTGCCATAGTGCAGTTACGTCCACGGCAAATTCACCGTGACCTTTCCAGCCATAAACCCGCTTATTGAAGATTAAACCGATATATGCAGTACTAAACCATTATATAGTAATCTATAGTACAATGCAAATTTATTACCACCTGATAATATTAATCCAATGAGCGACCGAATTGTCCACTACGGACGACTAATCCAATCGATAATGACGCTATTGACATGTACGAGCGGAGCTCCACTGACCGAGTTTTGAGGTATTTTTCACTGGTTTGCCGCTGTTTGCTGTCATTTACTCATCAAGGCGGACCACCGTTATCATAAGGACTATGCCAATTATTTAAAGATTGACATGTAGAGAATAAGCCATACTTGATTGACAGAAAGTACTAAATTTGTACCTGTGACGGTTTTATGACACTAATCTTCCAAATACGACAAAGCCATGGCTGCCCGGTGAAGCAAAATGTGCATTGGAATAACACGGCGAGTTTGGATAGATGGTAGGATTTCTTTTTAATAAAATGTATGTTCCCCGTTATTAAAGCTTGTACCGGGTTGAAGATTCAGATATTTGGAGAAGAATAGGTAATTGAAACATAGAGCAAGTACTAAAATCATAGCTTTTATACTTTTTGATATATGATACAACACAGCGCTACCAGTAGGGTTCAATTGCCTATTGCCCCTGTGTTGTGTGCATACATGTAGTTAACAATAACTGCATGATGCATTTCTTGGGATTTCAGGAGGGCGCACTCACATTATTAAGCCATAGTGATATCATGTGAGGAATGTTTGTACTCATATTGGTATCACTAGATAGAAGATACCATTGGTATCAAATATAATAGTACAGAACATTTAATATAGACAATTCGGGACTTCCAGCTATACAATACTTTAAATCACCCGGACTTGTACAGCTAAGTATATGATTCGTCTTTTGGTCAAATTCATTAATCGCACTCAGGCGCGATTCGTCCAAATCAAAATTTCGGTATCTACGTCAGGGAGTAAGATTTACTATTAATTTTTGGTGTAAATAAAAGATCACTTGAAACATAATCATAAGCATACAATAACTCAATTTACTCAAAATTCTCGATTCGCCACTCAGCCGAATTCATAACGACATTATCCAGTAAGCATGACAAAAGGAAATTGGTTTTTTAATTAGATTTAATTTTTTAATAATTATCATAATGATTTGTTGATTTATTAATTCAATTATTCAAACGGAATGGATGCCACTTGCACTTAATAAATGATACGGTTCCACGAAATTGTATTAACTATTCACTGTAGAAAATTGCATTTTTTATTTCAATCAACCGAAGGACATGGCGACACTTTACAAAACAGACAACCACAAAGACAAAAAACACTAACACTGTAACTCATCAGCAACAAATCAAGCAAACCAATAATTATGTCATATAATGTCGAAAAAGAATAATAAACTGAGCTCAAAAAGAAACTTATAATTTTTCACAAGGTCATATTTTAAAATCCATGTCAGTAACCAAGCAGTTATAGTCCGGTGGCAGACCAAGGTAGGTTGGTTTTTACCAGTTAAAGTGTTTTTGTTTCTGGATTATTGTTCTATGGGTGGTACAAAATGAGATTCTGAGGGGTGTAAAATTGTCACCTCTGGGCAATTCGAGATATCCAAGGTCAAAGTTTATACAGGGGTCAAAAACATATGTCAAATTATTCCTCTTGTCATAAGGATTCAGAAAATATATAGTTTTACATATCTACGACTTGTGGAGTTATGAGCAAAAAGGTCAAAGTTTAAATAAAGAACTCCACAGGGGTTGACATTGAAAAATGCTCCAATTTGGATGAAAATGGTCTCAAATTGGTCTTTCTGTACCACAACTCGAATAATGAATAGTTTGAACTACCTAGAATGGCCTGTTGGCTTGGTAACACATCAAAATAGGTCATTGTCAACTGAGTCCTACTGATGTTGACCTACTGGTACTTTTCTGAATGCCTACCTACGTAACGAGTCATTACAGATGGTTATAACTATTCTGTATTCAATTGAGATAACAGTGCCAACAATTTGAGACCATTTTCATCAAAATTGGAGCATTGTATCTCTTTCAGCCCCTGTGCTTCTTCAAAGTTAACCTTTGACCTTTTGGCTTATAACTCCGAAAAGATAAGTCGGAGGTGGGTCAAACTATACTTTTTCTGAATCCTTAGGATCAGAGGAACATTTTGGTATGGGTTTAAAAAACAATTGTGCAATTTTTAATTTTGACCCCTGTATAAACTTTGACCTTGGAAATCTTGAATTGCCCAGGGGTGACAATTCTACATCCCCCATAATCTCATTTTGTACCATCTATAGATTAATAATCAGCAAAGAAAAACACTTTAACTGGCAAAACCAAATAAAACAATAGTTTGCAGCCGGACTATTATCCAAAATGCACTGACATGGAACAGCTTTCTGGACCACATTCACAGCCCAATAATTGGCACCCAGCACAATAAATCTGTGAGAATGAGAACAAGATCCTTGCACACATGATAATTCCCAAAGAGTAAGTGGAGTAGTGTGGAACACAAGACCTGTTTCTTTTTTAAAAAAAGTGCGTGAAAAGCAGAAAGCAGCACCGCTTTATCATCCTGCTAGATTATCCAGCAGTTAACTCGGTAATCTACAGAAGCACCGGGTGATTTTGAGGCAGTGCAGCTTAATCTAGCAAATTGCTTTGCTGAAGTCAAATGCTGGATGTTAAAAACAAATTGATGCTTAAAATTGATGCCATAACAAATAAAATACTATTTATTTCTCATTTCATGAAAAATTAAGTAGCTTATAGTTTAAGTCATATTAAATGACCAAGTGTCCCACTTCTGGAGTTGAACAATAACACGGTCTTGTTGCGAGAGGGAGCCAACATTTTGTACACCTTCCTTTTATTTATATAGATTGTGTAATGATGTATCTAATATTGTAAGGGGTTTTGGCCTTTTTTAAAAAGGCACTAATAAATGTTGTTTTGATAATAATAATAATAATAATAATAAGAAGAAGAAGGCTCTAATCATCTCCTAGGACCGTGTTTAGTTCTGATCAAGAGGGGTCAAGATGTCATGTTCTGGAATCAAATATTTAATTAATATTCAAATTATTCTTCGATTGATTTCTTCTCTCAAAGGGATATTTGAACAAATCGGTTGACGAAATTGAAATGCTGAAAGTATCACTTGCTAGTTCTCCCTCAAGGACATACCTATGCTATTACGAAATCAGATCAATCCCAAACAAGTCATCAACCTAGCATTTTTGTCTGTCCAAACAAAAAACAACAAGATTCTCATCATCAGGTTTAAGAAAGCGGTTGTCACTAGTGAATTTGTATAAAATTGTTTTGCACGACAAATATCACAAGTAAAAAATAAATATGATAAAAATCTTTCTTTCTTCGCGTACGCACCTGTATCTAAGGGAATTATACGAGTATATATCATTTACTAAAATCCAAAAAAGAATAGGTACATATGAGACTAAAGCATCAATGAGAGTCGGTGATAAAAAACAACTTCTTGTACGTGGACTGTACGTGTCGCAAGACCCAGATTGGCGAAACAAATTACAACGCAACTCAAGTTCCTGACAAGGGAGTCCATTATCTGTTTAAATACTTTAAATCTCCGATGACTGACGGTGACTGAGAAGACTCATTTATAATTCATACATTACTTTTTCACGCTATAATTACAAAACATGGTGAGATACGGGAAAAGAAATGTTATTTTAAACTAGCGCCAAACAATGAACACGATGGGATAAAACAATAATACAGACAACTAGAGGGTGTCCCCCAAGAAAAACAGAACCCTCATTGTGTCCTCTTTTTCTCCTATTTCTGAAAGGTATGTAAAGAAACCTTTATTCATTAGCTTTAATAAACCGAAAGAAATATTTCAATCGGCTCACAACGTTTGAAGATATGCTCTTTTAAAGAAATGTACCCGTTTTTCACTCTGTCCACGGAGGAGGTTTGGCTACTTCAAAGATTGAAAAGAAGTACACGTACCATGCATGAATATCTAGTATTCCTCAATGATAACTTTATAAAATAACGAACTTTATTTAGGGAATGGGCTTATGGGCTATGGATTGTGTTAAGTGTCATTAACTTGTCGGCTTGCTATACTTGCAATTAAACTTATTTTTTTCTTGATTATTTAATATGCCTTTTTGTTAGTCTAAAAAGGTAGCCTGAACAGGGCTGTTTGGTATGTCCTTGGATTTTCCGAAGTGAGTTTACTGTGCTGCTTTGCCCTTTACCTGGTTTGCCAATGCAGCAGTAATACGGTTGCGAAGATGTTGGAGGCTAGCTGGTGATCCTCGCTCATAGTGAATGCGTTCCAAAGCCTAATGCTATTATATATCCATGACATTAACCGTGTGTTTCGTTTTAATCTTTGATGTAGCCAAACCTCATCCGTGGACAGAGTGGAAAACGGGTACATTTCTTGAAGAGGGCATATCTTCAAAATTGTGCGCCGATTGAAATAATTGTTTTGGTTTATTAAAGCTAGCTAACGATTTAAGGGTTCTTTACATACCAAAATACATTTGATTAACTTTTCAGAAATAGGAGAAAAAGAGGGTGCAATGAGGGTTCTGTTTTTATTGGGACACCCTGTATTTTTGATATTTTTAATTTACGATACACATCAAACCGTGCGTAAAGCCAAACGCGATTTATATTCAGCATCGTTGTCTGGGCCTAAGATTATTATACACTTTATGAAATTTAATTATTACCGAGAATATCATTTCCACAAATCTAAGACAGTTCGATACAAGGTTCGCCATTATCATTAATAAGTAAGTTATAGGCTATACTACCCATCGCAAGAACAACCGGCTGATACTGTTATCATGTTGCTTTTCATTAGAGATTGCAGATTGCAATGACCAGGAGTAATACTTTTCACCATAAATTACAATTTGGTATGGAGATTGGCCGTGAAGCAGTTGGCAGACAATAGTTTTCAGAAGTAACCGATTTCCACCAAGATTTATTACAAAAATCATTTTGCATGACAAATATGATAATCATATATTTTAATTAAATATAATTAAATCCTACTATCTTTACATATGGTATCTATGATGTTTCCATGGTTTGTGAGGTATTTTAGGATATTCTTTATCCAAATTGAAAGAGAAATCGTCGCGCGCGCACGAACCATTTAATCATCCTTCCAGTACTTAATCATTTTTTCAAGAACTTGTCTTGTTTACACGTCGGTGTATGGTGCATGATAAATAACAGATGATCTTTACATCTAGAATTATTAATCAAAGCACAGTGTAAAGTGTGCTTTGATTGTTTTTAAATATAGATATCAAAAGGATAGGTTGATTACTAACAGTTTACTTTAATAAGTTCACACGTTGTCCCACTTTCAACTCTTTATTTTATAACTTTATGAAACCTTGACAATTAAGATGACTAAGTTCAGACATATATGTAAGGGAATTATATCATTTTATTAAATTCCGAAAAGGATAGGTATATACTGAGACTAAAGCATCATACTGAAACTAAAGCATCAATGAGAGCACGACTTCTTGTACGTGGGCTGTACGTGTCGCAAGACCCAGATTGGCGAAACTAATTAGAACGCAACTCAAGTTCCTGATAAGAGGATCCATTATCTGTTTAAATACTTTAACACTCCGAAAGTTATAATACGCATGGGATCAAAATAATACAGAGTACTATTTTTGGTATTTGTAATTTGTACATCAAACCGTGCGTAAAAGCAAACGTGATTCAGAAAATACAGCATCATCGTCCGGACCTATTTCAAATAAATGAATTACACTGTATGGATTTTGATTATTACCTAAATATCATTTCCACTAATATAAAACAGTTTGATACAAGGTTCATTATCATCATTAATAAGTATAGGTTATAGGCTATAATACCCATCGCAAAAATACATCAATAATGCTTTTTAGTGCAGTAACCAGGAGTAATATTTCCCCCATAAATTACCCTTTGCTATGGAGATTGGCTGGGAAGCAGTTGGCAGATTATATTTTCAGAAGTTACCGATTTCCACCAAATGGAGTGGATGCCACTTGCACTTAATACATGATACGGTTCCACGAATTTGTATTAACTATTCACTGTAGAAAATTGCATTTTTTATTTCAATCAACCGAAGGACATGGCGACACTTTACAAACAGACAACCACAAAGACAAACAACACTAACACTGTAACTCATCAGCAACAAATCAAGCAAACCAATAATTATGTCATATAATGTCGAAAAAGAATAATAAACTGAGCTCAAAAAGAAACTTATAATTTTTCTCAAGGTCATATTTTAAAATCCATGTCAGTAACCAAGCAGTTATCCAACTGACACATCAGCAAAATGCACTGACATGGAACAGCTTTCTGGACCACAATCACAGCCCAATAATTGGCACCCAGCACAAGAAGTCTGTGAGAATGAGAACAAGATCCTTGCACACATGATAATTCCCAAAGATTAAGTGGAGTAGTGTGGAACAAGACCTGTTTCTTGAAAAAAAAGTGCGTGAAAAGCAGAAAGCAGCACCGCTTTAGATCAGCTAGATCAGCCAGCAGTCAACTCGGTAATCTACAGAAGCACAGGGTGATTTTGAGGCAGTGCAGCTTAATCTAGCAAATTGCATTGATGAAGTCAAATGCTGGATGTTAAAAACAAATTGATGCTTAAAATTGATGCCAAATCAAATCAAATACTATTTATTTCTCATTTCATGAAAAATTAAGTAGCCTATAGTTTAAGTCATATTAAATGACCAAGTGTTCCACTTCTGGAGTTGAACAATAACACGGACTTGTTGTGAGAGGTAGCCAAAATTGTGTACACCTTCCTTTTATTTATATAGATTGTGTAATGATGTATCTAATATTGTAAGGGGTTTTGGCCTTTTTTAAAAAGGCATCTAATAAATGTTGTTTTGATAATAATAATAATAAGAAGAAGAAGGCTCTAATCATCTCCTAGGACCGTATTTAGTTCTGATCAAGAGGGGTCAAGATGTCATGTTCTGGAATCAAATAACCAACGAGAGAAAAAGTAATCTTTAATATTCAAATTATTCTTCGATTGATTTCTTCTCTCAAAGGGATATTGTAACAAATCGGTTGACGAAATTGAAATGCTGAAATTATCACTTGCTAGTTCTCCCTCAAGGACATAACTATGCTAATACTAAATCAGATCAATCCCAAAGAAGTCATCAACCTAGCATTTTCGTCTGTCAAAACAAAAAACAACAAGATTCTCATCATCAGGTTTAAGAAAGCGATTGTCACTAGTGAATTTGTATAAAATTGTTTTGCACGACAAAGTAAAAAATAAATATGATAAAAATCTTTCTTTCTTCGCGTACGCCCCTGTATCTAAGGGAATTATACGAGTATATATTATTTACTAAAATCCAAAAAGGATAGGTACATGATGAGACTAAAGCATCAATGAGAGTCGGTGATAAAAAACAACTTCTTGTACGTGGACTGTACGTGTCGCAAGACCCAGATTGGCGAAACAAATTACAACGCAACTCAAGTTCCTGACAAGGGAGTCCATAATATCTGTTTAAATACTTTAAATCTCCGATGACTGACGGTGACTGAGAAGACTCATTTATAATTCAAACATTACTTTTTCACGCTATAATTACAAAACATGGTGAGATACGGGAAAAAATGCTATTTTAAACTAACGCCAAACCATGAACACGATGCGATAAAACAATAATACAGACAACTAGAGGGTGTCCCCCAAGAAAAACAAAACTCTCATTGTGTCCTCTTTTTCTCCTTTTTCTGAAAATATTTTAATAAACCGAAAGAAATATTTCAATCGGCTCACAACTTTTGAAGATATGCTCTTTTAAAGAAATGTACCCGTTTTTCACTCTGTCCACGGGGAGGTTTGGCTACTTCAAAGATTGAAAAGGAGTACACGTACCATGCATGAATATCAAGCATTCCTCAATGATAACTTTATAAAATAACGAACTTTATTTAGGGAATGGGCTTTATCGGTGGGCCTATGGCCTATGGATTGTGTTAAGTGTCATTAACTTGTCGGCAAAATGGATGTGAGATGAGACTTCGCTTGCTATACTTGCAATTAAACTTATTTTTTATTGATTATTTATGCTCTTTTGTTAGTCTAAAAAGGTAGCCTGAAAAGGGCTGTTTGGTATGTCCTTGGTTTTTCCGAAGTGAGTTTCCTGTGCTGCTTTGCCCTCTAACTGGTTTGCCAATGCAGCAGTAATACGGTTGCGAAGATGTTGGAGGCTAGCTGGTGATCCTCAGTCCTCACTCATAGTGAATGCGTTCCAAAGCCTAATGCTATTATCTATCCATGACATTAACCGTGTGTTTCGTTTTAATCTTTGATGTAGCCAAACCTCATCCGTGGACAGAGTGAAAAACGGGTACATTTCTTGAAGAGGGCATATCTACAAAATTGTTAGCCGATTGAAATAATTGTTTTGGTTTATTAAAGCTAACGATTTAAGGGTTCTTTGCATACCAAAATACATTTGATTAACTTTTCAGAAATAGGAGAAAAAGAGGGCGCAATGAGGGTTCTATTTTTATTGGGACACCCTGTATTTTTGATATTTTTATTCAAACCGTGCGTAAAGCCAAACACGATTTATATTCAGCATCGTTTACTGGGCCTAAGAATATTACACTTTATGAATTTTAATTATTACCGAGAATATCATTTCCACTAATCTAAGACAGTTCGATACAAGGTTTGTCATCATAGGCTATAATAACCATCGCAAGAACAACCGGCTGATACTGTTATCATGTTGCTTTTCATTAGAGATTGCAGATTGTAGTAACCAGGAGTAATATTTCCTCCATAAATTACCTTTTGGTATGGAGATTGGCCGTGAAGCAGTTGGTAGACTATAGTTTTCAGAAGTAACCGATTTCCACCAAGATTTATTACAAAAATCATTTTGCATGACAAATATGATAATCATATATTTTAATTAAATATAATTAAATCCTACTATCTTTGCATATGGCATCTATGATGTTTCCATGGTTTGTGAGGTATGTTATGATATTCTACATCCAAATTTAAAGAGAAATCGTCGCGCGCGCACGAACCATTTAATCATCCTTCCAGTACTTAATCATTTTTTCAATATAGTGTCAAAGGGTGTATCAGACGCGTCCATGGACTCACAAGAAGCGTCCTAAACATTGTAAACAAGTATATCCGAGACTGAAATTTGGACCCCTAAACAAGTATTAGTTGTTACCCTAAACAAGATGTTGTCTTTTCCCCAACCCTAAACAAGTAATTGATGCAATTATTACCCCACCCCTAAGCAAGTAAACACATAGACTATGCCATAGGCGATTTTTGATAAATAAAACATGTCATTAATCATGATGAAAGGATTCAGTTGAACTCGAAATTATACTGATATTTATTACATCAAAATACTAGTATAAAATTGTTATGAAAAAGTTTATATAATTATATTAGTGACAGTAAAAGTAAAGTATATGTAGGCTTATTATTATTGAATGCAACATATCATAATGTCATAATTATATTGGCACTTCAATACTGAACAATTCTGATTTTAGAATCTGCCAGTTTATTAATCGCGAAAGTCCGGGTTAAAAATCGACTATGGACATTGAATTTTTAACAGGACTATGACCGGGGACTTAGTCCCTAACACACACTGTCAATCATACTTGTTTATCAATCCAATTTAACCGCACGTACGTACAAGACGCGCTCATGCACCTAGTACACAAAGTGCCGCATAGTTGTGTACAATGTAGTTATCAATGGTAATGGCACATCCATTTAAAGATGCATTACATCATGGCCAATTTTAGTAGGCCAGAAATCCTACAATCTCATCCATAGACAGCCGTGTTAAGCATGCAAACCACAATCCAAAGTCAGTAGTCCACTTGGGAAGCTAACAAACAGAGGTGGTACGGTGACTGAAAAGATCAGTTGTGAAAATCCCATCAATTGTGCACAAATTAATTAAATCAGAGTTTTAAGCTTAAATGCAATAACCAGAGTATGGAAGTGGACTACGGAGTAGTCTAGTAAACACACAGAAACCGGTGCTTTTAACCCTAAATAAGAAGCTGCTGCATTGGTCAATTTTGATGATTTAAAAATCATCAAAATTTGGTAGTATGCTAAGAAATTTTCACAGGCAATACACACATTTTGTAAATATTATGTGCCAATCTAAACAGTGCCATGTGTTGCTCCTGATGGATCGTGACTGCTTCAGCGTGACAGGTGGACAGATGTAATTTATTAATTAAAAAGTCTCATCTTTTATGTGGCATTATTATGACATAGGTTAGCGCTTATTGTGACTGTCATTACTAAATTGTAAATAGAGTTTTGAAAAAAGAATATTTTATCATTCAAATGAAACTGCTGTACAGTTTATTAACAAAAATGAAATGTGACGACAACAGTTTTGGCTGCGGCAGGCAGGATTTGATTACTGTTTGATCATCATACAGACAAGATGACTGAGAGAAATTAAGAAGTAGAACACTTGGAATCCGTTTATCAAGTTTACTCACCTGCGACGATTTCACTACACAAATAAACTGAAGTAGTTCGGGACAGAAATACTTCCAACGCAGAGGAAATGAGGGAATAGGGATAAACAATTGGAAAAGAAACGAAAATGCCACCGAGAACTGATTATAGCTCCAAGCTCAACGGATATGAATATTATGAGATTACATGCTATGCCCTATCAATATGAATCTGAGAAGTTTAAATTTGAGAATATTATCAAATGACTTCTAAATTGTTCACCTTTATGTTAAAAAGGGCCCCTATATTCACCACGCTTGGGAGGTATGGTACTTCAAGCACTTCATTACCATTCAGTGCGGCGTTCCACAACGAAGTGAATACTCGTCATGGAGTCAATGAAACTGTAGTGTTGACATGGGTAATGTCAATAATACAATTCAATAGGAAGAATAATTAATGAGCGGCATTGCTTTTTCATATGTTATTTGTCCGGGTTTTTAGTCGTTCTATGTTTACAATGTTTAGTTTATTCGAGCTCTTAGTCACGCGCGGCGGATGGGAAAAACGGCACTTACTATTCAGTCATATTTGGAACGGTACAGACAAAAGCTTTTTTGGCTCATTTTGAGCCCAATTGTAGATATTTCGGCGTCTAAGTAGATCCCATACTATAAGACTACTTTTATTCATACCGCAAATGGTCGCCAGAATCAATTTGTAAGTCCATATTCTTTCAGGAGCCTCCTGTTAAGCCCCCAAAAGGGTTCGACTTCCTTTCCCGCGCGCATAGGTTTTACAATTTGAATTTTAGCGCATTCTTTTTTCTTTCTATGTTTTGTTTCTTAATTTGTAAAAAAAGAAAAGAAAAACAAAGTGGGTCAAAAATGTAATCAAAAAATTCCGAGTCCGCACAGCCGTTTTCAAGTCAAAGACAAAACAAAAAACAAACAAAAACCAAACGGTTGGCCCAAGGAGCTGACTTTATATGTATATAGCAGGCCGAGCTACTCACATCTCCTTTACTACGATTTCCGCACGGAAGAATTAGGAACAAGTAGGGCCATGATGTTTCGGGCTGCTGAACCACATGCTCCGTCAAGTTACTGAGATGGTAGTGCAAGTAGCTGTCAACAACATCCGTATGACTGCTAAATGTGTAATTCCCGGGCATACTGGGTGTGAATTTAATACACCTACCTTGTAGCTCTTGTCACCCCCAACAGTTTCAAGATATCACACATAATGGTAGACAATTACCGAAATATGGAATTATTATAGCCTTTGTTGAATGAAAAAAAAAATCCTGTCATTGAGTATAATGCATTACACACAACTGTATCAGATGTGGGTCAAGGCCCATGACTTTTGCAGAGTAATGGCACGCAACTGACAAATGCCTATACCCAACCACCAGATGGCAGACATACATACACGCACACAGGTATTAAGTGAATCATGAAGCAGTTCCTAAGCCAGCTCCAAACCACTGTCTTGCAAAATGCTGCGTATCTCTGTTGCCCCTTTCACTTAAATGCCATACCGGCCCATAGAGATCCCAATCGCACGGTAGACACGGAAGAAGAATACTTCAGTGACACCGACAAAAAAGAGCCGAGCTATATATCTGATCACTCATGGTGGCAGGTAATAGAAGCAACAAGCAAAAGTCTATAACGATCTTCATAACTACAATGTGCCTGTTTACATTGGCACATGAGAAGGCAGGTGTAGCCTTGAGCATCAATGGAGCTTCTGATAACATGGACAAAGCCTGGCACAATGATCTCTGCAGTATAGTAAGCTATCGTCGACTCGTCATGTTCATGGAAAGACCATAAGGTACTGGCTGGCCTATTACCCCTTTTAACGTAACGTAACGTAACTTATGAATGTCTCAAACTCAAAGTGCCGACACAAAAGTTATACTATACTGAGCAGTGACATTATACCAGGAAGATAGTGGAAGCAACAGGCTATACCAAACTTTAGAATTATGTGCATGCTTCACAACCTTTCCTCTCTGGTCATTTTTCTGGTTCATTATATCATCACTTAGCATGTGTACCTCAAGAAGCAATACTTGTTCCCATTACTGTTTTCCATCTTAATTCTTGACGACATGCATGGTTGATGCATGCAAAATGAGTGGAAGCTGCTGGTGATTCTACACTATGTTGATGATTACATTACAGTTACACACAGTTTAGACACAATATTGAGCAGCAGGTGGGAGAAACTCAGTGGCAGTTTCATGGAACACGTAAAAGCGTTGGACACATGATTGAAGGTCACTTTTGAGTCGGCAATGACAATGATTACAATAAAAGTGCAATCATTGTTATCCGAAAATAAATATTTTGGGAACTATAACTTAATACAAACAAGAACTAATCTGCACGAAAGAGTTAAAATGATACATCATTGGCGGTACCATCATATCGACACTGAGAGAAGTAGCATATGGTGTAACTATATAAACTCCTCAAAAATGTTTACAAACTTTCAAAAACGGCTGTATATCAGAAATTGTTAAAATCTATTTCCATTGTTTCATATCAGTGAACGCATTGTTGTTTCCGGTCAACAATGACACCTCATTTGTGACGATTACCTATTCCACGGCTGAGTAACTTTCTTTGAAAGACAGAGAGGTCTCAAAGAAAATGTGCCAAACTGACCATTGTCTGCGCTCATCTCATTGATTTGAATGAATGAATGAATGAATGAATGAATGAATGAATGAATGAGCGGGTTAGTGCATGAATAAAAGAAAGAATGAAAAGTTGTTTGCATTTTATCATTTTGAATGAAAAGTAGGATGTGATTAACAGTTCTACAGGTGGATCGAAATGGATCAACGCAAGTCAATCTCTCCATGGTTCGATTATCAGATCTGGATACGGCTCGAGCTATTGGTCAGCTTGAGGCTGGCATAGCTCAGAATCAAGTTACGGCTACTTTTGGAGTTTCCCGCAGTAAGACCCAGAAGTGGCCGCCCAAGAAAAACAACGGCTGCAGAAGACCGGTATACATCAGGCTGGCAGCACTTCGAAACCGTAGACTAAGTGACAAAACGTTGCAAGCAGGGTACACAATACTTTATGGCAATAGATTATCTGACCAGACTATTCGCAATAGGCTTCATGAATCTGATATCCGAGCTCGCAAGCCTGAACAGGATGTCTAAAAAGACTTCGCTTCATCGTCTTGTCCGTCTTCGCTGATGCCGTCAACACCGCGGTTGGAACTTACACAAATGTGGCGCAATGTCATGTTTAGTGATGATAAAAGTCTTTAGTTTGAGGAAGCTGGATAGCCGAGTGAGGGTGTGGAGAAGACGTGGCGAATGTTTTGCAGATTGGTGCATTGACAAAGTAACAGCCTATGGTGGTGGAAGCGTGATGATATGGGCGGGAATATCGATGACAGGAAATATCAGACTAGTAGTAGTCAACCAACGGAAACCTCAATGCAATCAACTATCGAGATGAGATCCTTCAGCCAGTTGCAGTCCCATTTCTGCAAAACCTTGGACCAAACGCTGTTCTACGGGATAATAAGGCCCGCGACCACACAGGTCAAGAGTTGTAAATGACTTCCTGCAAGAAGAAGGAATTCAACGAATGGAGTGGCCAGCCAATAGACCGGACTTAAATCCTATAGAACATCTCTGGGATCAATTTGGTCAAGCTGTGCACAGTAGAGTGACAGGTCAAACCACCTTGGATGGTTTACGACAGATCTTGCTTGAAGAGTGGAATGCCATACCTCTGGAGCGTGTGGCCAGGTTGACAAGAAGCATGAGAAGAAGATGCAAGGCTGTTGTGAACGTATATGAGTTCTCTACTTGTTACTGATGTTAGGAAATTGTCGATTGTTTTAATGAACCAGTGTATTATTCCTTGCTCATGTTTTACCGATGCAAATAACGCAGACAATGGCAGATTTTGTTTGAAACCTCTTTGTCTTTCAAAGATAGTTACTCAACCATGGAATAATTGTCATTTTTGACAAGAAATAACAATGTTTATATTGATATAAAACAATATGGAAATAGATTAGAAGTTTCCAACCTTTTTGAGGAGTTTATATAACTTCTCTCCAAGCTGCCCAAAGTATTGAACTATTATACTATTAAACAATAATTATTTAGGGCTTTGTCTACGAGGCCAAGTTCGTATTGTTATGAAGGATGTCTGCTAATCCTTTATTTATGCCTCGCTGGACACAACAACTTGATGCCATAATCTAATTCAACAGCATAGTTAAGATTTCAGTGTTATATCTCATTAAGTCATTTCATTGACTTCGTGCTCATTAAAGCAGGTCGCAAATATTCAAGGTAGTCGATGTTTTCAATGTTTTTATTTCAATGTCAATGGTCAATGTTTTTTAAACATCGCAACTTAAGGATTGACCCAAGCACTGGTCGAGGCAGCCAGATTGATCAATTTTTATTGTCTAAATCAATTTATTATTATGAAAATAATACCTTGATGTTTTGCAGAAGTTCAGTCTACAAATCATAGAGTTTGAAAAATTGCTTGATTTATTGTTGTTAATGAGTAATGAACGTTTTACAAAAGTGATATCGTTTCAGCCCTCTTTACAATGCTTTACAACATAACTCAAGAACCATTATCACTGATTATGACCTACAAAAGTATATATGTGATATTTGAATCCTTCTAGACACTCGCTATGAATCGATCAATGCAATTTTTGCCAAAGCTCACTACCATTCGCAGGATGCTGCGACGACCAAATCACAATGAGCATGAATGAGGTACCCATTTATGGTCACGCTTCTTTAAGGTTAGTAACTATTTTAAACTTTTGCGATTTGGTAGTTCACAGCATCTTGCGAATGGTAGTAAGCTTTGGCAAAATTGCACTGATCAATTCATAGCGAGTGTGTAGAAGAATTCAAATATCACGGATATACTTTTGTAGGTCCTGTGTTTCTTGAGTTATGTTGTAAAGAGGGCTCAAACAAAAATACTTTTGTAAAACATACATAACTCATTAACAATAATAAATTAAGCAAGTTTGCAAAGAAAATATCAAAGTGTTATTTTTCAATAATATATTAATAAAGATAATGAAAATCGGTATTTTTTTTGGCTGCTTCGACCAACAATACCTCGTGTAGCCTTAAAGTAAAGCTAGAGCAATCCATATCCTATATGTTACGCCACGCCGTGCATTCACATCACACAACACCTCGAGGAATTAATAATCTCTTGTGTCAAGTTTGTTCGTGTTTTCTGTATAAAATCATAATCATGGAATCCAATAAAGAGGGGACGTCAGTTTCTATAAATGTCATGAACAAATAGATCGTATATATGCGTATTCATGTCCAAGTTACAACCATGTGACAGCATACAATTAGAGGAATTGAGGTTTGACATGTTTAAAAGTTTACTTGCTCTTCTATTTTATATGCAGAATCAGTCATCAACCAGCCTGCAATCAAAAATAAATTGTTTTCTATACACTACATATCTCTACAATCTGGTTGTTATTATTTTTTATTATGTCTGGGGTTACATTGGTTATTTTGTTGTTTCTAATAACGGCTGTGTAATTTGGAACTATAGTGCATTGTTTAGAAAGAGGTTATCTTCAATGATTTAGAGAACCATCTTGTCGGTTGTTTTATTTATTGCTAACAACGGCGCAGCTCTCATATTTAAACCTCGGATAGATTGTTTAGAAAGTAAAGCATTTATTGTGTTTAATCGTTGTTCTTCTGCAAACTGATATCTACAGAGACATCCTCACCACAAATCTGTATCTCGCTACCACATAGGCAAGCATGCTAATAGTCTTTTAAACCTGGCTTGAGCATTTACTTGGTCCCATCAGGACCCAAGTGGGTCTCCACACGGAGCGACCGTTTAAACAAACAAACCACCATAGTATTTTATTGGTAAACAACGACGACAACAACAACCACTGCATTATAGCGCAATATATTTCAGTTTACATTTACTACAATCGTGCAAATCATGTTCATTGTTCAAGTTGCCATGATATTTGGCATATGAATAATACTTATAGTGATAATTAATCTAGGCTATGGAGGCATGTTACAGTTAACCCTCATTCTAGTAGGAAAGATCATTGAACTTTGCACAGAAGGTCAAGTTCAAAATTACTCAGACCTGTTCAAAACTCACATCACCGTGATCCTCTGGTATAAGGATGCAGAAAAAGTATTGACCAATCTATGACGTGCGGTTAATATGGAGATATTGGCAAAAGAGTAACATTGTGACGTCATAGGTCCAATAAGACCAATAATTTGGAACCATTTTCAACAAAGTGGGAGCATTTTTCAATTTTGCTCCCAGTTGTGCCAAATAACATTTTTTGCTCATAACTCCATAACCGTACACAGTAGATAGGTCAAACTACACTTTTTCTGAATCCCTATGACCAAAGGAACTCATTGTCTGTGTTTCTGCGAACTTCACCTCTGTGTCAACGTTCAATGACCTCTTCCCACCAAATAAAGGTGCTGTTGAAAAGTCTCCATAGCCTATAATGATCAGCGTTGTAAGTTCTCTATCTCTGCCAAATAAAATTTAACATGATTTTTACAGTTGTTACGGGAATTTATTGGACCATTATATTTGGCTCCTATCCGTAATTCCAAATAAAAAAAGCAAAAGGGGAGTTATTCTGAATTCAGCATGACACTAAGCATAACCCATCCACTCACCGGGCCACTAACCCTAACCCGTACCGCAACCCAATTATTTGGAATAATGCTCCTTCGGAATAACGGACCGATAGACTATTTTCACCAACATCATCATAATCATCAGGAATTAATCCGTAATCACTGTATGGACAGTGTTGTTATTCATATCAAACCCGGGATATCAAACAATTTTCTAATCTACAGTGCTATAATAATCACTGGCCTCTCTCGTTAGTCCGAAATGAAATGGGAAGACAATCTGGCTTCGGTCAATATAAAGCTGCCATAACCTATATTTTGATAATCAGTGATTGAGAACGTAGGTCATATTGCACACTCCAAATTGGTATGAAATATTTTGAACATGCGTCTGTTGTGGTCTGTTATACATTCTAAAATAACAACACGAAAAAAGACTTTAACACGGTAAAAAATAAGGCTATTGATTTACTTGTGATTTTATAACAATTTCCAACCCTGCACTATAATACCACACTTCTGAAATCAGAGAGAAGTTACTTCATCAGATCATTTTAATCTTTTGTCTACTGAAGATATATGTCAATAGCAAAGCAAATAGATGTTTCAGCGATTACCAATGTTTCAAGTCAAATACAATAAGTGCGCACGGAGCAAATACTTGAAAATGATGACAAGCGTGTGGGTGTGCGCAGAGGGCCGTTGTGCAATGTTGTCTAAACAGAAGTTGGAACAGATGGCACAAAAAGTGGCTGCTCAGTTTTATAAGGTACCGTTGCTCGTAAATCGTTTAATAAAACAGATACCTTAAACATAAATTTTGTTACGGACAATGTCATCTTTAATTGACACCTCATTTGGGAAAATTGAAACGAGGGAGATATCGGGCTAGAAAATCCGTTATCGCCCAAATCAAACGTTGTACTTGGTGAATGGTGAGACATACTGCAGTTACTGTCATGTCCGTTTTCCTATACACAATATACACAGTGCTCTTACCATTGACGCGTGACCTCTACAAATAGCCTACATGTACGTTAAAATTATGGGGATTTGCCTAGTTAACGTCGCTGTGTGAAAAATAACCGGCCAATATTTAAAGTACTCTTCTAAAGTTCTAGAAAATATAGTTTTGTAACATGTCCTAAATTTTTAGCTAATTTAATGTTTGGAAATATGCGTACTTTGGTGTTTTAGTTAATGTTATAGGTAATAGTACATTGCCTAGTTAACGTCGCTGTGTGAAAAATAACCGGCCAATATTAAAAGTACTCTTCTAAAATTCTAGAAAATATAGTTTTGTAACATGTCCTAAATTTTTAGCTAATTTAGATGTTTGGAAATATGCGTACTTTGGTGTGTTAGGAAGGATATGTAAACGACAGATAACACCAAAAATATGAAGAAATTATTTCCAAACCGTGTTAAGGGGTTGTTTGGAATGACAGGTGAGTCAGGGGTCAAAAACAAAATTTTTACCTTTTGACCTCAGCACATGTGTATGTATGATCTGCCATACAAAAAATTAAAAAAACAATACCTCAAAGTATAATTTTTTAATGTTTTTTGTCATAATCACGCTTTTCTACAAATTTCATCTGTTTGTACCGGGGGCGTGTCTGTTGCCAGGTAGGCCTACATGACAGCATAGACACACGTTACAACCTTGAATAATAATACAGAATGACGTTATATTCTTCTTAACCTATCTTAGAACTGCCTATTATTTCAATTGTTATACTGTTCTGGTTGGTTTATTGCATATACTGTATAGAAATTATGCAATATGACGTCGAGCATGACAGAGTCATCTTCATTCAAATAAAATTCAGGTACCCGTAAGGTACCACGGAGCAATTCGCACGATAATACAATAAAACAGATGAAGGTATGAATGGTTGTGGAATCGAATTGCAGACCTGTCCCTCTGTCACCTTAGAACTGCATCTCGTAGGCAATGGTAGGTAATAAACCAACCGGAACGATATAACAATTGAAATAACAGCATGTCTTGGTCTCAATTCAAGATGTGCAATTTGGACACACCTACTCGTTGGCTGATTTATACTTCAACAGTTCCTCAAAGTGATATCAGAAAAGCCACTATCTCATTGTTCATTGGCCCGCAGTATGCGCTCGCCCCGGGGCACTCAACTTTAGAATTGATGGGTATATGTGCCTACATTTTGTACAAGCGTCGCGAAGTAGGCGCATCACACCGTCGACGTCCTATACGATAAATATAAATTTAATACTCCGTTGGTGAGCGACGGGCGAGTGGTAGTGAGCGACAGGCGAGTGGTATTTCACTGAACGCAAGAAAAGGAGTTCTATCTGATTGGCTAGCAATCGATCGCTTAGGTCGCTCAGTAGTCAACTACAAACTCATGCATTCAATTCGATTGAAATCGATTATTCTATTATTGACGAAGATAAAGAGCGTGATAGTGTGTCAATAATGTACATTGTATTGCACCTGGTTTTACCAGCATTCCTTTATAAAATAATTTTCTCAAAGAGTTAAATATTATCAAAATTTTTACCCAGGATTTCAAATGTTTTACATCAAAATTGCAGTTAAACATATCCACAGCAAAATACCGGTCCTCACTAATTAGTACATTTAATTTCCAGTTAGTACATTTAAACGAAACCTGTGATTTACGTGACAACAAATAAAATTTTCTTACAATAGAAATATCATATGGGATACTGATATGGTAGGCCGCAACCGCCACAACGTGGAGCTGCTACGCGTAGCTGACTTTTTGTTCCGTGGAGCCAAATTGACCAATCATGTTAGAGTTTTCATTACTCGGAGGTAAAACTGACCAATCAAGTACGACTTACTCATTACGTGAAGCGAATTTAGTCATTAAGAATTTGCCAGACGAGCTTCACGTAGTTGCAAGATATCCTCGGTCACGATAGTTATGATTCAAAAAGTAATTTATGAAAAGTACGAACCGACTTATTATTAAGATGGACATGCACTCACAAGAAACTCATACAGTATTGTACACAACTATATAGCTAGGCAGAGTGGTGGTGAACCATGCACACAATTCTGCAATCTGCAGTGTATCGCCGGGAGCTGATTTGTACATCTTGCGCGGCGTGGCCTGCGGAATTCGACCTTCAGCAAACCAGTTCGGATTTACTTTATATACTAGTAGTAGGCCATACATACACTCAGAGAAATGTTTACATAACGTTATGTAAGTATAGAACCTCATAATAATTAAGTAAAATTTACCTCAGAACTATGTAATATTTACCAAAATTATGTAAAATTCTAATTGAATTTACCCAAATTAATTAAAATTTTACATAATTTGGTAAATATTACATAGTTCTGAGGTAAATTTTTACTTAATTATTATGAGGTTCTATACTTACATAACGTTATGTAAACATTTCTCTGAGTGTACTGTAGTTACGGTACTGCCCGTTTTCCTATGCACAATACTCAGTGCGCTCACCATTGACGCGTGACCTAGTGTATGTTAGAAGTATTATGCCATTGCCTATATGACGTCACTGTGTAAAAAATAACCAGTCAATATTTAAAGTATTCTCTGAAATTCTAGAAAATATAGTTTTGTAACATTTCCTAAATTTTAGCTAATTTAGGTGTTTGGAAATATTGGTACTTTTGTGTTTTAGGAAGGATATGTAAACGACAGATAACACCAAAAAATATGAACAAATTATTTGTTAAGTCTGCAAACCATTATGCTTCTCATTTTCAAGAACGCTGGTTAACAATAAGCAGACTATTGTCTCATTTCGTAAACAAAAGCCCAGACAGTATTGTTACCTTACGTTCGCTTTATAATCATTCACCCAACTGAAACTATAATACCAGCTCATTGTTCATTGCACAGGTAAAACAGACACAAGTGCAGTGTGTATTTAACCAGAGAAGATCTGATGTAACATAGTTGAGCTGTTTTCATTGAGTGTTATCTTGGTTTAATAGCTTTTAATGGGGTTTAAGTCCTTCAAAGGTCGTGGTGAATTCTACTGTAGACATGACTGCATCATGATTATTTTAAAGTCAACAACATTCAACAATATGATCACCGTGATAGTATGACAGTATCAGTACCGTGGGTGTCAGTGATCCTGGCCTGACACAGTAGACAAACAAACAAACACGCCACACACATGGCACATGCATGCAAGGTAACATTGACTATACACTAATCAAACAATGGTATTGATCCTGTACAACTGTTGGTGGTTTATTTACATTCGATTAATTTAAAATCCACATAGTAAACATTAATTTTGGCAAGAGTTTTCTCTCTCTGGAACGATGATGCATCAACTGGCTCCGCGTAATGAAAAGATCTAACATGATTGGTCAATTTAGCTCCGCGAAGCGAAAAGTAAGCTACGCGTAGCAGCTCCACGTTGTGGCGGTTACGGCCAGCCATATACTGATCATGCGAAAATCGTAAAACATAGAATAGAAACAGTGTGGCCGGCTCTCAAAATCTCAAATTGTATGCATAGCCTGAGTCGCACGGCCTATCTCAAACAAAATCACCATGCGTAGTTGTTGAAAAACGTGAGGATTTACGTACTACCACGGCAATATTTAACACGAACATATAGGGATGATGACGGTGTGCGCGCATATCAGTACAAAACGTTGGTTTAAAAAAAATAAAAACAAAGGGTCAATTATGTACAATCAAAATGAAAAAGGGGTCATTGGGTATAATATTTTGAAAACTGAAGGTGCCTGGTCATCGGGTATAGTCGGCTTCAAAAGAGGGGCATATATTGACAGGCACATACCGTCACCTCTAAAGTTGATGCCCCCGGGTGCTCGCATTATATTTTGTTCATGGCTCGGCTTTTAAAACTCCCACACATCACAATAAGGCTATTGAAAAGTGTATAGAATAGCTAATGATAGACTGGTCCCTGCGATTAGTCGCGGACCCGAGCGACAATATAGTAAACACATCGAGTTTATAACACAAGTGACAGTAGTCGTGAATTATGGAGGGTTTCATTGAACTTCTACCAGCAAAATATGGAATAATACTAACACAAGACACCAATCGAGATGATGATACCAGCCATAATGGAAGGCTTGTATTTGACCTTCTTATGAATCCAATTTCGTGGCGAGAAGTTAAAAAGGTAATGTATATTTCAAGAAATTTGGGTTCAAAATTCCGTATCAGCTCGTATCATCAATTCCGTAAATATGGCGTATAGAGGCACAACTTGACAATAAACTGAACTATTTAAACGTAAAGGACGCACTGGATACACATAAATTTGTGTTTCCTTGCTGGCGGAATAGTTGTAAAACTCTTTTTTTTTTTTTTTTTGGACAATTTATGAATTATGATTGGCAAAATAGCGAAAGGAAATAGACTTTTCCAACCATGTAAAACTACACTGGGTTGTTGACATGGTCGACATACATTAAGACATACGCATGTTCCTAAAGTAGGAGGTAAGTACTATAATTAATTGTTTAAAGTGCTCAACATACCAGCAAAAAGTCATAGGGTCATCAGAGTACAGGGACTTTGTGAAATACTGGGTACAAAAATAAAGTGCGTGAGCCGATATGCAACATCAAATATAAAAGCCGATTTACATAATTTCCCATGACCTTACAGAAGTGATCGTGCTCAAATATAAAACTATAGAGTTTGGTCCTTGATATGCACCATCAATTGTGTACTTGTGATCAATATTGCTAGGCAAACAATCACAGCAAACATGCCAAAATCCTCCCATTTCTCCTCCATTTACACACATATAAACCCATCCCTTAAGTCTGCAAAGCACCATGCTTCTCATTTTCAAGAACGCTGGTTTACAATAAGCACGTATTGTCTCATTTCGTATACAAAGACCACACAGAATTGTTCTCTATAGCGCTCGCTTTATAATCGTTCACCCAACTGAAACTATAATCCCAGCGCATTGCTCCATTGTACGTGTAAAGCAGAAACATATGTTGTGTGTATTTAACCAGAGAAGATATGATTTAATCAGCCCGGGGTTAATCAGTTGAGCTGTTTTCAATGAGTGTTATCTTGGTTTAATAGCTTTTAATGGGGTTTAAGTCCTGCAAAGGTCGAGGTGAATTCTACTGTAGACATGACTGCATCATGATATTTAGGCAATGGGCATCGTACAACCCGGGAGTACAACACAGAGTGTGCGTTCATCCACGCATTAAATCGTTTTGTGTCGTATGATGATATCCCATTGAAAATCTTATCAAGTGCAGCTTTTGATTTGGACAATAATGGGCTTTTTGTCCCGGTATCTCCGTCGCTTTTTGCTTTGATTTGAACGATAGTGAGCTTTCTGTCCTGATATCTCCGTCGTTTTTTCTTTGATTTAAACGATAGTGAGCTTTCTGTCCCGATATCTCCGTCGTTTTTGTTTTGTTTTGGACGATAGTGAGCTTTCTGTCCTGATATCTCCATCGTTTTTTCTTTGCTTTGGACGATAGTGAGCTTTCTGTCCCGGTATCTCCATCGTTTTTGCTTTGATTTGGACGAGAGTGAGCTTTCTGTCCCGGTATCTCCATCGTTTTTTCTTTGATTTAAACGATAGTGAGCTTTCTGTCCCGATATCTCGCGTCGTTTTTGTTTTGTTTTGGACAATAGTGAGCTTTCTGTCCTGATATCTCCATCGTTTTTGCTTTGATTTGGACGATAGAGAGCTTTCTGTCCTGATATCTGCGTTGTTTTTGCTTTGATTTGGACGATAGTGAGCTTTCTGTCCTGATATCTCCATCGTTTTTGCTTTGATTTGGACGATAGAGAGCTTTCTGTCCTGATATCTGCGTTGTTTTTGCTTTGATTTGGACGATAGTGAGCTTTCTGTCCTGATATCTGCGTCGTTTTTGCTTTCATTTGGACGATAGTGAGCTTTCTGTCCTGATATCTGCGTTGTTTTTGCTTTGATTTGGACGATAGTGAGCTTTCTGTCCTGATATCTTAGCCGTTTTTGCTTTGCTTTGGACGACAGTGTGCTTTCTGTCCTGATATCTGCGTCGTTTTTGCTTTGATTTGTACGAGAGTGAGCTTTCTGTCCTGATATCTCCGTGTCATTATTTACTTATTCATTCATTATGTTTTGTAGTATATTCATGTATTTGCCTTTGATAAGGATCCTGCTAGGATCGAAAGCTCAGGCCTCTAAAAACTTTGAACTTTTACTAAACAGGCTATTTTTGTGGATAAGCAGTTTCCAACAACTCGCTTTTAACTTTGAAATAAATAAAATTAATATGACTGCGCGTGTACTGGAATGAAAAAAAAAATTGCACGTGACTACATTATACTTGATTTATATAGAGGAATGTGCAACTGCTAAGTGTTGATATAAAGATGATTTTGTAATGCAAACTTACACTTCCAGGTTAAACAAAAAGCAGGTCGAGGTGAATTCTACTGTAGACATGACTGCATCATGATATTTAGGCAATGGGCATCGTACAACCCGGGAGTACAACACAGAGTGTGCGTTCATCCACGCATTAAATCGTTTTGTGTCGTATGATGATATCCCATTGAAAATCTTATCAAGTGCAGCTTTTGATTTGGACAATAATGGGCTTTTTTTGTCTCGGTATCTCCGTCGCTTTTTGCTTTGATTTGAACGATAGTGAGCTTTCTGTCCTGATATCTCCGTCGTTTTTTCTTTGATTTAAACGATAGTGAGCTTTCTGTCCCGGTATCTCCGTCGTTTTTTCTTTGATTTAAACGATAGTGAGCTTTCTGTCCCGATATCTCCGTCGTTTTTGTTTTGTTTTGGACGATAGTGAGCTTTCTGTCCTGATATCTCCATCGTTTTTCTTTGCTTTGGACGATAGTGAGCTTTCTGTCCCGGTATCTCCATCGTTTTTGCTTTGATTTGGACGAGAGTGAGCTTTCTGTCCCGGTATCTCCATCGTTTTTTCTTTGATTTAAACGATAGTGAGCTTTCTGTCCCGATATCTCCGTCGTTTTTGTTTTGTTTTGGACGATAGTGAGCTTTCTGTCCCGATATCTCCGTCGTTTTTGCTTTGATTTGGACGATAGTGAGCTTTCTGTCCCGGTATCTCTATCGTTTTTGTTTTGATTTGGACGATAGTGAGCTTTCTGTCCTGATATCTCCATCGTTTTTGTTTTGATTTGGACGATAGTGAGCTTTCTGTCCCGGTATCTCTATCGTTTTTGTTTTGATTTGGACGATAGTGAGCTTTCTGTCCTGATATCTCCATCGTTTTTGTTTTGATTTGGACGATAGTGAGCTTTCTGTCCCGGTATCTCTATCGTTTTTGTTTTGTTTTGGACGATAGTGAGCTTTCTGTCCTGATATCTCCGTCGTTTTTGCTTTGATTTGGACGATAGTGAGCTTTCTGTCCCGGTATCTCTATCGTTTTTGTTTTGACTTGGACGATAGTGAGCTTTCTGTCCTGATATCTCCATCGTTTTTGCTTTGATTTGGACGATAGTGAGCTTTCTGTCCTGATATCTCCATCGTTTTTGCTTTGATTTGGACGATAGAGAGCTTTCTGTCCTGATATCTGCGTTGTTTTTGCTTTGATTTGGACGATAGTGAGCTTTCTGTCCTGATATCTTAGCCGTTTTTGCTTTGATTTGGACGACAGTGTGCTTTCTGTCCTGATATCTGCGTCGTTTTTGCTTTCATTTGGACGATAGTGAGCTTTCTGTCCTGATATCTGCGTCGTTTTTGCTTTGATTTGGACGATAGTGAGCTTTCTGTCCTGATATCTTAGCCGTTTTTGCTTTGATTTGGACGACAGTGTGTTTTCTGTCCTAGTATCTCCGTCGTTTTTGCTTTGATTTGTACGAGAGTGAGCTTTCTGTCCTGATATCTCCGTGTCATTATTTACTTATTCATTCATTATGTTTTGTAGTATATTCATGTATTTGCCTTTGATAAGGATCCTGCTAGGATCGAAAGCTCAGGCCTCTAAAAACTTTGAACTTTTACTAAACAGGCTATTTTGTGGATAAGCAGTTTCCAACAACTCGCTTTTAACTTTGAAATAAATAAAATTAATATGACTGCGCGTGTACTGGAATGAAAAAAAAAATTGCACGTGACTACATTATACTTGATTTATATAGAGGAATGTGCAACTGCTAAGTGTTGATATAAAGATGATTTTGCAATGCAAACTTGCACTTCCAGGTTAAACAAAAAGCATGGCTTTCTTTTTTCTTCAAAAACGCTTACTTTTATTTATAACAACTAGCTATTTGAAGTTTCACTGCGGCAAAATGCTTCTGAATGGGTGTTCGCGTGTAGGGTCAGGGTTTGAGGAGGGTGGTTTTTCTAATGCGAGATAAATTAAACTAGATAGAGTGAGAGAGAAAGCTAGAATTTCAAGCAAGCCGGGGAATCACTGGCGTAGAATAATTATGATGAATTAGTGTCTGAGAGCACAGCTTGTCTTTTCACGGGTTTGTATGTATAAAGTAATACTGCAGCACATTCGACAGATGTAACGGAAATTAGTTTGTGTTAAGGCGGTTTGAAGTGGTTACGGTTGTGCCTAGATGATAGACACCTAGCTTTACAATACTGACGTTTCAGACTAATTATTATTACACGTCAAAAGACCATGCACAGGTCATCATAAACATGATAAACATGCATGATCTCAGTCTAATATCATATTTGCGATTCATGGAATTATTTTGAGGTTAAATGGTAAATATATTATAGTCCCGGGTATATTGTAGGCGCATATATGATGTAATTATGATGAATTTGATGACAAAAAAAGATAACTTTATCAGCATGATCATGAAGGCAATTCAGGCACTACACCGGTTGGAAGATTTCAATTACAATAAGAGAGCTCAATGCATGGTGACACTTTAGGGGCAAATTGGGGAACTTCGTATATTGGGAAATGGCGAACACCACAACATCCGAAGACAGAGGAAAGAGGGTGGACATGGTGGAGAGCAGCATGGGTTAGCTCTCTCTTCAACACAAATCAAACAGGAAGGTTTTCTTGGTTAAAATTTGGCAAAAGCGATGTTTGGTCGGGTGTTTGGTGCATAGGGATCATCCGCATGTTTCTTTTGTCACATGGGTCTATGGTTTTAACTTAACATTCCATGTTCTTTGGTTTGATTATAACTACCCTTCGCGTGTATGTAAGCTTATGTACCATATCTGTTTATTTTAATGCAACTAGGGCTATGTTATATTCTATGCATAATATTCCATTCTTTGATGACAGCGAGTCAATTTGAAATCACATCTTAATACATGTAGGCTAATTGTTTTGTTTGGGAAATAAAGTGTGACGACTTAATATTTTCCAGGATTCAAACCTCGGTATATAGCCTAATACTTTTTTAATGGATACGCTTTTGTAATGGCCATTTTCTTAGAAGCTCTTTGCTCCCTATATTCTATTTCAGAATAATTATTGCAGCCTTTAGTTCTTGGTCATATAGATCACATATTAAAAATAATCGAAAGAGACGCTGATAAACGCCCGTATAAGTGATGAATCATTTTCCTGCATAGGCTGTACATTTTAGTTCAAATTCCTGTTTGTCGAATTCACATTATTATAGCGTTACGTAAATTGTAGATACACGATTATCTCGCATCAATAATGCATCGCCACAAACCCATATGTTTTTGATATTGATACCTATGAAGATGCGTGATATTGGATGAAAGGCTCGGATGATTGATGGTCGTTCTAATAAAAATGGTAATTGAAAATTGTTTCATAGAATCATCATGTTTTGTCGATGTTATCCCCAATGTTACTTCGACGGTGTGTCTCATGAGCTCTATTTCTTGATGTACTTGGACTTAATTTATTCTCGAAACACGATATCCCTAGGGCTGAACATAATGAAAGGAAGTTCATACTTCATTTGTTGTGCTGGCTTCCGAGTCTGGGAACATCGATAGTGATTGCATAATGTTCTTGTAAATACAAAGATATCTGATACTATACTGTTTTCATTTACGAAGTTACCTACGCATGTTTATTATTTCCCTTCACAATTTTGAGTTTATACTGTTTCCTTCCCGCATCCAAAATTGAGAATTGAAAATATTTAATTATTTGATTGTTATTTGACATTTTCTCTGTTAAATGACATTTAAATGACATTCATTACCTAGCTGGGGATTTACAACCCCCGAGCGAGGTACTGTTTTGCTATCCGATCTTTCTTCTTTCTTTCTGGCAATAACTTCAAAATGCTTCTCCTCCTAAAAGGTTACACCCTACAATTTCGTCACTTGCACATATGTATCGGCTATATCCAGTGCCCATAAGGTCTAAACAGAATTGGGTCAAAGGTCATTAAGGGGGCATTTCCGGTATTCAACCAAATACCTTCAAATGCTTCTTCTGCCACATATTATATAGTACAATGATGTCATTTGCATATATGCATCAGCTATACCACACGCCTATAACTTACATACATAATTGGGGTCAAAGGTCATTAAGGGGTAAAATCTTACAATTGCATTATCTGGACTTCTGTAAGGTGTATGGGGCTCAAACTCGGTGACAACAAATCTCATGACCAGGGGAACATTTTGCAGGGGTCAGGTCAAAGGTCGTGCAGAGGTTAAATGTTTGAAATGCATTTCCTGGACATCTGTAAGGGGTACCGGACTCAAACTTGGTGACAACAAACTTAATGATATGGGGAACATTTTGGAACACTTTGCAGGGGTCAGGTCAAATGGTATCTGATGTCAAATCTTATAATTTCATTATCTGGATATCTGTAAGGGTTATGGGACTCAAACTCAGTGACAACAAATATCATGACCAGGGGAACATATTGGAGGGGTCAGGTCAAAGGTCATGCAGAGGTCAAATCTTAGAAATGTATTTTCTGGACATCTGTAAGCGGTATGGGGCTCAAACTCGGTGACAACAAACTTGATGACCAGGGGAACATTTTTGGAACATTTTTCAAGGGTCAGGTCAAAGGTCATCTGGGGTCAAGTACGGGACTCAAACTTGGTAACAATAAACCTCATGACCAGGAGAACATTTTTGGAACATTTTACAGGGGTCAGATACCCCCAAAACACCAACACGCCCCAGCTAGGTTTGTGGTCTATATGACCACCATTTGCCACTATAGTTTTCTACTTCCTTTACACCTTAACCATATGATGCTGGCAAACAAATAACAAAATTATAATGTGGGTAAAATTCGGTACAGGTGATCAAAAGATCCGAGTTTCCAATCCCTTTGGTATGATTATCACAGATTCCACAGATATTGCATCCCGGGTATGTCTGCCATGAATTGACCCGGGGACTTGACGGGCTATTGTTTTATTCTCTGTGAAGCTAGTTTAAACTAGGCCTATACATGTATAACATAGTTTGTTTGGGGTTTAAATTATCATGATTAAAGGTCGCAGGCCTATACATGTACAATTGCATATCTCTCTTGTGTATACATTGCAATCAAGATTGCAATGTCTATTTGCATGAATGTTTACAATATGCTGTGATATAAAAACCCGACCCATGAACAGTAAGCAGTATGTTCCATAACTAATGTTACATAACATTTTATCGAGCAATACTCCCGGGGGTCACTCCCATTGTGGCCTGTACACCATCCGCGATAATGAAAACGCGTAAAAAGGGTCGTTTTTCGTGGGTAGGCACGATACGCGCGTATCGCGTTTAGGGTGTCAAAAACATGAAAATTTGGAAAAAAGGGTAGCAAAATTGCAATTGCTAAATACGCGGAAATGAAATTTAGGGTATGAAATTTGATGTTAGGAATGAAATCCCTGTTTAGGGTGTCGTTTTAGCCAAGTGTTAAATCCTTGTTTAGGGTGCTTTTCAAAAGTTGATTATCGCGGATGGTGTACAGGCCACAATGGGAGTGACCCCCCCGGGGCAATACTTTATGAACTGAATGATTTTAAGGCATATTAAATCCCGTATTAAATCCATGGTTTCATACATACGTTACGTACATCCTGGAGATATCTCCAGATGTAAAATGTGATAATGATAATGATATGATCAGGGATATGATATGATAAGGGTGATAAGCATCATTTCATCTCGGGTCATTTTCTCAAATTTTGTCCAGCATACTTCATGAAGAATTTGGGACTGGGCCCGGAAAAAAAAAGCCCAACTATTATTTTTTCTCCATTTCTTCCTGGAATATACAACTACATGAAAAGCTCCTTGCATGCGTATTAAATTTGGATCATGTTTATAGCAATCATTAGCACTGCAGGAACAACAATGTAGCTATTAAACAATAATGATAATAGGCCTATAAAAATAATACAATACTATACTACCTTTTAATATTGTGTGGATTTTGCGCAAATTCGTTCCGCGAGATTAACATCTGACTTAGAGTGTAAAAGGTTAAGCCTGACACCGACATTAAAAGAGTTACCATCTGGTGATTTCATGATGGGAAAATATAGGACTACTGAAATAGGCCATGAGTAAATATATTTTTATAAAGGCTACAACCTTATATGCATGCATGCAAATTATGATGCAAATACATAGCACCACAGATATTGGAACTGACAGATTCGGTAACGAACTTTAGCCGGAATCGTTTTACTTGCGGCCTCGAAAATAGGTGTAACTATAGCCAAATGTGGAGGGGCTATTCATATATGGAGGGGGGATGAGCTCCAAAAAAGACTTTACTAAATTTGTATTTTACTTTTTTTGACCCCCCCCCTTTTGGTGTCAAAACTTTCTTGAACCCCCTCTTTTTTGGAAGGTCAAAACTTTTTTGACCCCCCTGGAATTTTCCAGCCCCCACCAAGGTATAAACGTTCCTAAGAAACAAACTTATAATAAACTGAAAAGCAAACTCTTTTGAAGTTGGTTCAATTCGAGTTTCTGACATGCAATCCTACACATTGGTATCAATATTAAAGTTTGGAATGACTTGTGGAGTTCATGACTTAACATACTGAAATTTGAACTTCGATCAAGTCTCTTAAGCAACATTATGCTAACTTCTTGGGTTAAAAATAGCAAAAGGGCCATAAAGCCAAGATCCCGGGCTTAAAGCATGCATATAATAATGAATAATAAATTATTGACTCATATAGGCCTATATAACAATTCCTTTCTTATGGCACGTCAGCCGCACGTGTCGTAAATTATATAAAAATATTATAATTGATTCCAAGAAAACGCACACACACAAAAAACACACACACTGTAAAAATACGGCCTATATAAATTCTTTCCGGTCATTTAGTACGATCATGAGTTACCATCTGCTCGCGGGATGACATCATTATTAGTACAATCATAATACTCCTGTGTTGAGTTTATGTAGGCTATATGACTAATATTAAATAGGCCGATACAGTTTCATTTATGCGATCTGAGGGGAATTAAACTGACTTCTCTTCTTGCGTGTAATTTCCTCCATTTGTCCCAGCATTGATATGTTAGACGGCCTGTCACGCGTCAATGATTATGATGCACTTTGCTCATAGTCACTTTAACGCATGAAAGTTGTAAACCTACTTAATTAAATACGCAAGTTAAAACATGTTAAGTACTGTAAAGTCTCTTACCTTAAACCCCAGTTGCTCGTACACCCCTACACAACATAAAACATAGTTTTGAGAATTCTAAATTGTTCCTTGATAATGCTCGCATAGGCTATATGTTTATACATTGATAACAGATGCCAGTTACAGTAAACGATGTATCCATATTATATTGTTTGTATAGAAGTAGCTCCTTGGCCTTGATCTCTGACGTAACTTCACGTAAGTGTATAAATAAAAATCATGAAACTTCCTCTAAACCGGTCCAGGTTTTCACTTACACGATTTAGAATTGTAGATTTATAATACCGTGAGTTTTTCTTGTTTGATATGAAAATGGACAACAATGTTGCCATTGTCACCAAACATGTGTAGGCCAGCACTAGTTGCATATTCAACAACAAACACTGTATTCAGCGTGCCGTTGAATACACTATAAATTATAATAGCTATTTCCTTGATGAAATCTAACGTGCAAACCGTGCACTTTAATTGAACAAAGGATACATCATGGAGTTTCATGGTGCACCATTCATTAGGGCCGGCTGAAGGTTATTGACCATCGATTTACCGACCGATCATGGACCGCAGAAAGATTTTTACACGGTCCATGGACCGACGCCAATAAATTCTGATGAAACTAGAGTTCCTCATGGCATGAATCAGTCCAAGCCTCCGAGGATTCAGTAACCAGCTTTCTTGGTCAGGAGGCAAAATAAAAATTTCGGGGGCGAAGACGAAACAGGGAAAATTTCCCGGTTGCATCATTAGTCAAAATGATGCAACCGGGCCGAAAATTGTTTCGTCTTTGCCCCCGAAATTTTTATTTTACCTCCTGACCAAGAAAGCCCAAGAAAGCTGGTTACAAATCTGAAAGCTGGTTACAAATCTGAAATCTTCGAGCTGAAAGGACTTTTTTTATTATTGAAATTAAAATATGCGCATCATCAAACCAAAATAGCGAGTTACTTTTTTCATCCAAAATTGAGGACGAAGTTTTCAAACCCCTTTCAATGACATGCAAATTGTGCGAATGATGAACTTCAGGTTTAGTCTTACAGGTATACAGGGTGTCCCATAAAAACCGGACCCCAACACATTTGTGGTATTTTATAGAAATATGTCTTCATCCAATCATTCATGTTTATTATTGTGAAAGTCATCTTTTAGCGGTCATTTGTAAAATTAATCTCATTAGTTTTGATTTGGACGAATAGCGCCGTTTAAAATTGGTCTCATAATTTCAAAAATGACATTCAAATATTGATATAGGTCTTTAGTTCTTGATTTATTGGCCAACATGTTTTTGGCATTTTCTTCCATTTAATTTAATTAAAACCGTAAAACCTAACAAATAAAATTGTTATATTATTTTTGAAATACTCAGTCTCACTTTTTACAAAGTTTGATTTTGAAAAAAAGAGAGAGAGAGAGAAAAGGGCCACAGAAAGACACGCGCACGTAATTAGGCTTCAAAAACTCTCCACCGTGCGCTATTAACGAGTACGGTGCATGTGACTTAAACAGAAATCAGGGAGTGCAAGCTGACCTGAAGGAAAAAGCCTGAAAAGTGCGTGAATCTGGGCCAAACGCCTCCAAAACGGGCTGAAAATAAATAAAAGCGAGCGGGAATTTGGACTTCATGAAAGCAGGAATTCCTGCAAAAGCAGGAAAACTTGTTTGTATCCCTGCATACTGCAGTTACTGTCCGTTTTCTATCCTATACACAATACACAGTGCTCTCACCATTGACGCGTGACCTCTACAAATAGTGTATGTTAGAAGTATATTGCATTTGCCTAGTTAACATCACTGTGTGAAAAATAACCGGCCAATATTTAAAGTATTCTCTAAACTTCTAGCAAATATATTTCTCTAACATGACCTAAAATTACAGCTAGATTAGATGTTCAGAAATAGTCGCACTTTCGTAAAATATGAGTGAGGGCAAGGCATAGCTAGCTCATAGCTATATAGCCAACTCCCCGTGTTAATTGAATGGAGATTTGACCGAAAATATTGAGCTATATTGGTAACGGACCGCTCAGTTCTGAAGGATGCCACAAAAAAACGGTACAAGCTACATTTAAAGTATTCCATGAAATTCTAGAAAATATAGTTTTGTAACATGTCCTAAATTTTTAGCTAATTTAGGTGTTTGGAAATAGTCGCACTTTTGTGTTTTAGGAAGGATATGTAAACGACAGATAACACCAAAAATATGAAGAAATTATTTCCAAACCGTGCTCATTTTCAAGAATGCTGGTTAACAAAAAGCAGACCATTGTCTCATTTCGTGAACAAAGGTCCACATACCATTGTTTCCTTGCGTTTCCTTTATAATTGGTTACCCAACTGAAGCTGTATTATACCAGCTCATTGCGATACCGCACATATAAAACAGACACATGTGCACAACCAGAGAAGATCCGATTTAATCAGTTGAGCTGTTTCAATGAGTGTTATCTTGGTTTAATAGCTTTTAATGGGGTTTAAGTCCTGCAAAGGTCGAGGTGAATTCTACTGTAGACATGACTGCATCATAAACACTGAATGAATGATGAAAACACATTTGAAAATATAACGATATATTCGCCCCCATTCGCCGGGGCGCTTTTTATGGGACACAGACAATGCCATAGCCGATTTTTGATAAATAAAGATACGTTATTAATCATGATGAACGCATTCCGGTCAAAATTATACTGATGTTTATTACAATTAAAGTGTCCAATAGTAAATGGTCATAAATGAAGAGTTTATATAATTCGTGACAGTAAAAGTAAAGTACATGTATACGTATGCCTATTATGTTATTGAGTGCAACACATCTTGTGCATAATTTATAATGGCTCCTGCACTTCATACTGAACAACTCTAATGATTTTGGAATCTACCAGTTTATTGTATTGATCTCAAAAGCCCGAGTAAAAAATCTTGGTCGCAATCTAACAGAGGAAGTAGGCTACGGCGACTGAAAAGATCAGATGTGAAAATTGATCAATTATTGTACACAAATATACAAATCGCGAGTTTTTATGCTAAAATGTAATACACATGATATAGCAAGAGTATATACAATGGGCAAGTGGACTATGTACTGCGCACAAAAAGTATCCTTACACTTAAAACAAAAGCAATTTCTTCAAGCCGCTAAACTATTAATGCCGAATGAGACATTAAAATACGCAGAACAAAATTTCTCTATCTATCGACTATACCCCACTTTATTTTGTAATTTAGTTTGTGTCTTTAAGGGGATACTACACCCCTCGATAAATTTGTGTCTATTTTTGCATTTTTCTCAAACTAATAACACACTGGTAACAAAAGTTTTGTGTATTATAGGGGCAAGGAATCCAATTACTACACTGGAATTTCAGTGACCCAAGACAAGCGGTTCGTTATTTATGGACAACCGCATTTCCTATCATATATGCTGAACCGCTTGTCTTGAGTTACTGAAATTTCAGTGTAGTAATTGGATCCCTTGCCCCAATAATATACATAACTTTTGTTACCACTGTGTTATTATTTTTGAGAAAAATGCAAAAATAGTCACAAATTTACCACAGGGGTGTAGTACCCCCTTAAGAAATTGCTTCTCATGATACTTTTTGTGCGAAGTATGTTATATTCCACACTCTAGTATAGGCCTACACTGTATAATACATTACTAGTAATCCATCAGTACACACACATAGTAGGCCTACACCCTATGCATGCATAGGGCGCCATTTCATAAAGACCAGCACAACCCCAAGATGGAAAACAAAACATTTGAAAGGCCAAACAAAAAGCAAACTAAAAAAGCAGTCATTTTCCTTTAACCAGGAGGGTGAAAGTGCATAGGAACAATGCCGGAAACTACGTCACGCTATTGTTCGACCTAGGCTACATATTTTTTAACGCATGCGTGTTCGTCAATACAGCTTTAGTCTCCACCACCTTCGCAATACGGTACGTGGAGTGTCTGGAATCATACTGACGGCGGAGGAGAATACTAGCTGGTCAGACAGTTTAATTTTATGAAGCATATAATATATGAACAATCACTGTCATTTGATCGATTTACTACAGAATATATTGTATATTCAAAATATAATTTTAATATTGTAAACCTGTTAACTTATATATTTGTGTACTAAAGTATAAGGACACGTGAATAAAATCATGTCGAAGACAAAATGGCCGCTAATCCGCCTATTGTCTAGACCTAGGATACATATTTCAAAAGAGGGCAGCAGACTAGGATGCTTATCCCTTCCTCTTTATCCCCGCTTTAACTTCCTAAAGGTCGTTGATAGGTTTTTTTTAAATCACGAACCTGTGATGAATTTAAAAAGTACTTAATCTGTTATCTTTCCTGGAGTGGTTAACATGGTTAATGGATGAAATGGCCAGTTCGCCTCCCAGCCTCAAGTATGTGATCGCTGCTAGTTCGGCCATTATCTGGTATGGCGCACGAAATGGCCTTTACACATCATTAAAGTGAACCAAACCATCCAAATTTCAAGCAGCTGGACATGCAAACGCAGCATCACGTATGGCGATTCATTGATACAAGGAGCCGGAAACTCCAATGTTTTACAAATCACTAAATAATTTGACTGCTTGCTTCTCTGAAAGTAATGATAAAACTAATCGAGAAAAGACCAAAAATTAACTCTTTTAAGACTGAAAATCATGGTTTGAGATCAAAAGAATGAATATTGATATTAATTTTTTAGCTATTTTGTAGTGGCATGCCTGACGACCACTCTTTCAAGAGTGCACAGTTATCTAGTCTCGACTTTCACTACATACACACTAAAAACTACGGGGTTATATTTTCTGGTCATTTTGAATTGACCACGTTTGGGGTTGTTTTGACCCTTCAAGGGGGTTGTACTGTTTTAATTTGACCACATTCACGAGGTCATTTTAGCCACGACGAACGTGGTCAAAAACTTCGTGGTCATTTTGCCGATACCGTCGCGCATTGATATCAGTTTCAATCTTCCGCTTTGAAAATCTCAATTCATAAATGAGTTTAAACATGAGCTGCAATTAATGTTTGTTGATTAATAAATAAAACTAATTTTTTGACCGAAGTTACCCAATTTGTCAACTTTATAATGACTTGCATTTCGGAACTATTTGCACACACGGTGTGCATCGGCTCACGTGGTCACATCAGCGCCATATTTGTTCTGATTGTGCAGCTCAGCGGATTGTCGTGTGTGCTTGTCTGCATGATGGAATATGAAAAGTTAGTTGAAAAGTGAGACTGCAAGGATGCATAGACCCTTGTCTATGCACGCAGATTCATTCAATTTCATGCTGTCGTGGCTGGTGTCTTGGCTGCAGTTGTTATAAGCTTTATGACTCGTAAGGCTTGATTGAAATCGGCATCGGCATACTTATTCAATCTGTTGAAATATCACATATTCGACCAAATATTCTACAATTAAGGGATCCAAAATGAGCGTTTATTGCGTTTCGACAGTATTTTTTGTGGGACATGAGAGCACCTCAGACCTATCGAATTGCATTCTGAATACGAAGCATATCTTTCTGATATCAAATAATTTTCATTTTTTAAAATCACAATATAATACAAATTTTATGACAAATTATAAAAATTTGATATTTTTCAAATTTTTGATATAACAGTCCTCGAAGTAAATTATATAAATCTAATGATATATTCTTAAAGTGTATTGAAAATTTTGACCTTTCATATTGAAGATATGGATTTTTTCCCAAAAAGACCTAATTTTTTTGGTGTTTTGGAAAAAAAATCCATATCTTCAATATGAAAGGTCAAAATTTTCAATTGAGCGTCGGCTTTTCATCCCACCTACATACACTTTAAGTATAAATCATCAGATTTATAAAGTTTACTGTTAAATATCAAAAATATCAATTTTAATGATTTGCCATAAAATGTGTATTAAATTGCGAATTTCAAAAAATCAAAATTATTTGATATCAGAATGACATTCTTCGTATTCAGAATGCAATTCGATATGTCTGATGTGCTCTAATGTCCTAAAATAAATACTGTCCAAACGTTCATACCCCAGCCCTTAAGGAAAACGTTTTTTCTAGAAAAGTAAATTACTAACTTAGTAAGACACCATCAATAAAATAAAAAAATAAAAATATGTAAATATTATAATACCAATGCAATAGCAGCCAACGCCGATACGCTATTATATCGCGGCGTTTTAGCTACATCCCTGCTTTCGTTTTTATGTTCTTTCTAACTTTAATAATACCGACATAAACAGGGTACTTGTTCTGCACACATACGGATCATTTACACGCAGAATAAGACTCGTATGCCTTTTATATTCACTGGTCTAAAAATAGAATAAAAATATTACCGCATTTTTATTTTCTAATTGTTTTAACAGTAACTGTTTTTCTCAGTTATGTCTTTCAATGATCTGTGACGTAATTTAAATGAACCAAGTTCGCGTAATATTCCGGCTTCTGTATTTCCGGGGTAAATGCTCTTTGCACTTTCTTTGACAGTAAAACAAATATTCTCAATATTTAATATTGTCGTTCAAATTCATTGTTGTATTGGCTTGCGTCGTTTTTAAACGCATGGACGAATAATGGGTCATACAGACTCTGAATATCCGACAGAATATTTTGTATTCGTTATATTTATATTCAACTCATTTTTATCTTCTAACGAAGTGTAATTAATGTTCATGGAAAATCAACTGTATATGATGTTGAATGTCTAGTTGAAATGCATAGCTAATTTATTCCTCTTTAAAATGCACCACATTGGTAAGAATCGCCGTTTTCACGTCTTGTGAATGTAGTGCATGGATCTCACACAGAATATGTCAAATTGACCATAATTCTGTGCAGTATAAACAATCCCATATCTTTGCATGCAATCCTCCAAGATGACAGGGCAATCAACGACTACCTACAGAATAGACTCGGAATATGGGAGTAGAGAGAATGGAATGGCCTGCCACTGATGCCATCAGCCCCAACTTCAACTCGATTGAACCACGGTTCATTCTTGAATCTGTGTGGGATCATCTTGGTTGGGCTGTGCGTACAAGAGTAACCAATGCAACCACATTTAATGACCTGCGACGAATAATCCTGGTTGAGGAGTGGAATGTCATCCCACAACAATATGTGACCAGGCTGGTGAGTAGTAGAGGAGATGTCATGCATGCTGTTGTGGCTGTGTATGGTTTTTTTCCACACGCTCTTGAGGTTAGTGATTGTTTGAGCACAGAATAATGACCATTTGACACATTCTATTTGAGACTCCACTACATTCACAAGATATGTACTCGGCGGTAAAAAAAAGGTGACTGTTACAAATAATGGTGTCACTGGAAAGAGTAAAACATTAGCTGTCTCCATTGATATGCAACACGATATGAACATGTTACAAATAATCGCGGATATATAGAAGCTTGAAAAAAGTCCAAACTTTTTTTAGGAGTTTATTGTTTTATCGAATATTCTACACGTTCTACGTCCTGTAAACAAGTCTGTAGCAGGCTTAAATAACGCGGACACGGATAAACGCCTTATAACCGTGAACTGTGTGATTGATCAGGGCCCAAGATCAAAAGATCGATGACGTCCTATAAACGTAACTGGTTTCGTTTAGGGGGGAGGGGGGTCAAAATACTCGATTACGTTTGTACAAAAACATCGGTCTGAAAAATGTGTCATTATTATTATTATTATGTCAAAATTGTTAACATTTTATTATTACGTTTCTGGCCGGGAGGGAGGGGGTTGGCTGAGAAACGAAACCAGTTACGTTTAAAGGACGTCATCGATCTTTTGGTTTGTTCCCTAAGGCAATTTACCACACAATTACTTCACAATATTGCATATTATAGCTAAAATGAAATGGCAACTCCTCTGTCATTGTTAGGTTCAGATGTAGGGTTTATTGTCACTTTGTCAAGCAGCACAGCACTGCAAACCCCAAAGTTCAATATCAATTTATGTCACATCATGATAATTCTTTACCCATAAAAATACATGTATTGTTTCAAAGTGGCTTTTTGACAAATAAAAAAAATGTAGATTTAATAGCAGTCTTATAAAATGCATTCAAGCTTGTTATGTGTATCCTATGGCCCGGCTGGTTGTATATGGCATGGTTATTTCATTACACTACATCATGATATATAATTCTACAGTATCAAGAATTTATGAAGAAATAATCACTGAAATAAAAAATACACAAGTTACAAGTGATGACATCGGGGACACACAGAAATTGCACATAATTATTTCATGTTTTAAACACCTGGGTCTTTTTCACTAGTGACACTTCAGGCTTGTTCAGACAGCAACTTACCTCAGTATGAGCATAGCACGGATGTAGTGTGAGGTCATATCCCTTCTTAAGCGGGCTTTAGAGTTAAGTTTGTGTTAATTAAGCTAACACTAAGCTACCTCTGAGCCTGAGGTAGCTCCCTCTGGGGTAGCTTAGTGTTAGCACCTGTCTGAACAAGTATCGTGTTAACAAACAGGGCGCTTAACACAAAGATTTACCACTGTAAAATCTCTGTGGTAGCGCACTAACACAAAGTGGTTGCTGCAGCTAATACAGAGTGCTTACGAGTTAATGAACTTGAGGGAACTGCCGGAGAACCTGAAAAGGGGACCCTTGACTGCAGCACATACCCGTACCACCTTTACATGTGTGCCCGCTGGCCCGGGTTGCTACCCTTCATAAGTAAAATATAAGGATTTACTGCAATGACCCTTTGTTAAGTTTCGTAAAGGGTATTCGTAAACTGCAAACAGTTACTCGGGCTACGAAAGATAGCAAATTAAGTGAAATACACCTCTGGGTACTTATTTGTACATTGAGTCAATTGCTCACTTACTATACTTCTATTGCACCATTAATCACGCTAATTTGTTTCTCACTGCACATATAGTGTGCAACTAATAATTACTTCACTTTGGAGTGGACATAATCATTATACATAATTGGATTTTTTATGCAGGTCAATAAAACAAAGATAAAAGGCAATTACAATCCAACAATAACTTTCAGTTCTGTATTTGCTTTGATGTCACAATGGGCTATTCCACTTAAATCCATCACCCAATGGAATACATGATCTTAATCTCCTACACAGGGGGTGTAGATTTCAAATGGAGTCACTAACCCCATTTGAAATTCACACTCCCTGTGTGAAGATTAAAGTCATGTCTACCATTGGGTGTATGGATTTCAACTGGAATAGCCCATTTTGTTATGTTGCATGTCACATTCACAGATATATTTTTTTCAATTCAAATGAATGACTTTTTGTGGCATGCACTGTACAATATCCACAAGCAAAGGTACCTCTTTTGTGTACAATGTGTATTGCAAACTGACCTACATGCCCGCCTACATGTTTATATATAACAGCTGCTGAAGAGTTAAAGGGATATCTCTGAAGTTGAAATGCAATATATTTCTTCTGCAGTTTACCAAGTCCATCAGAATTGATTTTGCAACTTTGTAACACTAATCAACATTACTCTTGTTGAGTAAATCAAAGAATGGGGAATATTATGGAATTGGAAATGATACCTACATCATAAGACAACAAAACTTAACAATTTGAAGTAAACATGTTAGGCAGCCAAAAAAGTATGTCTCAAATCATACCAAGACTTTAAATTCAATACAGAATGAGCTTTTACCTACCCCGACTCAAAACTCAAGTCAAACTAAGAATAAGAAAAGTTGAAATATTTAGAACTTTCAAAACTTGACATTTTAAAACACATAATGAAACATTAAGTATTAAGTGTTAATTATATGATTCTTCTAACAAACGCTTCAATTAAAAAAAAAAATTTTTACAAACATTTTTGTAAACAATAAAAAAATAGGGAAAAAATTATATCGATCAATTTCTCTGAAATGCCCACTGCAAAACACGGCAGTTTTGAGACATACTACTTTTTGACCTAATAGGAGGAAGAAGGAAGGCCCATATCACAGCTACAAAAAACTTCCTGTTTTGAACATTTCTTGTCATTATAATGTATACTATAGGCATCATATGTGTTTGGTGGTTTGTGTAAAGCATGACCTTACAACAACCAGGAACTAAGATGTTTTGCTTTCTAAACCATAATTACATGCAGTTTTTTTAATTGCTTTTCAAAAGGTCATTAAAGCATATATGGACTAGAACAATGTCCTTTTTATTACTAAACAGTATCACATACAATAACTAAAAATGAACGTAACGTTCAATTAAAATGAAAGTAAGATTTCCGTAAGATTTCATATTGCTTGTAAAACAAATATATCGTAAGGAGTAAATCTTTTAAAAAAATTGTGCCATTCATTTTTTGATTGAAAATATCATAGTTTTTTCTTGATTTCTCAAATAAAAACAAAACAAAATGCTTTAAAAAAACACAGAAAACAAACTTGTTTTTTAGCCTAGTGGCTAGAGATTCAGTCATTAAAAATTCTTGAATTCATTCAAATTGCAAAAAATAAGGTTAAACAACATATTTATTTGTCTTTAATATTTGTATGCCAGTGGTGAAGTGTAATAAATGAAATGAAAATTAAATTTTCAGCTGTTCCAGGTGTTTTGAAAAATATACTGGCATTGAACACACATGAAAAGTTCTAAAAAAGTATCTAATATATTATATATGCTTTTGTGCCTTATATGAGTAAATATTATATTTCAGCTTATAAGTGGGGGGACTCAAACAGGGTCCAGTTTAATACTAGTACAATTCTACATTAGTGTATTCATTTCATATATTTTCAGCATCAGATACATTGGTAAACAGATTTTTTGGTCATGATATGAAAAATTTACCAGAACATCAACATCTCCAAATATTATGTATGCAACAGATTAGTGATCATGCAAATTCTTGCAAGCTAAGTATTCTGTCGGTGCAGCGTTGGACCATGGAAGAAAGAGATGAGAAGGAACCACAACGACTTCGATCGGCCAAGTTTTAATCCGCATATCTATTGACGCATGAAAATAAAAGCTATCAATGGTACTTACTTTCATGTATGATCCATTTACCGCGATCGATGCTTGGCGAAATAATTACTGGAAAAAAACTATAACAAACCCATCCAAGAACAAACCAACGCTACCCAGAAGTAAGATTATGGAATTTCACTGATGCTCTGAACTTGAATAGTAGCTTTGTTTTGGGATCTACAGTCAAACTGTTTTCTTGATCGTGTTATGTAGAAAATGTCCTTTAAAACATCGAAAAGGTCATCAAAATCGGCCGTTTTTTTGCTGAGTTTCATCTTTAACAAATAAGGTAAGATTTTGGTGACTTTTTCGATGAAAAATAGATGCAAAATATTCTTAAATAATGTACAATGTTCCGGTTGAGTCCGGTACATGAAACCTGTTTAATTTAATAGTTTATATGTGTATAATCGTAACTAGCTAACTTCGTTTCAGTGCCAAAGACTGCCAACTCTGAGAAAAAAATCATCAAAGTTCGGGAAAATTGGGCGAAATGGAAGAAAAAGATGTAGGCCATCAATGACCGATGATCACGTCACCAGAGAAAATCCTATAAAGTGCTTGCACGGAAGGTCATTAGTTCAAATCATCCTTCAGACACGCTCCAGAAGACATGCAAATACATGGAGTACAATACCAATCACCTATTTAACGCGGGGTATTGATCAAAGTAAATCCTCATGAATAACAATGTCAATTAAATGTCGGTAAAGGGAGTGTACAAAGTGAATGCGTTCGTTGTGGTTCCTTCTTATCTCTTTCTTCCATGGTTGGACATAGCCGGTATCATGCAGCAAAATGCTACTCAATTTTGATCACTTTTGATCACACAATTTTGGAAAAAAATTTTATGCCTTAGACTTCTATAGTGAAGTGTGCAAATGTAACAAAAACCAAGAAGTGCAAGCTGATAAGGCTACGCATAAAAAATGTCTTACATCCAACGATTTCAGTTGGTGGGAGTGTTGTGATAACTTATCTATTCAACTTCCCTCTGAAAACCCTGAGTGCAAGATAGTGCTGATGCACTGAATAGGAAACCTAACAGAATTTGAAACAGTAGCCTAATACATGACACAAAATTCATATTCTCTTAATTTCTGCTCAAGAAACATGTTAATCCATTGTGTGAAGCCTGAAGGAATGAACAAAAACTGGAATATCCCCATGGCTACAAACACAAGAAGTAAAAAATTCTATGTAGCTTGTTTTTAATACTGAAAAAAATGCATAGCACATAGCTTTTGTGCAAAATGTTTGAGACATACATTTCATCTATATAGATGGAGCAATATTCAGCAATCTCGCCCACCTGACAGAATTGTAACGTTCTGTTTTGTATCACATAGCAATAATACGCTCATTCCTAATTGCAATTGACACTCAACACACTCCATCATCTAAGCTCCAAGCATCATCATGTTATCCATATTAACTTACAGTACCATGCATTAATCACAATCAGTAGAGAAGTATATGACTCGGGACTCTTTATATGTCATACATTTTGTCATAAATTCATAATGTTGATGGATATGATCAGGTGTAATTTTAATGAATAATAATTCATGCTTCATAATTAAGTTGAACATGATAAGGACATGCACCAGTTATCATGACAAATCTTCTTGTTGTGATTAATGTTAAAGTGGAACTTATAGCACCATTAATTTTTTTGCACTTTGCCAATCTGGAACTTTTTCACACTAAACTTCTTTACATTGGTCTTCATTAACATGTATATCTTGTTATTGCCATGGCATCTACTGGGAACACAAAAATAATGTAACATGACATATATCCCATTTTCAGTATATAGAATTCATAAACCCAATTTTTAAGAAGCTTAAAATTATCACAATTAAAAAATAATGATTTAAAATCAATCCAGTTTAACTGGAAACAATTTCTACATGTATTCATCCTTCTAATTAAATATAATTATCTTCATTATTCTATCAAAAAATATTGTATTCCTTACTAACATACAACTTAAGCATCCAATTCTGATGATTCAAAGACTGTACTATCGCAGTATACCTGGACCACTGAGCCGGGGCGGGGGAAATATTTTTAAATATACCTGCTGACAGGCCGGAAATATTTTAGACTGAATAAAAATGTTAATTGTTGACCCCAAATATTTTTTGCCACGGTGTTCAAGAATCTAAAAAGTGGAAGGGGTTTAGAGAAAAAGTTCTTGCATTTTCTCTTTTCTTTTAAACCGTATTCCTTTGACAATATATGCAATAAAACATACAATACCATCAGGAACAAAAATTGCTAAAATGGGCCAAAATTAGTAAATTAATGTGGCCATTACAACTATTTTTATTTTTTATCCTGGTGCATCATATTTTTCTGGTATTTAGAGCCCTTTTGTTCCTGTATTTCAAACCAGGGACCCCCTCCCCGGTATGCCTCTGTGTGTGTCAAATTCAATGAATATTTCACTTTCAGAGTGCAAAGTCCATGTTGAGGGCCAATTAATCCACTTCATTATTTCAGTATCACTTGCATAGATAATCAAGAAAAGGAAAAGAAAGGTATTACTTTATGCAAAGGAAAACATTGTAAAAGGATTATGGATATGTTAGATGTCATCTCTACCAAGATATACAATGTACAGCAAGGATATGGTTGGAAGAAAAGATTGGTCTCTTCTAGACCCGATCTAATTTGCTGCTTCTTTGGCCTCTAGCTTAAGCCTTAGACTCTCTGGCATCTCAGGTGGTGGTGGGCGTGGCAATTTGAAGTAGACCTTGACTGAATCATAGATGAACCATTGCAGGGCAGTCAGTGTACCAATCATGATGATACGTGGGAATAGACCCTTCCATAAACCTGGAAAAAAGAATATAATCAGAAGCTTAAAGGTGGGCAGTCAGCTATTTCATGTTCTGTTTTCAAGGAGAGGGGATGGATTTCATGAAATAAAATTCAAAGCATTAATTAAAGCATAAAAAACTCACTTCCCTGAAATTTTTTTTTTTTTTTTTGCATAAAAAAATGTGGGGAAATTTAAAAAATCGAAATACAGAAAAATCACACCCTATACTAAAATGCAGAAAACCTTAGGCAGTGGCGTATTGTAAGGATACATCAGCGTATATACTGCGTTACGCACTTGTCTCTGATTGGCTGCTAAGGCGATATATTGTTGCTGAGTGGAAATTTATGAATGAACTGTGCGCCGTACGCGTTGTTAGCGCCGAATTTGCAACATCACGGTAGTCGCGCTCGTAAAAGGTTTGCTGCATTTTAGTATAGTCCAGCGATTTTGATATGAGAAGCAAACATGTGTATTGCAAAATGTCACTTGAGATAGGAGAGTACATACATTTTGTACTTCTGGTGGTGGTTACAACTCTTTACTATATTTTTCTTGGAGATGGTGATATTTGCGATGTGATATTTGCATAATACCGACTTAACTGAATACTATTGAGCAAGACAGTACATACATGTAGAATCATCCTAAGGACAGGATCATAACCTTTAACTGTCTGGTCAGTCCAAGGAAATCTGTCCAACTCCACAGAGAAACTAATAATAGAAGGGACTCATTACCCATTGCACTACAGGGAAATCTGTCTAACTCCGCAGAGAAACTAATAACAGAAGGGACTCATTACCCATTGACACTACAGGGAAATCTGGTAAACTACTCAACAAGACAGTGGAATGATCCCAAGGCCGGAGCATAACCTCCAAACTGTCTGCGTCTGGTCAGTCCAAGGAATAAAATTGCTATTTACACTACAGGGAAATCTGTCTAACTCCACAGAGAAACTGAAAACAAAAGGGGCTCATTTACTACAAATTTGCAGCTGTTTTTGAAGGCACTGTATCCCTGTCCCCTCTTGTCTATGTCTCTGCTCATGGTTCTAAGATAAGGATTACAGTTTGTGGTTGGATTAGAAATTGTTAAAAATAAAAGATTTGGGTTAGTATACAGATGAAGGTTGGTGGCGACATCCCTTATTCAGAAGAAATCGTTCCCAATTTTTTCTTGTCCTCGTGATAATTGCATATTATATTGACTATACAGAATACTAGACACCAAGGGCTTAGACAGCTAGCCATGTCGGGATTGTTTTACACACCCAAATTTGTAGATACACACCCAGTTTTTGCCCGCATGGCCTGTACTTTGTACACAAATCTTAAATTTACACACCCAGCTTTTTGAATTTACACACCCAAACCTTCAAATCCTGCCTAAGACCCCAGTTCCTACAAAAATGTATCTAACATATGAAGCGCTTCACAAGATTCGCTGAGTGAGTGTAGGCGAAAATGTCTTTTCACTGTAGATAAATCGGTAAAATCACCCTCTGGAGAATATATGTATACAAAGAGATGCAGACGCGGATGGTTTTAATCAGGACTATGTGGTGATCACAGTGATATCAACTTACCGGCCATACCCAGCTTACGAGCTACTTCTACAGCTGTACTACCCTTATCCTGATTCAGCTTAGATACCACAGTGTCAGCCGGGTGAGACACAATAGCACAGAATACACCAGCTGTAAGAAAAATGTAACACAATATTTTAAGTTGCATATGTACAAAGACATTTTTATGGACAGAGACTCCAATATATTTCATGTGTGCAAATAAATTAAAGGTACACAACAAATACATGCATGAATGTAAAATGTACGGGACCGCGAGTCATGTATTTTACTTAATACTTTAAAATAGCAAATTGCCAATTTTCTTTAGCAGCAATTATTTTTAAACAGATGATAATGCATTCTTCAGCCAGGAAGAAAGGTAAAAATTCAGAATCCATATTTAGAAACTTATCCATTCCTGTAAAAAGAAATAATAGAGGAAATGCGAGACCACTGAAAGTGCTACAATTGATTTGTCTTTTTTCCTGGTAATATAAACATAAAAGTTTGAAGATGCTCAAAAACAATGTTTTTGGTACCTAGTTATGTACTCTGAATTCAACTATAAGTTATAATGGTAATACAGGTGCACACACATTCAGGAGTGTTGCATGATTGGTCTTTACTGTTCACTATTGCCCAAGTGATTTTTGTAATTTTGAAAACAAAGTTAACAAATATGGTTCAAGCATGAATCAGTAACGTAATCACCTGAATTATTTTATTTCTGATTATTTTCTTAAATTTGTCTCATTATCATTTGTTCTTGTGCAAAGATTGGTGACAGACCTTCATTTCTAGAAACTTCATTTCTATTAATCACTCGACCAACTTTATCATGGAGCTCAACAAGGAGCTCAATTTACAATGCCCAGCATTTAAAACATGATATTTTCAAGAAACAAGGAGCTTGATAAATAGCACTCCTGAAATGTTGTCAGGAGCTCTCCGAGGAGCTCCAGAGCTATAGAGCTCCTTAAAAATGAAGGTCTGTGGTGAATACATATATGTTTAAGGGGTGGGGTATGAACGTTTGGACATCTATTGTTGGACATTAGAGCACTTCAGACATATCGAATTGCATTCTGAATACGAAGAATGTCCTTCTGATATCAAATAAATTTTTTTTCGCAATGTAATACACATTTTATGGCAAATGATTACAAATTGATATTTTTGATATATGTGACCGTACACCACGAATGAGCCGTAAATGTCCTCAATTGTATTCTGAGTTACAGTGTAAAATGGGCATGAAGGTCATATTCATAGGTATTTCAATTTGGTGCTACGTGTATCTCATTAAATGAGGTACACGTAGCACCAAATTGAGGTACCTATGAATACGACCTTCATGCCCATTTTACACTGTAACTCAGAATCAATTGAGGACATTTACGGCTCATGTCGTATGTACGGTCACATATAACAATACCGTACTCAAGTAAACCATAAATCTGATGATTTATACTTAAAGTGTATTTAGGTGGGATGAAAAGCCGACGATCAATTGAAAATTTTGACCTTTTGTATTGAAGATATGGATTTTTTTTTCCAAAACACCAAAAAAAATTAGGTCTTTTGGGGAAAAAATCCATATCTTCAATATGAAAGGTCAAAATTTTCAATTGATCGAACGGGCTTTTCCTCCCAGCTACATACACTTTAAGAATATGTCATTAGGTTTATAAAATTAACTTCGAGGACTGTTATATATCAAAAATGTGAAAAGTATCAATCATAAAATTTGTATTATATCGTGAATTTCAAAAAATGAAAATTATTTGATATCAGAAAGACATTCTTTGTATTCAGAATGCAATTCGATATGTCTGATGTGCTCTCATGTCCCACAAAAAATACTGTCGAAACACTCATTCCAGATCCCTTAATGCATGCTTGAACCATATTTTATACTTTGTTCTCAAAATTACAAAAAATGACTTGGGCATATATTGTAGCAGGCTGACGATATGTCATTTACACCACATTATTAAAAAACACATCCAGCATTCCCTCACACTTTCTTACCTATATAGCCAGCAACAAAGGTCACAACAAGTTGTTCAGACTTGGAGCAATCTGATCTTGCTTTTGGTACCACATATTTATACAGAGCTTCTACAGTCCTCTCAAAGCAGGCAAATTTCATCATTGTGTATGGAATCTGACGCATCCATAATGGAGGAAGCCCTTTGTAGAATCTGAAACAGCCAATTCATAGTCATTTTTGCTTTACACTTCAGACAAATGGTTTAATTTAGTCAAAAATGAATCACATGCTGCTGAGAGTTTACTCTTTCCTAAGATAGAGGGGATCAAGTGTATTTTTGAGTAATCACCCCATACCCTCTCAGAATTGGAGTCCATCAGAATAATCTTATGTGGGTACAAGGAAGACACAAAACTGGTCTCACAGTCCATGTTGTTTTTCCAGAAATGGCTCCTATGAAGATGGACCTGGTACCCTTTTCTTAGCATTCACAAGTATCAACTGGTGATTTTGACCAACTTAAGGGATCTAAAATGAGCGTTTATTGCATTTCGACAGTATTTTTTGTGGGACATGAGAGCACCTCGGACCTATCGAATTGCATTCTGAATCTGAAGCATGTCTTTCTGATATCAAATAATTTTCATTTTTGAAAATCACAATATAATACAAATTTCATGACAAATTATAAAAATTTGATAGTTTTCAAATTTTTGATATATAACAGTCCTCGAAGTAAATTATATAAATCTAATGATATATTCTTAAAGTGTATGTAGCAGGGAGGAAAAGCCGACAGTCATTTGAAAATTTTGACCTTTCATATTGAAGACATGGATTTTTCCCCCAAAAAGACCTAATTTTTTTTGGTGTTTTGGGAAAAAAATCCATATCTTCAATCTGAAAGGTCAAAATTTTCAATTAATCGTCGGCTTTTCATCCCACCTACATACACTTTAAGTATAAATCATCAGATTTATAAAGTTTACTTCAAGAACTGTTAAATATCAAAAATATCAATTTTAATGATTTGCCATAAAATGTGTATTAAATTGCAATTTCAAAAATCAAAATTATTTGATATCAGAATGACATTCTTCAGTATTCAGAATGCAATTCGATATGTCTGATGTGCTCTAATGTCCCAAAATAAATACTGTCCAAACGTTCATACCCCAGCCCTTAAGTAGCTCATAACCTCCTTTTCTGAGCATATAAAAAGCTGTAAGCCTGTATTCTGGCTAAACCTTTTATCACATTTTCAGAATCTGGCTTCAAATTCTGTTGTGAGCACCCAAAGTAGGTAATTTATTATGTGTTTTAGTCATTTTGGAGGTCCCTGGTGCGCCAAATGTGACCGTGATACTCCAATGTCAAAGATACATTATCTATAGATGGGTGCATATAAATTAGCAAAGTCTTTACCAAAGAAGGGCTGAGGTAAATTTTTCATTGTGGCCAAGAAAGATTATTCTGATAGAATTCACTATTAAAGGGGCATTTAAGTGATCCACAGCCTCATCCCCCACTTTTCCCAAAAAATTGAGATTTTTACACCACTGGATACCTCTGGCTACATAATGTTTATGTACCAAATATTTCTTGCAGATTAATTAGTTTAGCAAAAAATATCAAATTTGAATTTCGTTCTGGTGCACCAGAGCGAAATTACTTACATTGTCTATGGAGCAGTGTAATACACATAATCATGCATAACTGCATAAGCGCAATATCGGAATCAACTGAAATTTTGGAATTAAGCTTTTTTCGTGGATATCTACTGAAAAATGTCATAAAAAGAGGATGCTAGGATCACGAAATCCTCCTTTAATAGACTTGCGACAAACCTGGTGAGAGCAATAAATTTAATTCTTATGAATATCTCTTACCCTCTGATTCCTTCCTCTGCCCACAGCTTTGGCAAACCTTCTCGTAATGTCATCGCCCATCCAGGTTGTGTTTGGATGCGCACTTTCAATGCTTCCATAGGACACAATAATATGTCAGCAAAAAATTCTGCGCTAGCACTTGCAAGAAGATATAGAGTTATGCGATAACGGTAACAATATTCCTGTGATGTTGACAACAGAACAAAAATATTGTTAACATTCATAGCAGCCACAAAAAAAAAAAAAAAAAAGAAAGAAAGAACGGACCAACAAAAGGGCACTGGAAAAAAGAAAATTTCTCATTATGTATACGTATATACACTGAAAACATGAGATAATCTGATGCTTTATTACAGAGAATGTAATCGTTGACTACGTATTAGTTTGGAAAAAAAAGTTTTGTAGATTAAATTTAGACCTCCGCTCTCCCCATGGTACATTTAGAATTGGATAAATGAACCATGAGAGTACCTGTGTTCTTCAGAATGGATACAACTAAGCCTTACCACACCCTTCAGAGGGCATGTTAAAGTACCATTCAGTGGTCCCAGTGCAAGTGTAAAAAAATCTAAATTGTTTATAAATTGCTTAGAAGTGAAGGATAAGTCATTCAAATTGCCATTTGGTATTTTTGAAATGACACATTTGGCAAAAACCAAAGAAAACAGTAGTATTGACAATATTGAAGCCCCATAAACAGATACGTGTAAATGTCTTATTTTGTGTCTTACACCGTTTTTGGCTGAAACACTAGCATGATAAGTTAGCACATCTATGACAATGTCAATGATACCAAAATCTGATGATTTTTACGATCCTCCAGATAAGCAAATCGCTGAATGGGCCTTTCAGCAGCAGGACATCTTCTTGAGGTTCAAAATAAATGGGGAATATCAATTGATACTTATCCTCCAAAATCTAGAAATTATCACCTGAAAATTAAATTACAGGTGGTAATTATTTTCCTTCGAAAGTAGACCCCAAAATAAAATTAAGATTTTGAGGCTTGATTCACAATCCAGGTACTGCTATGATGTGCCCTGTACGGTTGTCGTCCTGGAGGAAGTGACCCAATTCTGATATCTTGGATATAAACCAGCACCACTACGATCTTGATGAAATGGAACACTATTATATGTATGTATGCAAGCAAGCCATGTGCTTAACTTACCTCTCCCATGAGATTGCCATACTGTATTTTGAAGACTTCATACAGTCCAAATTCTTCAGAATGGATACAACTAAGCCTTACCACACCCTTCAGAGGGCATGTTAAAGTACCATTCAGTGGTCCCAGTGCAAGTGTAAAAAAATCTAAATTGTTTATAAATTGCTTAGAAGTGAAGGATAAGTAATTCAAATTGCCATTTGGTATTTTTGAAATGACACATTTGGCAAAAACCAAAGAAAACAGTAGTATTGACAATATTGAAGCCCCATACACAGATACGTGTAAATGTCTTATTTTGTGTCTTACACCGTTTTTGGCTGAAACACTAGCATGATAAGTTAGCACATCTATGACAATGTCAATGATACCAAAATCTGATGATTTTTACGATCCTCCAGATAAGCAAATCGCTGAATGGGCCTTTCAGCAGCAGGACATCTTCTTGAGGTTCAAAATAAATGGGGAATATCAATTGATACTTATCCTCCAAAATCTAGAAATTATCACCTGAAAATTAAATTACAGGTGGTAATTATTTTCCTTCGAAAGTAGACCCCAAACTGTTAACTGGTTACACCAACTAGATCCGC